>NC_087214.1:3256067-3370786 GCF_015104395.2 Macrobrachium nipponense | reverse complement strand
GTAAACCATCTTTTAAACATGTTAAATTAAAAGTAATTGCTGCCTCAGCTGCAGTAATAATTTGTAGATCTATTTTCATAATTATGATTTTCTCGTTATTGCTTAAACCGCTGAACAACGCGATGAAGGCTGGCATGTCTAAGACAGGTAATTATGAAAGTTAATTTTAATTCTATTCAAAGATGCCAGAGGCTGTGGTTAAACATTCGTTGTAAAACTCGTAGAGTTTTTCACGGTTACATTTTTATTTGAAGTCTGGATACTGACTATTCCTTGATCTACTTAAACTGGCTAGTAGAACGCCTATGGAGGTCATTTTCACATGCAGGGTATATATTTACATCTTTACAGATATACTGTGATATTGTCATCGATGTCTCTCTCTCTCTCTCTCTCTCTCTCTCTCTCTCTCTCTCTCTCTCTCTCTCTCTCCTGATACTTCTCAATCTTTTCCCTTCTACTCTGGTGTAGAGTAGAAGGGAAAAGATTCAGTTGTCAGAAGGGAAAAGATTCAGTTGTTAAAGAGAGAAGGCGGTCTATTTAACTATATTGACATTTTAACATAGCTAAATTATGGTGTCTGGTCCCATAAATTCAGAAAACACAAGAAATATTTACATTTTTATTGATTTCCAAGAAATATTTCGGTATATGACGTCATATCTGTAGTATGGCGTCATGATACGTTTAGCAAATTTCTATTATAGCTAGAATTAATATTAAACAGAGATTTCTTTGAAGAATTACAATTACAGTTACCTTAAGAATGTGTAATGAATAACATTTAAATTAAATTACAATTACTACAAGCCTGCCTTAATCGCACAGCCACCCAGGTGTAAAGGTGTATGACCAGCATGCAACTGTCTAAGAGACTCTCCTACCACGCCCAGGAGGGGGTTATAAAGAACCACGCCCGCACAAAACATCAGGGGTCTTCTTGTAGAGATGTTCTGCAGCAAATACAGGGCCCTGCGCTGTAGGGTATACTAGAACTGAAGGATTGTCCGTCCTTGTTATTGCAATGGCAGTAACCGCTGTTGCTTTCTTGGGGCATCTCGACCAGGAACCGGTGTGCCTATGCACTTTGCACAAGTCGAAGGAACTCTAGCTGAAGTCGTGCTTGGGCCCATCTTCTGTAGTACTTTTGTCATGGGATTCATGGCTACTTCGAAGAGTAGTGGGGGACAGTAAGTAGAACTGGAAGAGCCCTCTCCCCTAATGTTGATTTTGTTTTTTATTTATTTTCTATCCATTTTTATTTATCTATTTATTTGTTATTTTTATTTATTCGTTTATTCTTCTATATTGGTTATTTATTCAATTTTTTATTAATTTATCTACTCTCATATATTTATATATTTTATATATTTGTTTTTTATTAATTTATTTATATTTGTTTATTTATGTGTTTATTTATTTTTGTTTAATATTTATTTATCTATTTATTTCATTTATTCACTTTTTAGTAATTTATCTATTTTTTATGTATTTATTTATTTTTATTTTGTTTTTTTATTATTTATATATTTATTCTATTTATCTATTTTATTTATATATGTTTATTTGTTATTTTTATTTATTTTTATTTTTTATTTTCATTTATATATTTATGGTAATTATTTTATTTTATTTTTTTTATATTCAATTTTATTTTTAATTTTTATTTATTTTTTATTTATTCATATATGGTTATGCACGATGTTTATTTTATTGTTATTGTTCATTTTTATTTATTCATTTATTTATTTTTATTTATTTACTCATTTATTTTTTATCTTTAGTTTTTTAATTTTTTGTATTTTGATATATTTATTTATGTATTCATTTTTTTATTTCTATATAGTTTACTTATTTTTTGGGGTTTTTTGTTTTTAATTTATTAATTTTCTATTCAATTGTTTTTTTATGCATATTAATTGATTATTTTTTATTTTTATTTTTTATTTTATGTATTTTTTATTTACTTATTTTCTAATTTATTTTTATTTTTATTTATTTGTTTATTGTCATTTATTTTTATGTATGTTTTTTATTTATTAATTCATTTTTATTCATTCATTTATTTAATTATTTATTTACTTTTATTAATTTATTTATCCAAACCAGAATTATTAATGAGTATTCCTTCTTAAACCACTTGTTTGAAGTGCTGACTATTGAGTTTATTATAAATTGTAAAAAACTGATATGTTCTGCCACTTATCATCCACCCACAACTTCTCATGTAAAAAATAATGACTTTATTCTTTCATTTGCGTCCTTCATAAGGAATGTTCTCAGCCTTCATATACCAGCTATTGTTTGTGGTGATTTTAATATGAACCTTTTTAAAATGAATAAGTACGGTTATGTTGACTATTTTGTGAGTGGCATGTTTGAACTGGGTCTCTGCCCTATTGTAACTATTCCAACTAAAATTAATCCGCAAAACCAAATCACTAGCTTTAGCCTGTTGGATCAGATTTGGATCTCACAGGGCCCATTTCCCTGTTGAGAGAGGGAAGGTCACCTTTGCGATGTTGCTGTTTCATTTTGTTTTCACTTTTACTAATGCTAATATAAATGGAACATTTGATCTTTATTTCTCAAAAATATTTGAGCTTTATAAAAGAGCATTTCCTCTGATAAAATACACAGTAAAGATAAAAGAATCTGCTCCTTGGATGACCCCTAAGCTCAAGCAGTGTATCGCGAAGAAAGCAAAACTGTACAAGCTTTACCTAGCAGGAAAAATCATTAAGTTGCATTATATATGGCACAGAAACAGATTAACCAACGTTTTACGTAGATCAAAACGTCTGTACTATATGAAGAAGTTTTATGAGGCAGGCAAAAATTCTTGTATGATCTGGTCTTGTCTGAATTCTGTTTTGGATAAGAGGAAGACGGTTACATTAGAGCGTACTGAGGTGTCTGACCGGGTATTAACTGGACGTGAATTAGCCAATTATGCAAATGAGTATTTTGTTACTGCTGCTGCTTCCCTGGTTGGTAGTTTGTCACAACCTCTGCATTTTTATCGGCACCGATAATGTCCACCTGTTTTCTTTATCCTACCGATTCTTTTGAAGTTTTGGGTGTAATAAAGAGGTTATAAAATAAGGGTAATAAGGTTATGGATATATCACCTCTAATTTTAAAGGAAAATGGACTTTTATTTTCACAACATTTTGCTGAGTTATATAACCTATCAATTGCTGTGCCACAATACCCAAATGCTTTAAAAAAGGCTAGGGTTACTCCGGTTCACAAGTCTGGATCCAGCACAAATTTGGACAATTATCGACCTATATCTGTCTTACCTACAGTGTCTAAGATATTTGAAAAACTTACACTCATAAGAATGGAAAGTTTCATCGATGTACATTCATTGCTTAGCCCATGTCAGTTTGGCTTCCGCCGCGGGAAAAGTACAACTCATGCTATCATAAAGTTGTTTTCTACTCTACTCACGGCTTACCATCAGAAAATGTTTAGTGTGTGTTTCTTTTTAGATTTAAGAAAAGCTTTTGACACTGTATCACATAGTATCCTACTACAGAAACTGGCTCATTACGGATTTAGAGGCCAGTGTCATGAATATTTGAAATCTTATTATCAGAACAGGGAGCAGTATGTATTTTTAAATGGCCTATGCTCTGATTCTAAACTTGTTACTTGCGGAGTTCCGCAGGGTTCTATTCTTGGCCCATTGTGTTTTAATTTATTTATCAATGATTTACCATTGGCAGTTGGAGTTGAGACTGTGTTATTTGCTGATGATGCAGCATTTGTTGTCACGTCATGCTCTTTAGACGGATTATTTAATAACATCAAAAAGCTCTTCTCAGACTTGGAGAAATATCTAAAAGCTAATATACTCTTGCCAAACTCCAAAAAGAGTAAGTTAATGTTTTTTTTACTCGCGCCCGCCAAAGAATTTACCTGACATATTCTTCGCAGGAGAAGCCATAGAGTGGGTGAATGAATTTAAATACTTGGGACTAACAATAACAAGAACTTTGTCCTTTGCTAAACATATTAGCAATGTAACCCTACACATCAGCCGAGTAACAGGAACTCTAGTTGGCATACGTGATGTTGTCCCTACTCGCGTGCTTGTAAATTTGTACTAGGCTCTTGCCCTTCCATACTTGAATAACCATTTGATAGTTTGGGGTTCAGCGCCTGCCAGTCACCTCACCAGACTCAATTCCTGTCACTGTGTCAATATTTTGCTGAGAACTATCTTGGGAGTTAAATGGGTTGATAATGTCCCACTGTTGTGGACTATGGAAATGTACGATAATTTGAAGCTGTTGAGGCTGAGGAGTCTCTATAAATACAATCTCTTTAAGTTTTTAAGACTTTTACTGAGTGGGAAGTATACTGAGATTACGATATTTTACTTCTTCCATATCTCCAAATACACTCATATGAAACAAGAGGAAGTTTGTTTCGCCATCCACATTTGGTTTGTGAGGTGGAGAGAAGATTTTTACCACATCAAATGATATTGTTGTTCGATAGTCTACCACCAACCTTATTTGAGGGCTCTCTGCGGTGTTCCCTACGTTCAAACAAATCATCACTGATGAGCGAACAATAGTTCTCTTTTATAGAATGGTAGAATAGTAACTTTTTAACTTTGTTTTAGTGTGTCTAGTCTGGTGTTTTAGTTAGTCTAACTTTATGTGTTGGTGTGTGTGTGTTTTTGTCTTGATTCCGTTGTTCTAAATATTGTCTGAGTTTGTATGTAATAATGTCTGTGCTTTGTGTTGCTTTAAAAACTAAACTAAATTAAAAGTAATTGCTGCCTCAGCTGCAGTAATATTATGTAGGTCTATTTTCACAATTACGATTTTCCCGTTGTTGCTTCAACTGCTGGACAAGGCACCGAGGTTTGGCTGTCTAAAATAGGTAATTATGAAAGTCATTTATAATTTTATTCAAAGATGCCAGGGACTGTCGTTAGACATGCGTTTTATAACCCGTAGAGATTTTCAGGTTTACATTTTTATTCGAGGTCTGGATTCTGGCTATTCCTTGGCACTACTTAAACAGGCTAGTAGAGTGCCTATGGAGGTCATTTTCACATGCACGGTCAAGATCAGTGTACATATTTATATATCAGTCTTTATAGATATACTATGGTATATCAAAGTCATTCTCTCTCTCTCTCTCTCCTGATACTTTTTAATCTTTTCCCTTCTTCTCTGGTGTCACATGGTATATTTATTTAGTATATAGTATTTTTTTATGACTGGTAAAAATAATTTTTACGCCGTGGGACGTCCTTTCTCCGGAGATAGGAATTTATTTATTATATTTATTTAATATATAATTTTTCTTTATTGCTGGTAAAAATAATTTTTAGACCTTGGGACGTCCTTCCTCGAGAGATAGGAATTTATTTATCTTATTTACATTTATTCAATGTATATATTTTTTATTACAGGTAAAAATAAATATTTTGACCTTGGGACGTCCTTCCTCGAGAGATAGGAATGTATATGTCTTATTACATTCATTTAATGTATAATATTTTTTATTACAGGTAAAAATAATATTTTGACCTTGGGACGTCCTTCCTCGAGAGATAAGAATTTATTTAGACATCCTGACAAACTGTAGTGTGTCGTCAGAATTTCCTCCGTTATTTTTATATTTGGTATCTATTTCCCACTCACCTTTTATACAAACATTGTCTCCATTATAAGTAGTCGCCCTACCCGGGATTATTCATATCCTTGAAGGAAACCTTACCAATAACACCCGACCTCAACTCTTCTCTTGTTCCTGGCGTTGCTGATCACTTTTATTATTGCAAGTGAAGGAAACTGAGTTGATCTCTTCACTGGAGCAGTTGCCAAATTTCAAGAATAGTAAATTATATACACTCAAAAACGCACATAAAACACGCGCGCACACACACACACACACACACACATATATATATTATATATATATATATATATATATATATATATATATATATATATATATATATATCATATATACATATCAGATGAACATTTGGTAGGTGACAATCGTATATGATGGCGCATGCGCAGCTAGCAGTGTGACAGACGACGTAGGTGGTATTATTTGAGATGCCGGAATCCCTTTGACGAAAATGACTAGTTGTTGTTTTCTAGTTCCGGAACGCTGGAATACGACCTTGGGGATAGGGCCTGAGATTAGCCCCGTATACCCTCCCCTGACAGAATTCCAATTCACTGCTTGATCGGTGATAGACGGTCAAAAGTCGAAGGGGAAAGTGGATAAACGTCTTAGCAGCCAGTGATAAAGGACGATTCCAAAATCCGCCATTGTCAGTGAAAGAAGGAACTGGAGACCGTCAGGACTTGGGATAATCCCGTGGCCCTATTTTCCAAGCTAATATTCCAACGTCCACGCCCACCAGATTCGGTGAAGGCGGAAGGTATACAGCGAGCTGGAGACCAGGCAGGTCATTTCTGTCGAAGGACGAGGGCGTCTCAGACACCACCTGCGTCGTTTGTCACACCTGCACGTCACATGTAAACACGTTTGTGACCTACCCACACTCACCAGGGTCAATATATATTATAAACCACTGTTCATCAAAATGTATAATTGTGTAGTGTATGCAGCGTTTTCGTGGCCTCCTGAGATAAAAATACTACTTTCATACAGACCTCAAATATGCATGCATGCATACATACATACAAGCGTACACATACTTATAAATAAATAAATATGTATATATATATATATATATATATATATATATATATATATATATACATATATTATAATAATATTATATATAATATTATATAATTAAATTATTAATATATATATATATAATATATACATATATATATAATTATATTATAATAATATTAAATATTATATATATAAATACTATATATAAAGTCTATATATATATATATATATATATATATGAAGAGTACATACATCATACATTTATGCATGTATACATACAAACATACAAACACATATAACACATATATATCATATAATATATAATATATATGTATGTATGTATAATCTATACGTATGTATATATATATTCTCATAATAATCTATCTATATATATATAATATCTATATCTATATGATAATATATTGTTACGACCCTTGTTTGGGCCGTGGTGCAGGTTTGTTTGCACTAAAGGATGTACACTCGGTGTTGTTACAGAGTATCCAGCAAAAGATGGTCAATGGAGACGAAAACACTCAGGAAAACTCAACAATATTTATTAACAGACAAAAATAATCAAAGTCAACCTTGTGACTGCCAAGGACAAACTCTAGGCCTTAAATAATCCCTTGGGATTCCTAACTATTAAAAAGTAAGCCCTAAACAGAGATAATAGAGAGAAACACATGAATGCAAAGACATCAAAATATACAATATAACTGGCCAGATCAAAATGAATAAAATAACCAATACCTATAACTAAATAGGTTGGGAAGGAAGTCGAAGAGTAACAGGAGAAAACACTTAATCTCCTACCTATGTTTTATAATCTACAAACTTATTAATATAAACAATAATATAAAAGCCACGAGGCTGTTAACATCATCAGAATTTTTAATTATAACAAAACAAACAAAAGGTGCAACAAATTCCAACTGTCTCAACAGTTCATTATAAGATATAACTCTATAAATAAATAATAATAAAAAAAAAATATCTCCTCACACTCAGAAGGGGAGTCCGTGATCCCAGACTACAGTAGGCCGTGATCCCAATAATTCCAGAACTCTGCTAACAGGGGAGCACAGAAGCACCAGGAAGGAGGAGTCGAGAGGTCCTGCACGACCATACAAAAAGGAACGCTTACCTAGGATCTGTCTCCCTACTTGACTTCTGACGGGCATCAAGGACCCCACAGCTGCAATAAGTTCCAAGGCGTCCTGGAGTAGGCAAATGCTCCTAACACCTCAGGAAAAATCTTCCACTGAGGTGGCAGCAAGACAAGGCCACAGGTGGCACAAATCACCTGCAATACAAGCAGGACGCAACACCGCAGGTGGCCAGAAGTGTACCTGCTAAGGACAGGACTCAAAATACGTCGAGTACAGCGTACACAACACCGCAGGTGGCCAGATGTGTACCTGCGAAGGACGGTTCAAAATACTCCCAAAAGCGTTGATAAAATATTGTAAGTGCGGCAGCTGCAGATCAAAAAAAGGACAGCCTCTGTAGAAAGCCCGAACTGTCTGCCCAAACACTGTCTCTTCTCACCTCCCTCACCGAGGACTCGAGTCACGTACCCAAACGTAAACAAAAAAGATATGAGTGTTAAAAGGGTAATTCAAAAACTTTAACGAGCGGGGAGGAGGCGCAAAATCACCACACTACAACTTAACTTTCGTAATATATACAATACAAATTTCCTTAAAAATAAATACTTAAATACTAAATGCCTTAATATTAAATGTTAACAAAATCACAAAGTTGACTAAATACTGAAAAATTACGTTACCATCTGATATATATATATATATATATATATATATATATATATATATATATATATATATATATATATCTATATATATATAGATATATGATATAAATCTATATATCTATATATATATCTATATATATATATATATATATATATATATATATATATATATATATATATATATATATATAGATATATATATAGATATATATATATATATATATATATTATATATATATATATATATCTATATATATATATAATATCTATATATATAGAACATATATATATATATTATATATATAAAATATATATCTAGATATAGATATCTAATATATATATATATATTCTATATATATATATATCTATATATATATATAATATATATCTCTATAATATATATATATATATATATATAATATATCTATTATATATATATCTATAGCTATATATATATGATATATACATACTATATATATATAATATATATATATATATATATATATATAAATATTGTATAAGATATAGATATCGATACTATAATATATAACATATATATATATATATCTTATTATATATTATATATATATATATAGATATCGATATCTATATCTAAATATATATATATCTATATATATAATATAATAATATTAATAATATATATAGATATATAATTATATATAATATATATATAACAAAATATATAATATATATATATATATATTATATATATATATAGATATATATATATATATATAGATATAGATACTTATTTTATATATATATATATATATATATATAAGATATCTATATATATGATATATATTATCTAATATATATATATATATATATCATATATATATCTATATATATATATATATATATATCGTTCTATATAATATATATATATATATATATATATATATATATATAGATTATATATTTTTATATATATATGATATAGATATCTGATATCTATATATATATATATATATATCTAGTATTATATAAGATATCGATATCTATATCTATATATATATATATATAGATATATATATATATATACTATATATATATATATATATATATATATACTATATACTAGATTATATACTAATTTATAGATATATATATATATATATATATATAGATACTATATATATATATATATATATATACACGTATATTTATATATATAGATTATTATTTATCTATATATATATATATTAATTTATATATATATATATATATATATATATATATATATATGTGTGTGTGTGTGTGTGTGTGTGTGTGTGTGTGTGTTTGTAAGAGAGAGAGAGAGAGAGAGAGAGAGAGAGAAGAGAGAGAGAGATTTAGTCCTAATGGAGACGAGGACAAATTTAAATCCATTAAATCTGGACAAAAATCCTCTATTTTCACATATGCAAAACAATGAAGAACGGTGATGCCCATACAGTGCCGGTGGTTTGAGCAAAGCTAAAAAGATTTGCCTTGGTTACATTACAACCTTATTAATTTCATCCAGGCACTATATAAGGCCATCGTTGAACTATACGGTTAGGTGGAAGTGGTACTTTTTCTAGAAACATTGGCAGTCTCGGAGAAAAGTAACGAATGATAATTAGGTCTTACGTGTTGAGGAACCAGTATACGAGACGGGTAAACCTATTCATTGACCACATGTCACATTTGTTAGAGGGTTAGGTCCCAGGAGGGATTTGGTACTTAGACGATCAGTTTCTCTAGGTTTGATCGTTCGTGTCCACGATCACGTGATCGTTCAGCAAGGTAGGATGTGTTGTCCTCCTCTACTTCGGGAGACGACCTAACTGGTGTCTTTCAGTTCCATCTATTTTGTAATAAATATCTTACGATGGTCAAAACGACCCCCTGTTTAAATAATAGGAGAGAAACCCTAACTGGAAAGCGTAGCTAACTGAAAATCAGGTATTAAAAACTCTAGGCGAATTCAAACTTCCGCTATTGCAAAAATATAATCTTTATTTCCCAAAATAGCTAACATGAAAATGGAATAAAATGAGTTAAAGAACATCTCACAAAAACCATTAAACTACCATTACTCTTCCACGAGATCATATTAGATAAGTGTCCACCTTAATCTACTTCTGTCTGACTCTTCATTAGTCCTTATCAATAATTGTCAACACAAGTCTAGAGAATCCAATTTTAACGGTGACTTCGAATCCATTTGAAAATGAGAATATAATTATCAGACAATGAAATGTTCAAGTTTGTCAATAAATGAGTGTCGCACCACACTTCCCTTTCTCCAGAAACTGAACTCAATGTCACTACATAAAATGTATAACTTTCAGCCCCCCCTTTTTCCCACTCTACCTTGCGACAGATCTCCAAGCGCTCTCTTCTATGGTGAGTTTTCACACTTAGCGAATATCAGCTAATGTCTGCTTAATCGCCTCACTAGGGGTTTTTATTCCATCTGTTTCAACTTACAAACGTACGTATGTATGTTGACCAACAGATGTACGGATACACGCACGCTGCTGAACCCACGAATGCACACATGCTAAGTCTATCTATGCATTTCCATTTCCAATGTAAACATTTTATCTAGTGCATGTATCATTGACCTGAAATAACCTTTCCTTGAGGTTTACCTCATCATCTGGAAAGCGCCGCCATCTCATCGCCCGCGATAGGTGTGTTTTCGACTTGTGTCTCATATAAGCATCTTGAGGAATTCACTGTTTTGCACCTTTCTCTAAACACCAAGTGCTAAGGTTATCAACCCCATTTATTTTAATACATATCTACTTATACATCTGTCCAGTGCCTTAATAAATGCACAGCCTACCAAGCGAGTGCGTAAGATGATCCCGACTGGGGTTTGTTTTGGAAATGAAATTGTTGCTCCCTTGCACAATTTGAACCTTTCCGGGGGCAGTCAATTTTTAAATAATGTCTTGAGTTGTTGATTCTTGCCACTGTTTATGGGAAGGTGTCATCGTTTTGAGTGAAGAAAATCAGGTTACTCTCTGTGACATTTGGTAGTTAAGTCACATTTTTGCTTTTCTCATCTTTATTATTGCTACTTCTGTTGCTGTTTATAGCAGAGTTGTATACCTATTATTATTAATGTTCTTAGTATAGTCAGCTTTATCACTACTTCCACTAGGGTACTGCCACCTTCAATAGCTGTCTTTTGTGGCGCTGGATTTATAATATAATATATAGCTTTCAGGATTATACCCTTGGCGGTTCTTACAGGATTTCTGTTCCACATTTTCGTTGCCTTCTGATTCATGGGACTTTCTTGAATACCACACTGCTGTTAAAAACCATCGTTCATGTTATTATCACAGATAATGACAGCGTTCCAGACATCCACGAATTTTTCAACATTGGCTACACTCTAAGGAGAAATTTATCTGGCATCGTCTTTTACGACCGAATGTTTCGTTCATTGAGAAACTGTTGATGAATGAATGCCTCGATTGTTCGTCTGTTCTATGAGACGTTGACTGACAGTGCTTTCAAGGACCTTCTCTTTTGGCCACCGAGTGGCTGACATATGTACTAGATTTATTATAGATCGTATTCGCCGATGCACTCGCCATTGGTCAGATATATGCCATTTCCATATTTCAATCGATCGTATGTCATGCGCAGAAACTAGAATTATTCATTGAATGGAATTTTCTCTTTCAGTGAATAGTTTTTCAAGAATTTGTTTATATAAACTCAGAGTGACTCCCAAATAGTTGGTAAGAACAATTGCACGTAGATATATTATTATTATTATTGTTGTTATTATTATTATATTACATTATTATATTATTATTATTATTATTATTATTATTACTCAGAAGAATGAACCCTTTTCATAGGAAACAGCCCCACAGGAACGAATGAAGTGAAATTCAAGCTTCCATCGAATGTGGTGTTCATTTAAAAGAAGTAACAGAAGGTAATAGAAAATGTATAAAGAAGAGATCAGTAATTGGAAAAGAAAAAAGGAATTAGAAAATGAATAAATAAAAACATAGAGGTTATAACTGTATCGGTGATGAAAAGAATGACAAAAACAACAGTTATTTGAGATATATTTGTTAAAACTCATTTTTTTTTATCCAAAATGCCCATTATTATGGGTCGTTTTACATTTTTTTCTTGGATGAAGATATTTTGCAGGGCCAGTTTTGCAAAGGTGTCAACCTAAGTTGACTTGATAAATCGACATTTTCTTCATAACTACAGTTTTGGTCAGTTTCCTTAAAGTGCTCTTGTATAAAACCCACCTCTTTCTAATACATCGTTTCACTTCTGTAATCTTTCACAGGGCAAGTAAATTGCTGCCAGAACGGCTTTTGTGTCTTGTAGAACATTTTACGTTGGTGGATGGGATGCGACAGAAATGTTTGATAAAATGAATCCCATACCCTACTGGCTGTCACCAGGATTGCCCAGGTACTAAACAACCACCAATGCTTCCTGACTCAGTGTTGGTAATCTTCGTCTCTTTGCGACGATTCTATGGATACAGAAATTTCAAAAATCGCCTTTATAGAGTTAATGCCTTTTGTACATCCGTAATTCATATTTTCACATCAGAAGGAAAAACTGAAACGAATCACATCTCTGTAGTTTCTGGAATGTTACAAGAACTAAAGCTGTTATTCTGTGCAACAAAGTCAAATGACGTGAGTTGGTTGTTCAGCCAAGCACTAGACCTCTTCTGGACAGGAAGACGTAAGAAAGGAAGTGTATGGAAAAAAGGAAAGAAAGTAGGTACAGCTACAGGCCGAAGGGTCGAAGGGTCACTGCAAGCAACCTTTATTAATGCCCACAGCAGGGGCGTCATTTCAGATTTTTTTTTTCTTTTGTGACGGTGGGGGTGGGAGATGGTTTGACGAGCGAAGCGAACCTAATCAGCTATTTTTGTTGTTGTTGTTGCTGTTTGTTGAGCTATTTTATGTGCTTTTTGAGGCCACATGAGTAAGGTATTTCAGCAAAGATTATGTACTCCCACTACTGTCTATTTATCTCATCATCACTGGTAGCTATTATAGTAGACAGACAAGGATCAAGAAACGAAATATTTCCTAGAAATTTCATATATTTATGGTAGCGCATTTAAAAATAAAACATGCAGTTACTTCTTAGGACTTGGGGGGTGAGGGGGGCAACTTGAGTCTTGGGGAGGGGGGCGGCAGTTGCAAACCCCCCTCCCGACCCAGCCACCCACAAATGACGCCCGTGGCCCACATTGCTCCACACAACGTGCATAATGGCCCAAATCCCATACCGGGATTTGGTAATTTTGACGACAGTTCGCCCGGGAAACTGAAACTTAATTTACACAGAAATCAATTAACTACAGTTAACTTTGTAGAAGATTTTCCTTCTAGATTCGAAAGTGCTACCCAGATGGCGTCAAAGAATACTGAAATATACAAATGGATGCAGCGGCCAAATTGGTGACTGTCAGAATCCTGCCATCTGAAGCACAGAAAAAAAGGGCACCTTGCTAATCTCTGATATTTGAAAAAAAAATTTCAAAATAAACCGTCTCCTGGTTTCTGGATAGTTAGTTAGTATATCTTAGTTTAACCAGACCACTGAGCTGATTAGCAGCTCTCCTAGGGCTGGCCCGAAGGATTAGATATTTTACGTGGCTAGGAACCAATTGGTCACCTAGCAACGGGACCTACAGTTTATTGTGGGATCCGAACCACATTATGTCGAAAAATGAATTTCTATAATCAGAAAGATATTCCTCTGATTCCGCGTTAGCAGAGCCTAGACTCGAACTTCGGACCACCGGATTAGCAGTCGAGCGCGAAAACCACTTGCCCAACGAGGAACTTCCTGGTTTTTGGAACTCGAAGAATCTTGTATATGGAATTTAAGTCCATTATTATTTTTAGAACATGGTTTGCTTTACTTTTGTGTTTAAGGAAGTATTTTCAGTGAAATTGTACGTCAATATTCATTTGCTCTCAGGATCTTCTACACGTATGGATATGAGAGAGAGTGAACCCTATAGACTATAAGATTCCATGAACTAGTATGCGCTGGAAGTTTGTTTAGATTTTGACACGTTCAAGGTTGCGTGCGTATTTGTAGAGGTCGTTGGGCTTATTTTTTCGTTGTAAGTCTGTTCGTCGGAGTTCTTGCATGCCTGTGCCTTTGGTTGAGCTGATGTGCGTGCGCTGTGGGTATTTGCACTATCACGTATCCTTTACACACCAGGTGATTGGTCGAAGCATATTTGGGGTGGGGGAGAAGCAAGTGATGAGCGAGACCTGATGGCCCCTGATTGGTCCTGATGAGGATAATTATTCTCAAGTCGCTCTCTGCTTGAATAAGCTAAGACCTTCATGGTTCGAAAGATCGGCCCATTGCATGCCTGAGCCTTTTGCCTGGAGGTCGAATTCGTCTGTGAACGAAGGTAAAAGAATCCAGTTTATTTTAGTGCATTAAGTAGTCTGCGTTTGTTTGTATCTTGGTCAAAATTGCAATATTCTTGATGTCTTTAGTGAGGACGTATGTACACTTTTATGCTTTCCGAAACTTGAATTGCCAATATCTTTTAACGAAAGAAACAGGTTCTTTTGAAAGATTTTCAGGAAATACCGTATTCATGTATTCTCTAAGTATTCGAAGAGAAGACTAACCCATTTATGGTGTCCTTATAGAAGAAAATTGACTGAAGAACTTTAGCGGACTTTATTGAATGCCATTATCCACGTCAACATTATGAGTGGTGTGTTTTTCTTGTGAAATGACATATATCCTTGTAAGAGCTCCTCTTTAAGGATTACTGCTACTCATCATTATCAGCTTATTAATATTCCTACCCTTCAGTTTATAACTATTATTATCAACAGAATTGGTAAAGTCTGAATTGCCATTTATTTCTCAGTGATAATTACATAAACGGAAACAAATTAAGATGCCATTCGGAAATTTTAAAAAAATTACTTCTAGATATCTTTCAATATAATATATAATGTAATATATATATTATTATTAAATATATAATATATAGAAATATATATAATCTATATATAAATAAGAATAATTATATTAATATTATAATATATATATAATTATATATAATTAGTTAGAAATATATATTAATATATATATAAATATAATATATTCTATAATATACTCTAATCTCATCTATATATATCTATATTATATAGCTTATAATATATAACTACATATTATATATCTATTCTATAATATTATATATAATATATTATCTATATATAAAATTTATATATTCTATATCTATAGCTATATATATATATTTTTTAATATATTATATAATTATATCTAATATATATATAGTATATTAGATAATTAGAATATATATATAAATATATAGATTATTATATATATATATTATATACTATATATAATATCTATATATTAATATATATTTAAGATATAATATATAATTAGCTTAATAATAATATTATTTATAAATATACATATATATCTATTATATATATATTATATTAATATATTATATATATTTTATATATATATAATATAGATATATATATATATATATATAGAGATATATATATATATCTATATATATACTATATATAGTATATATATATATCTATCTATATATATATTATATAGATATATATATATATATATATATATATATATATATATATATAGATCTATATATCTACAGATAGTGGAATATATAGAGAGAGAGATATAGATATATAGATAAATATATATATATATATATATATTTATATATATATAATCTTATATAGATAGATAATATATATATAGAGCTGATATCTATATATATATAAATATAAATTATATATCTATATATATGATATATATTGATAGATTCTATTATAGAGATGATAATAAGATATAATAATAATATGTATCTATATATAGATAATATATAATGGATATCCTATATATATACAATATATATATCTATATATAAAAACAATGATAGATATATTATATATATATATATATATATATATCTATATAATAGATATCTCATATATAGATATATATATATATCTGATATAATAATATATATATATATATATTTATCTAATACTATAGATATATTATAGGTAATCTTATTATATATACATATAGATACTATATATAGATATCTATATAATATATATATTATAATTCATATATAGATATATATATATATAGATCTATATAATCTATAGATTATATATATTTATATATAATAGAATATATATATAATAATATATATATATATATTCTATATAGATATATATTATTTTTATTATATTAATTATATATATAATATATATATCTTATATATATCTAATAATATATTAATCAATAATAAATTATATATATAATATATTTATAATATTATATTCCCTATAATATTATTAAGAATTAATATATATTCTATAATATAATATATTATGCTTAAGAATAAATAGATTTATATTTATATATATATATTAATTAATTATATTATTATTCTATAATATATATTATTAATTATATATTTATATATATATCTATATAATATATATCTAATATAGATTAATTACAATAAATAGATTTTTTATATCTAGATCTATATATATATATATCTAATCTAATATTAATATATATAACATAATATAATATATAATATATTTATTATATATACGGATTTTTATTTAATATAAATTATAATTATATATTATAAGACTACTTATATAATAGATTTTTGATTAATAATATTTATATAATAATAATTATTATATTATTATAATATAATTTTCCCTATTTATATAATAGATTCTATATATAATTATAATATTTCTTATTATATTATATAATAATCTATATTATTATATATTTAAAGATATATATTATTATATAATAATATAGTAAATTTATATTATATATATAGAGAGAGAAAGAGAAGAGAGAGAGAGAGAGAGAGAGAGAGAGATATAGATATATATATAGATATATATATATATATATATATATATATTATATATATATATATATAATATATATATAATATATAATTCTGTAAAAAAAAAAACTGGGCAAACATCTAATGCAATATTCATTCATTTAAGTGAAAACAACCACCGAATAAATTGGGTTGGTAGTTCAGTAATTGCAAGGTCAAGAGATGTCTTATCACGAAATCTTTTAGAATCTGCTTTAATAAACTTACTTTTCATTGTAATTTCAATGTTTGTCGTGGCCTTTTTCTTTTAGACCATTGTATTTGTAACATGCTTAAGAATGACCTCAAAGATATAATTACAGACTTAAATAAAAATTAGTTGCCGTAGAGTTATCTTCGTTGCAATGTATGTCTAACATGTATTGTGAATATGGTTTTTTTTGTTTTTTTTTTCCAAGTTCTGAATAGCTGTCACCTGATAATTCCCTTTAATTATCTTGTTTTCCTTTGTATTCTGAGATGATTGTCTTAAACTTTTAATTGCACCCATTGTTTATGCTTGTTTGGGAAGGTTACTCATCTTCCAGGTGTGTTAGATTCTAGGTACTAATCTCTTTATAATCCCTATCTGTCAGTTATACGAATCTTCTTGTTTTGTCTTTTTCCTCATATATGTCAGTTCATCTGCTTAGTAAAGGGACGTTTAAACGTCGAAAGGTCTTGCGGTATTCCGTCGTTTATTCTCCTTCGTGGCATATATCTTTTTTTATGTATATATATATATATATATATATATATATATATATATATATATTATCTATATATATATATATATATATATATATATATATAGATATAGATATATATAGTTATATATATATATATATATATATATATATATATATATATATATATATATATATATCTATATATATATATATATATATATATATATATATATATATATATATATATATATATATATATATATATATATATATATATATATATAGATACGGCAGACGGCAACCTAGAAATAATTCGCTGGAAGTTATCAACAAGAAGGCACAGAGGGTGTTGCCGTTGACACCAATGATACCAAGTTGAGGGTTCGACACCTGTCCATCATTTTGAGGGCTAACTTCAACAGTGGGGAGTATTGACAATGAGGATATTCTTGCCCGTCAAAACGATCATTTCAAAATTGTTGAATAAACTGTTTGGCTGAGTGGAGCTTTCGCTATGAATCCGCTCATTCATTACTTCCTAATAATAGATATTTTGCGAAATTCGCTCATCACTGCTGTTGTATCTACCACTATCGACCATCATTGGCTCAAGGGGGCAACCACACAGATTAATTAATTAGTATTTTTTAAATATATAGATATATATATATATATATATAATATAGATATAGATATAGATATATATATTTATATACCATATATATATATATATATATATATAGATATATATATATATATATGATATATAGATATAGAATATATATATATATATATATATTATATATAGATATATATATAATTATATATATCTATATTCTATATCTATATATATAATATATATATATATATATATATATATATATAATATTATGTATATATATATATATATATATATATATATATATATATATATATATTAAAGTACTAATTAATTAATCTGTGGGGTTGCCCCCTTAAGCCAATGATGGTCGATAGTGGTAGATACAACAGCAGTGATGAACAAATTTCGCAAAATGTCT
Organism: Macrobrachium nipponense; assembly: GCF_015104395.2. Classification (NCBI taxonomy): domain Eukaryota; kingdom Metazoa; phylum Arthropoda; class Malacostraca; order Decapoda; family Palaemonidae; genus Macrobrachium; species Macrobrachium nipponense. The sequence goes on along the minus strand of NC_087214.1, from coordinate 3,351,604 downwards.
ATTATTAGGAAGTAATGAATGAGCGGATTCATAGCGAAAGCTCCACTCAGCCAAACAGTTTATTCAACAATTTTGAAATGATCGTTTTGACGGGCAAGAATATCCTCATTGTCAATACTCCCCACTGTTAAATTAGCCCTCAAAATGATGGACAGGTGTCGAACCCTCAACTTGGTATCATTGGTGTCAACGGCAACACCCTCTGTGCCTTCTTGTTGATAACTTCCAGCGAATTATTTCTAGGTTGCCGTCTGCCGTACCGTCTCTTTACTAAGTAAATTATGCCCAAGTGTTTTATTTTATTCTTTATTAATTGCTCAAACCTTTCCATGTATTTTCATAGTAATCACATCCGTAGCTACATAAACCTTACTTTGGATTTGATAATTATCTTCACTCTTATCTAATTTCGGATTTTTCCGTCTCTCTTTGTTTGATTTCTGTTACTGTCATTTTTTTCTCTCCCAGATCCATTCTGGCTATTTTGCAGCGACATATCCTTCATGTTACTTTATACATCCAAACATTAACCAGCCCCTTTACCCTCTTTGTGTTTTCGTGGTTTTTTCATATGTATTGTCTTCATAGCAAAATCAGGAAGTCTGCTTTATATGACAGAAATCCTTTATTATAATGTACCGATGTTCTAAATGGACACCTTTTTCTTCTCAGGTGACAATGCGTTTCGGAGGCCTGTTGATCTTCTCAGCTATAGTGCTGCTGGCGTTGAGGAAATCAGGCTCTGTCAAGATACAATCCTCAAAGACTTTTGAATTAGTCCTTACCGGACAAAAGCTTAATGGGAGTTACACATCCTTCTCTTCAATTAGTGTCCAGAGGTAACAGCTGGTCAAGTATTTAACCTTAAATATGCAATAAAATCCGGTTGGTATTAATCACTCATTGAAGTTGTAGTATTCCAATGCAATTGCACAATGTTGACTGTAGTCATATTACTGAGATGCAGTTATTGGTGTATTATTTTGTAAGTAAACAGATGGTTGTGGGTGCAGAAGCATAATGCACGGGTATATACTTCAGTCATGTTTTGGGAGAGAGCGAAGGACGTTCGTCTTTGGGATTGTCAAGCTTCCACACTTCTGTTTCATACACCTAAAGGGAAGGTGCCTGGCAGTTACAACCAAATATCTCTTTACTATTAACAAATGATGACTAAAAGGCTAAATGATAACTAAAATGGCAAGACACCAACACTGGTGTAGACGGACCCACGAATTCTTGAGCTGACCTTTGCAACGATTCATATCGTTCTTCGACAGAGAGACTAGTTGAAATGGAATTGATTTACCTTATTGCAAGAAAGTTACGAACTAATGACGTACTGAAATATAATTACACTTAACTTGAGTGGGAGTCACCGGTGTATGCAGCATAAAGTATTCCAGCGAAAAGGACCCTCTTTTTCTATTCCAGTATTTATTTTTTTTAGTCCATCATTTACAGCCAACCTTCTCATCATTCCATTCAACTGAACGGACAAGTAGCAGGCAATCTGACTACAATAACAGTTCCCCAAACGCCTTCAAAATAGTTCTATATCGCATTTGATGATTGATCTAGTTTGTACCCGTCCTTTAGCAAATCCGTATTGGATAGAACTTGAAAGAGCTGACAGACCGTCACAAATACTGTTGTGCGCGTGCTAACAATGGCAATGAACTGGTTTGCAATTGATGTGCTTATAAAAGTCTTCAAATAAGCTTTTCAGGATTTCAGAAATCAATTGAGGAATTGGATGTAGCTCGTAATTATTGCAGTCAACAATTACTTTACTTGGAACAGATACAGCAACACAATTTTCAAAAATGCTATTTGGATGAGAAACAAAAACTTGACCAGGGTGACAAAAAAAATACACCCATGCACACACACAAACACACACACACGCCCTAAAGCTGTATGTGTATGTCATCACTCATGAATAGCATTTGTCCCCAGTTGTGTGATTTTGACAATTATCTTTTTGGGCCTGGGATTTCTGTCAATGAAATATTTTTTGCTCGCAAGTAAGTTTTCAAAAACCTGTTCCTAGTCCAAGCAGGAGTAATTATATTAATAAATGATATAATTTTTCTGTCTTTAGACACCATTCACGAGATGAAGTTATCTTCATTTTGAAGTTACATTGCTTGTTCATCTCGATTCTGTTCATTACCAAAAGCTGATCATTCTTTGGAAACCACCAGAGAAACGCGATTATCTTTAAAAACTAGTTAGTGGGGCCCGGTACCCTGGCGGTGAGGCCGGGTGCCACGGCCCCAGACGATGTGACTGTACTCTTAAGTAATAGTTATCTAACACCGGTGTTTTTTTTCCGAGCTAACGTTCGAACTTCTTATTTCCTTTTCTTGTTATTTCCTGTTGTTGTTGTACCTGCCCTACTTGTCAGTACGTAAGAATTCACACTTCAATGTTTACCGTCAACTACCAAATGAGCAGAAGTTTTCCTAGATGTAATTTTCCCCCGTATCTTACCATTTTCAGCAACGATTTGAAAATGGCTTGGTCTTGTTAGTTAGGTAGTCACTTAGTAGGGAAAGACCCTCTCCCCTTCACCCCTCTTTAAGCCCTAATGCTAATAAATTGGTCCGTTAGCTGTTAAGCACTTGCGTGGGATTCCGCACTGGTGAAAAGTGTTTACAGACAACAGACAGACAGACCTAACTACTGTTTTTTGTAGTAAGATTCCTTGCAAACAACGACAGTTCCCTTTCAAATAGGTCGCAATTGAATGACAGCGTGAGAAAGAGAAAACTGCGAATCAGAAGGATGATTTCTCCTGACGAAACTATTTATCAAGTTTTTATCGATTTAAGACGTCATCTTCTCTTCCATTCTCAGCTGTGCTTCTCACTGTATCACCCGTGGCTGCTGGCTGCTAACTTGGGACGTTGCTACAAGCACCTGCAGCCTTCTCAATCCTCTAACTGCCCTGCCAGGAATCGAAGCAGGACCATCTACCCTCAGGACGTATTTCTGGACCAATTGCAGAACAAAATGTGAGAATCTGGGAGGGCGGATGTTTTATCCACCTGATTACACTTACGGTGCTGTTTACACTGCTATTTCTGGCATTAACACTTTTCACATTGGGATGTACCGCTTTCCTAATGACACAACCACTTGGTACAACATGGACGGGCAGCTTATCTCTCCTCCCTTGCGTTGGCTTTCCTATGAACCAAACAATAACGGAGGGAACCAGTACTATGTTGTATTACATTTCGGAGAACTCTCCGACATAGGTATAACCACTAGTTATTTGTATGGTTGTGCTTGTGAAGTATAGCGCACACAGTGCATTTTCAAAGAAATCCATACTCATAAAATCATAAGGACTTCTACTGGCAGATGCCTCAAGTTGGAATAAGTTCTTTAAGGTAAAATTTGCTCTGTACAATAGATCACCATAGTTTTCCTATATAAATGTTTCGTGAATTAAAAAAAATAAAGTTGACTTAGCAGTTTATTGTTACTAGACAACGCTATTATTTAAGTGTGCGTGCATGTATGCGTGCGTTTGGTTAAAAAGACAAATATAAGGGTAGCATCTGTAGATAAAACCATCAAAGCAACACATAGGAAATTGTTGGATGACTTTACCCGAGGTTAAAAAACGTTGTCGGTGATAATTAGGTTCAATATAGATAGAGGCTTTTTCCTAAGTATAAATACCTTGCAAAAATATTTGTGACTTCTTTTGGTAACGATAAGTAGGACACTGTAAAGTCTATTAGAACTTAGAGATTTATATCTTTCGACTCTATAACTCGACGGAAGTAAAAGTGGTTTCTATATCTCAACCTAATAATCTCTGATAGTTCTTGCTTCATATGCAGTTTCAAGATCTGTTTAGTTTCTTATTGATAAGCAGTTTAAAATTATCTTCTTTCATTCTATTATCTTTGCCCACAATAACATTAACCTTTTATGTATCAGCTTAAGTGTACAGAAATGATTCAGGACTGCTATGTGATTACTGTTCAGTTTTCTTGTGAATCATAAGGAACAAGGATTTTTTTTTGTCTCTTACGGTAAGTTGACATCCACTTGTCTTCTTTATCTTCTTTATAGCTCCAAATAAAAATATTTTTCATTATCAATATCTCAAGTGTATTTCTAATTTTTTTAGCTGATAGGCAAGATTGGTTAAAGAAGAGTGAGGGCAGTTAGCTAGCTAACCATGATAGGGGATAGTTTAGAAAGTTAAGTAGTAGTAAGAGTACTCTGAAGTGTGACGTATTTTCCTTTTCACAAATTTCACGGCCACATCTAGACATACGTATGTCTTTATGTCTATCATCCTACATATTAATGAGTTTTGTAACGATAGCAGGGATTATGCTTGCAAGGATGGTGACTGTTTACATTATGCGTCCCTCTCACTCTTTGAATTTTAACAATGTTATATAGATGACTTATTATCAAAGTGGTTACTATGGAAAACAATTCATCACCTGTAATTTTTTCACATTTATAATAGATACACTATTAATCTAAGTTACTGAAAGTCTTTTTATTTCAGCAATCTCAGTCATGAATTATATTAGTCTAGACTTTATATTGCATGAAAATTAATGTTAGACATAGTGCAATGGAAAACATGGTCAAAATAAAGAGCATATCTGTGATAAAATCGTATTTTTTCCACTGTTGTTGAATATTTACTCACATCTTCCGGAACAATTCAAGGAAAATACCCATAATCATCTGAAAGAAAAATACCCACAATCTTCTGAAAGGAAAATACCCACAATCATCTTAAAGGAAAATTCCCATAATCATCTGAAAGGAAAATACCCATAATCATCTAAAAGAAAAATACCCACAATCATCTGAAAGGAAAATACCCATAACCATCTGAAAGGAAAATACCCACAATCATCTAAAAGAAAAATACCCACAATCATCTGAAAGGAAAATACCCACAATCATCTGAAAGGAAAATACCCATAATCATCTGAAAGAAAAATACCCACAATCATCTGAAAGGAAAATACCCACAATTATCTTAAAGGAAAATTCCCATAATCATCTGAAAGGAAAATACCCATAATCATTTAAAGGAAAATTCCCATAATCATCTAAAAGAAAAATACCCACAATCATCTGAAAGGAAAAATACCCACAATCATCAGAAAGAAAAATACCACATCATTTGAAAGGAAAATACCCACAATCGTCTGAAACAAATGAAAATACCCATAATCATCTGAAAGAAAAATACCCACAATCGTCTGAAAGGAAAATACCCATAATCATCTGAAAGAAAAATACCCACAATCATCTGAAAGGAAAATATCCACAATCATCTGAAAGAAAAATACCCACAATCATCTGAAAGGAAAATACCCATAATCATCTAAAGGAAAATTCCCATAATCATCTAAAAGAAAATACCCACAATCATCTGAAAGGAAAATACCCACAATCATCAGAAAGAAAAATACCAACAATCATTTGAAAGGAAAATACCCACAATCGTCTGAAATGAAAATACCCATAATCATCTGAAAGAAAAATACCCACAATCGTCTGAAAGGAAAATACCCATAATCATCTGAAAGAAAAATACCCACAATCGTCTGAAAGGAAAATACCCATAATCATCTGAAAGGAAAATACTCACAGTCGTCTGAAAGAGACAAATGGAGAGCGTATAGTACTGAAAATATATCTTATAAAAATATGAGCTTTCACTGGCATTTTACAGATTTTATGAGGCTTTGTTTACATAGAATCGACGGCAACACCTAGTAGTAAGTGGTATGTATTCCACTAAGAGAAAAACAGCTGAGAAGGCTACCGTTGTACGACGCCACTTTCAGAGTTGTAAATGAATGAATGAATGATTGGAAGTTTTCTGGCATCCTGACATCGAAGGTCATTGACGCCGTTCAGAGTTGTAAAAAGCAGTATATTCTACTCAGAGTAATAATTGCAATTGCTGTGTGCAGTCGACTTCGGCTGCAAAGAAACGCAGCAAAAACATTTAATGATAATGGAAAGAGCACACACAATGATTAACGACTTCCCCGACGAATAGACAATTTCCAACATATCAAGATATTTGGGTTATCCTGATGACCTGCATTTAAAATCCTATTCTTTCGTAAAACACAAGGGAAGCAAACTATCTTTTTTTATATCGCAACACTAACGGGAAGTCTGTCTAACCTTGAAATGAATTTGTTCGGTGTATATCCTACAATGTATTCCAGAGGCTATGACATAGTGTTTTTCGTAAGCAACTTTTAACCCCGTAGGGGATTAATGCCGTCAGTGCACCTCATGCAGTGCACAGTAAGCATTACTTAAGGTTCTTTGCAGCGTGCCCTAGCTGCAACCTCTTTCGTTCCTTTTACGTACCCTCTTTCATATTCTCTTTCATCATCTTACTTTCCAACCTCTCCTAACAATTGCTTCCTAGTGCAACTGCTTTAAGGTTTTCCTACTGTTACACCTATCAACACTTTTGCCGTCAGTTTCCGTTTCAGCGCTGAATGGCCTCATAGGTCCCAGTGTTTGGCCTTCGGCCTAAATTCCATATTCAATTCAATTCGGCAACTTTTAAACCGACTTATGGATTTCCATGCCACTGAAGCTCTTAATCAAGTGTTTCAAACTTCGTCCTAATTTTTGGAAGTACTGTGCATTGCCATATATGTTTTATTGACTTTTTCACTAAAGAAAATAAGGTCGAAGCTTTCTCCGCTTAGCCACCCAACCATCCACAAAAGTTTGTTTGTTTGTTTGGTGTTTTTACGTTGCATGGAACCAGTGGCTAATCAGCAACGGGACCAATGGCTTTACGTGACTTCCGAACCACGTCGAGAGTGAACTTCTATCACCAGAAATACACATCTCTGACCCATCGATGGAATGGTGACGTGAATCAGTTACGTAGGTATAGCGTATCCTCCACTATACCTTTTCAAATGGGTTTGACTTATGGTTAAATGTCACTTTAAATATCATGGACCATACGAAATTCTTTAAAAAACAAATTAATACATTGTATGAAGATATCCAAATTTTTAAAATAATTAAGCAAGGGGGATGGCTCTGCGTCACAGATACGTCATGAAGCACCACTTGTTCCAGTCGGTCTGAGGAAAGGGAGGAAGAAGTTGGTCTTTTTTTTTTCTAAGAGTAAACGGCTTAATTAAGCACATCTGTCAATTCAGTGTACTAGCATAAATCAGACACATGCTAGAAATACTCAGGGAAAGTTGATTAAGAAGAATACTACTTCACGGCCTTCGGAAAGCAATGTAAACTGACATCTTTAGTAAATCAAATGAAAAATTATGCGACGTTTTCTTAAGCTAATTTAATATATATATATATATATATATATATATATATATATATATATATATATATATATATATATATATATATATATTGTGATATAACACTTGTAATAAATATGCTCTCAACCTCCTACTTACATGCATTCCTGCACCTACAGCTGTGTTTAAGCACGCAAAAGTGCCTACTACGTACGGATTTCAAATCCTACGTCAACAAAACCTTACTTGGTTAAGTTGTAGAAGTATCTACAAGAGGCGCCTGTAGCTGTTCTTAATTACAATGAGCGCTTCAATAAACAATGATAATCAATAAACTGATAAACTTTGCGTCTGAGGGAAAATATGAAACAAATCACTTCACTGTTGTCTCTGAATCGTCCCAAGACCAAAATTATTTGTATTATTGTTTTTTATTATTTTAATTTCTATTTTCCCTATTTTCATTTTTATGTTTATGATTATTATTATTTTTATTTTCATTATTTTATTTTTTTATTTTTTATTAGTTTTATTTTATTTATTTACTGTTAGTTTTTTATTATTTATTTTCATTATTTATAATTTTATGTTTAACATTTTTCTCTTTAATATTCTAAGGTTTTTATTCTGGTCAAAGTTGTGACTCTCCATGGTTAAAAAAAAATGGTTAAAAAAAAAAAAGAAAAAAAAAAAAAGGCACCCTGCTAATCTCTTATACATTTGACAGAAGATACTTAAAATGAACAGTCTCCTTTATTCTGGAACTCGAAGAATCGTAAGTTTGGAATTTAAGTTTCATTATTATTTCTACCACATGATCTGTTTGACTTTTGGTCTTTTGAAGGAAGCATAAAAAATCGTTGGTATTCGTCCAATACTGAGGAGCTCTCTTTAAATAACTGAACGAGCGGGATAAAAAAGAGAAACCTAGCCTTAAGACCACATAACCTGAAAGCCCATATGGTTGGTTATGAAGAAGGAATTCTCGAGTCTTCCTCGGCTTGAATAATTAAAGACATTTCCCGGTTACCTTTGCGATTCAAAAGACCGGCCATTGCCTGCCTGGCCGTCTCACCTGGTGGGCATATAATCCTCGTCTGTAAAACACAGGTGAGTGTCCAGTTCACTTCAGGACATTAAGCAGTTTGCAAAATCACTGCAAAATCCTTTGTTGCTGTGTTGGGACACATCCACATTATTATCATTTCAGCCTAATTGTCATTATCTTGCAACGAAAAAATAATTTCTTTTAAAAAGTTTACAACAAAAATACCGTATTCTCTTAGTATTCCAAAAGAAGACGGCAATCTATTTTGTCCCTATAGAATGCTATAGAAGAAAGCCTTAGCCCCGAGTACAGCAGATAGTTCGTGGCTAGAAAAAACTGTCAGGATGAGAATAAACAGAACAGAGCACCAGGCGACAATTGTTCATCTTCTCCCTCAAAACATTAGTCTTGAGGAGAGTAAATGGGAATAAATGTCAAATAACAACAATAGATTTGTATAATAAGAACTGCCCATATGAACTATTTGAGCATCCTGTTTTACATGGGCAGTTCTCATTAAATGCTTCTATTGTTATGATTTGACATTTTTTAATCTCACCCAGACAATTTTTTCAGCCACGAACATACTGATATATATATATATATATATATATATATATATATATATATATATATATATATATATATATATATATATTATATATATATATTATACTATATACATACATATATATATATATATATATATATATATATATATATATATATATATATATATATATATCTTAACCCCCCCTTTTTATTAAACTACACAAATCATAAACCCTTACCTGTCGTCAATGGTGCCCTCTGTCTGCAACTATGTCGTTAGGCTATTAAGATCTCGTAAGTATAAAAATATTACCCAAAGCAGTTGAATATAAAATAGAACAAAATGATTAACAAGTCATAATGACAGAAAACCCAAATCTGCCCATAAAGAAATCAGTAAATTAACATTCTACCCTCCTGACTAAGAATTCATCGCAGACCCAAAATGTCAATAAGTTCATCATATTAGTCAGGTTAGAGATTCCCGTCTCTAAATTAGCCATGGAATAGGACCCATCTGTAATAAAGATAATAATGGATAAAAGATACACTTCACACATCAAGGATGGATGGTCTCATACATTGTATGTACTGTTCACTCTTTGAAACCCTCCCTATTCCAGGTAAAGTGAGTGCAATTTTTATTGCATTATCATACTGAGGAATTTTTTTATTGTATTATTATACTGATGAATTAGCACCTGTAATTTACTTTGATTTAGATTGATACACTGTTAAGCAAAGTTATTGAATTTCTTTGCACTGTGAAGTCTGCCATTTTCATACCTCAGTCGTGAATGAGATTAATACTACTTGGCATTATAATGAAATTAATGATCGACATAATGAATGCAATGAGTGTCAGACATTATAATGGTTCTATTCATGGTCAAAATAAAGAGCATATTTGTGTTAAAAGTGTTTGTTTTTTTTCACTCTTACTTAATATTTGCTCACACATCATCACTCAGGAGACCTGAATACTCACAATTAAGTGAAAGAAAAAATTAATAAAATTATAGTATGCAAAATACAACATATAAAGGTAAACAAACAAATTCTTCTAAAAAGAAACATCAATTGTAAAAATTTAATGAAATAAAAAGAATGGAATGCGTCTTTTCCCTAACTTTAAAGCAACAGCCAGCATCCTTGGCTTGCAACAGGACTATTCCACAGTTTCAGAGTAGAGGGGATCAAATGCGTCTTGAATGAGCAGTTAGGCATTGCAACACTTCAACAATGCGTTTGTTTGCATTGCTTTTGACGTTGCATGGAACCAGTGGTTAACCATTCAGCAACGGGACCAACGGCTTTACGTGGCTTCCGAACCACGACGAGAGTGAACTTCTATCACCAGAAATACACATCTCTCAACCCTCAATGGAGTGTCCGAGAATCGAACTCGCGGCACGCCAACACCATACCGACCACGCCACTGAGGCGCTTTTCAACAGGGCGTGGATGCTAACGCTCTGCTAGACAAGTAGTTCCCTTTTCAAATGCGAAACTTTCGGTCACAGACGAAGAAGGACATTCTACAATTAGGAGAAGAAGACCCCTAGCTCTGCTGACGGAAGACTTCTGACTTCCAGAGAGAAAAACTTTCCAGGAATCGTAAGACAAGATGCTGAGGCAAGTGGGATCAGTAACCATCGCTGTAGATTCATGAAGGCTTGCCTACATTTTCCTGTTTTCATAGTCACATATTCATGATGGGTGGTAAATCAAATCTGGAATTGGAACGTAAAATTTGGGTCAAAGGCCTGTGAAGTCATTCAGCGCAGAGACTAATGCTGACACAACTCTTATTAGAGGGTGGCAAGTAAGGTGGAAGAAAGACAATATGAACGGAGGTAAAGTAAAATGAATGAAAGGGGTCCCAGCTAGGAGCCGAAGAGACGTTGTAAAGAACCTTAAGTAATACCTATACAGTGCATCGCTTGAGGTGTTCTGTCGATACTATACCACCGACAGGGATTCTTAAAATTTAGATGTCAATTTGAAAGAGCTTTAAATGCCAAATATAAAGACGAGACAGAATGACGCCACCTGCTGTTATCCCACGAATACAGATCAGTAATGCCTACAGCGTTAAAACACTATAAATGAAGTGCAGAAAAATACATTTCATATTCTTATGCTTTGACTTACACCATTCAGTTGATGAGCTAGATGTCAAATGATCCGATTCCTACACAGTACCAAATGTGGGCCGAAGAGAATGTCAAGTCTCTGTCCCGCTGCTTTTCCCACCCGGATATGAAGTAAGTCTCATTTTTAGCTTTCTTTAAAAGAAAACCATTGTACCGGCTTCGTCCGTCCGTCCGCCCTCAGATCTTAAAAATTACCGAGGCTAGAGGGCTGCAAATTGGTACGTTGACCATCCACCCTCCAGTCATGAAACGTGACACCTTGCAGCCCTCTAGCCTCAGTAGTTTTTATTCTATTTAATGTTAAAGTTAGCCATAATCGTACCTCTGGCAGTGCTATAGTTACCAACAACATAGGCCACCCCCAGTCCATGGTTGAGTTTCATGGGCCGCGGCTAAGAGTTTTATGAGCTGTGGCTGAGGCCACCACCAGACAGAAAACTCGGTTGACTTGTTCCTCAAGCAGATGACTGCATTTCTGTGGTGGCTTCTGGGAGAGGCTGGTTTTTTCTCCCTCGAATTTCAGCGGTGTAGCAGCTCCACATCACCTCTCCCCAACAGCTGAAGCCCAAGCACTGGGACCTATGAGGCCATTCAGCGCTGAAAGGGAAACCGAGAGTTAATTAAGAAGGTTTGAAAGGTGTAACAGGAGAAAAACCTCAAAGCAGTTGCACCATGAAGCAGCTGTTAAGAGAGGGTGGACACTGGACAGTAACATGGAAGAAAGATAATATGAACGGAGGTACAGTAGAATGGATGAAAGGGGCTGCAGCTAGGGATCGAAGGGACGCTGATGCATTAGCACCTTCATCTTTCCCCGTGACGCCACATAACTTAACACCAATCAACCATCTTCTCGCAAATATGAGAGGCACTTGTACGTAAACGCCTAACGCTGAACGTATAAGGAAGAGAGAAGAGAGGGGAAATCAATTTGCAAAACAAAGTGGGATATTATCCTGAAGAAGGTTTAGTAGTATACCTGAATAAAATGAATACTTATGAAGTGAATTTCGTGACGTGTCTGATTAGCAGTTTAAGGTTGAAAAAACAACACTTTGTTGAGCGCCTTAGCAGGGGAGAATGCAAATCCTTTTGACCCAGCTGACCGTCCTCGTTTTCAGGAGAAGTGACGGAGTACCGAAAACGTTCCCTGAAAAAAACGGGACGCCACATCTTAAAAATAACCAGAGAATTTTCTTGAGAATAATCTCATTATGTTTCCCACAGCCAAATTCTATTTGGGGTAAGTTTAATCTATTCTAACCGAACCCAACCTAAACAACCGGGGCTGGTGCAACACTAGCATACATCTCAGGAATTAGCTGACAGGCCAGGTGTTGCAGTGGGTGGAATAAGAGTTTAGCCCGAAAATCATTAGTGATTGTATTTCGTATAATTAGCATGTGCATATGTTCTGGTCGAAGCCAGAGTTGCTTGACAGAAGTGGTTCTGGGGCCGAAGTACCAATTCATTAAAATCCCTCTTTCTATTATTGCATTTTATGTTGCTATTCTGGCTTTTCTAGTCTTCTCGCAACAGACTTCGCCAGCTGCTAGGCTGCTTGTTGGTAGAGTTCCTGAACGATGTTGTTCCGACCTTCTGCACATACATACATACATACATATAGGCGGATTCCAGATGAAGATATATATAAAAGCATACAGCAGGGTCCACAAAACATCAAATAAACCAAAGTTTATTCACATGATATGTTTCGCACATGTTCTCTGTACATCTTCAGTCTGTAAAAATAACATAAGAATTGTTAAAATTTACAAAAAATGTTTAAAAAATAGAGTTAAGAGAGAAAAAAAATATTACTTACAAATGTTAATATAACTTAAAAGGATTACAGTAAAAAAGACCCAGTTCTCACCAAACCACTCAATGGAAAAGGAGAAGAACGATTGACCAAGATTTCACACCAACCTACGACTTCAGTTATGCTAGATAAAGAGGAGAAGCGGAAACGTTAGAGTTCAAAGAATGAACAGCCGTTTGATGTATAAGGACTCAAGGGTTGTTAGGTAATCACTATGGCTTGTACCACCAAATAATGGAGAAATGCTTTTTATTAACTTCGATTTTACATATAGAAGCATGGTTTTTTATATTGGAAAATTCAGGTTTACTCAGTTTCTGGCCCGTTCTAAAACTGTATCCCATATGGCTACAATATCTCATCTGCAGTAACCTGCGGCAAGATCCAACATAAATACCGGGACATCCCGGGCACTTGAATTTATAAATAATGTTAGATCTCCATGCAAGGTTCCGGCAGTTTATTTTCTTTGTAGTTTAAAGAATACGCCAATCTTGAGTGGATTGATTGGAATCAATTGAATCTTAAGGCATCCAAATTCTTGTTCAATTATTTGTTTAGGCTTGGTTGAAAAGTTGCCGTACGAAATAAACGGGATTGTGGTAAATATATTTTTCTTTAGGACATATAGGGCGTCGGATTAGAGAAGTGTTGTGACAACAGCCTGTTAATTATTACTATAAAAACCAAATTTTTAGGATATGAATTCTGTGAAAAAAAAAAATTTGACTAAAACAAATCTCATTATGATGAAAAACAGAGACCAAACTTGAAGAAAATCGAAAGACCCTATAAACTAAAGTATATATGGAGTCTAGTTTAAAATTCTTAAAACATGAACTATAGTAGTTGTTAGCGAGTCCTGTGTATGTTTTTTTCGATACACAGATGTAGTAAAATCACCATTGTCTCTGCTTACATTGATATCTAGAAAACGTAGACGATTATTGTTTTCTTTTTCCATGGTGAACCTTATATTTTCATGTTGACTATTGATATGGTCCAGAAACATCTCACCTTGCCAAGATTCCTTGAATAGTACAAATGTGTCACAACATATCTTCTACAATAGACAGGCTTACATATATCTGGACAACTAGTTAAAAAGAGTTTTTCAAAAAAAGCCATAAAAATATTGGCGAACACAGGCACCAATGGGGAGCCAATGGCAACTCCATCGACCTGCGAAAAGAGTTGGCCATTAAAAACAAACATAGAGTCTTGCACAGCAAGCTCAAAAAACGTCTTAAAAAGTTGTCTATTAAAACCATTAAAAACTACATGATCGTCATAAAAAATCTTGTCTAAAATAATGTTGATAGCTTCATTTAGAGGCACATTTGTGAAAAGAGATTCTACATCAAAGCTTGCCATGTGTAGATCCCCATCTTGTAAAACTATTTCTTTCTGGAACTCATATCCATTTTTAAGTGAGAAATCGTTGTAAGCAAATTCACCGAGTAATGAGACAAGGTATTTCGATATTGTAAAAGAAGGCTATTATAGGCTGCCATACTGGGTCTAATAGGAACTCCTTCCTTATGTATCTTAGGGAGTCCATATAAAATACTAAAAGAAGAGCCTGTTACAAATAGTTTCTGATCCGCAGTTTCATCTAAACTACCTTCATTAGTTAATTTTCTCAAAAATCTATTAATTTTGTCTTCTCTTTTTTAAATGTCCAAGAAGTTTGGTTATCCATGCTGTATGCTTTTATCACACACACACAACACACACACACACACACACACACACACATATATATATATATATATATATATATATATATATATATATATATGATATATATATATATATATATATATATATATTAACTAAAAGTGACGGAACTCATTCAGTCACATGGTTAGGAAGGTCTGTGATGCGTGATGGGGTACTATTCACCTTTTTCTCTGCCTCGGCTCGTTGGTAAATAGCGATCGTGACACTAGCAATTACTTTTTTTCCTTATAAAATGTGGAGCAATTACTTCTGTTGTGGCGACATCAAAGGGTCAAGTTTATCCTTGAATTTAAACAAACTTCCTAAACTGAGTGGATTTGTTGGGATGATATTAAATCTAATAGCTGGTATATAATCAAATATGAGTTTTCTTAGTGCATCGTAGAAAATTTTGTCATGGATTAAAGGTACATTTGCATAAAATGGAAGCTTAGACACAGTAGGTAAGGAGACTTTCGGAATAAAAACGTTATTAAGAAGTTTAAAAACATACCTGTGAAAAAGTGTAGTGGGAAAATAATTGTTAGTAAAATATTGACGTAAAAAGTTGATTTCTTCGTGAAAAAAATCCCATCTAGATGTCAGTGAGAAAGCACGATGAAGTAATGTGGATAAAGAGTTTAATTTAAAACCATAAAAACAGTGACTATAAAATTTTTAGGTAGTTTAGATAGTAATGAGAATGGAGACAGACACAGAATTTTGGCTTGAACATCAGCACAAAGAAGAGCGAGATCATGGTTGTGAGTAAGGATGATGATTGGGTGCACATGGAGGATATGACAATCAGAGGACAGGAACTCAAGAAAGTTGAGAAGTTTGTTTACTTGGGAAGTGTAGTAACAGCAGACGGGAGGCAAATTGAAGATATACAAAGAAGAAAACTAGGAGCAGCAAGAGCTTTTGAGGTTCTGAGAAAAAACGTTTGGTCAAGGCATGAAATCAGCTTGAAAACTAAGATGAGAATATTCAATGTAGTAGTACTACCAGTCCTGATGTATGGCTAGTCCACCTGGGCACTGGCCAGAACAGAGGAGAAAAGGTTGGATGCTTTTGAGGAAGCTGCTGAGAAGGATACTTGGCAGTAAATGGGATGATTATGTTAGAAATGAAGACATTAGGGTGAGATTGAGGCAAATGCCAGTCAGTACCAGGTTGAAGAGGGGAAGGCTGAAATGGTTTGGACATGTTGAGAGGATGGATGGGAATAGAGACCCCAGGAGAGCACTGAGAGCAGTACAAATAAGAAGAAGACCGCTGGGCAGACCAAGAACGAGGTGGATAGACATAATTGTCAGGGATCTTGAGGATGAAATCCAAAACTTAGAGGAAGCAAGGGAAATGGCTCGGGATAGAGACAGATGGAGAGGAACTGTATCAGCCTTATGCCACTGGCCAGTGGCGGGAAGATAAAGTAAAGTAAAGTAAGTTTAGATAGTTTGTTTAAATTCAAGGATAAACTTGACCCTTTGATAACCTCGTGTGTTGTGTACAAGTTTAATTGCCCTAGATGTAATCTGGGGACCTACGTGGGATCCACACAGAGGTTACTAAGGGCCAGAATAGATTGCCATAAGGGCGTTAGCTACAGAACTGGTAATAAATTTGCTAATCCTGAATTTTCTAACATCGGACAAGACGCCAATAAAAGCAAACAGAATATATAATACAAAGATTTTGAAATATTGGGACGGGCACCGAATGGCAAACTGCTGACAATTCTGGAGTCCTTGTTTTAATATTAAACAGCTTGTTCCTCAATTGAACACTTACGTGAGCTGTTGCCGGTCATTTCAGATTTGTTCCTTTTGACTTCTGTCCTTCCTTTCTCTCTTGATGGGTTGTTCTGCTACACTAGTTTTTAAAAAAATTTTTATGTTGTCGTTTATAATGTATTATGTCTTGTATTTGTAATTTAGCGCTTTTAATGTCAATTTTATTGTTTTATGTCTTTACAGCTTGAAAATGAAACCTTTGTGTTTTGAAACGATGCAATAAATGTATTTTAAGGACCACCTGGGATGTACTTCCTCCTACAACAGTCTTCTATTTTTCGAGGTACTAGTAACCGCCATATCTTAGAACGGTATATGTATATGTATATATAAATAAATATATATATATATATATATAGATATATAAATATGTATATATATATATATATATATATATTATATATATAATATATATATATATATATATATATAAGATTATATCTATAAATATCTCCAGTATTGCTATTTCTAGTTTTCCCTGTCTTACATCCACCAGAAAAGTTGGATGGGATTTTTTTGCGGGTGGGAGTGGGGGGGCCGGGGGGGAAGCTACAATGACACAAACTCCCTCTCGAAGTGCTACAAAGGCTCCCACGTCCTGGCGAAGTGTTACAATGATATCCACGTCCTGGTGAAGAATTACAATTACATCTACACGCTATTGAAGTGCTACAATGACAGCTACACTCTGTTGAAGTGTTACAATGACATCCACGCCCTGTTGGGGTGCTATGAGGACAAACTGACTGTCCAGGAAGTGCTTGCTCCCTTGTAGGGGAAGGTGGGGTAAGAGGCCTCCCTAAGGTATCTGAGGATTTGTCTTATTTTCTTTTTCTTTTTCATCTGCTTGTATTTTGATGGTGAAGTTACCTGGGCCATCTATATTCAATAGCGGGAACATCTCACTTACAGCAAACAGTTCTTTTCCCGTCATTTCCCAAAATATTTGCATCAACTCGTCTTATCCATAGCAAATGGAGATTTCTTGCATTTAATGGTGATTTCTATAAACCTTCTTTCACAATATTCAGATGAGTAGAAGGCCTCCCGCTTTTATTTTACTTCAATATTTACATCTACATAAAAGTATGATACATTTATACAAAACTCAATATAAATACCGGATTCTTTAAAGTTCAGGAACAAAAATGTTTAATTTCTCTAACGCCATTACTTTGGATGCAGACTTCATTTCCCCTTAAAAGGGCTCCATACCCCCACCCTACTCTACTCAGTCTTCTAGCAGGTCATGGGTGTTGTTGCTTGAAGTTAAGAAAAGGTGCCTTCCATTATTTTTACACTAAATGAGCTCACTGTTTCTTACTTCTCTGTAATGAACACCATATTCTTTGGAAAGTTGAATTTCAAGTCAGTGGCCGCTTTGGTGGCCTTGTTCCATGTGAACAGGTTTCATCCTCTGAATAATAATAACAATAATCTTTCACTTTATTGTTGGTATTCAGTTCTCTAGAAAGATGCTTTACTCTTTGAGTTGACCCTCAAGATGTGAGAAAATATTATTAAATAAATTATGGAAAAATGACAATCTTTTAACCCAGGTATGCTTTATTTTGACCATGGACAGAACCATTACGATGTCTGTCATTCACTGCATTATGTCAATCACTAATTCTATTATAATATCTAGCATTAATCTCATTCATTTGACTAAGATAGTAAATAATAGACTCAATAATACTGTCTATCCAATAACAACTTCAACAGTAATTCATTTGCTTAATACAATAAGAATTACACTCACTTTAAGTACAATAGGGTGGATTTCAAAGTGTGAACACTACATGCAATGTATAGGACCACCTATCCCTGAAGCTAGAACCCGTCCTAGTGCCACAAACATTAGTATATAACATGTAGGATGATAGATATGCAAACATGTCTCAAGATACTGTCGTGCAATTAGCAAAAAAAGGAAAATGCCTCAGTTTTATTCCAAACAAAGTTACAAGTCAGATACTGAGATACTCATAACAATTAATGTGTGATTACAATTTCAATCATTAGCAAATCCAATTTCTATTTGAGCTATGAGTATATTACGAATTAAAGGTCAGATCCCATCAACTAACCCCTGAAGGGAGAAATCACAGAGATAATACAACAGAAACAAAATAAACATTGTCTCTTACAGTCCATATGGGAGCTATACTTCACAAGCGCACCCATACGTATAATGAGGGGCTGTACTTATGTGCAATAGTTTCCACTAGAATTTTTACAATCTTATGAGTGTGGATGTCTTTGAAAATGTACGGTGTACATCTATATTTCACAAGCACAAGTAAACGAATAGTAAGTGTATGTGCTTATGTCTGCTAATCCCCTGTTGTTGAATAGAACATAGTACTCCACACCTCCGCCATTGCTCGGTTCATTCGTACCCCAACGTACAGCAGGAGAGATAACCTGCTCATCCATGTTGTACCAAGTCTTTGTGTCATTTGGAAACCGATACATGCCCACATGAAACGTAATAGAGCCAGAAATAACAAACAAAACAGCAGCGTAAGTGTAATCTGGAGGTAAAAACATCCGCCCTCCCAAACTCTTACATTTTGTTCTGCAATCGGTCCAGATGATTTGCTCCGGGAACATCTTCACTCTGGCGTTATTTATGCCAGAGCAGAAATACGTCCTGAGGGTAGATGGTCCTGCTTCGATTCCTGGCAGGGCAGTTAGAGGGTTCAGAAGGCTGCAGGTGCTCGTAGCAACGTCCCAAGTTAGCAGCCAGCAGCCACGGGTGATACAGTGAGAAGCACAGCTGAGAATGGAAGAGAAGATGACGTCTTAAATCGATAAAAACTTGATAAATAGTTTCGTCAGGAGAAATCATCCTTCTGATTACAGTTTTCTCTTTCTCACGCTCTCATTCAATTATAACCTATTGGAAAGGGAACTGTCGTTGTTCGCAAGGAATTAATAGAAATAATCGCGTCTCTCTGGTGGTTTCCCAAGAATGATCAGTTCGTGGGTCCATCTACAATAGCGTTGCATTACTCTTCAAGTCAACCCCAGATTAATCCATAGATGTCTTGTCATTTTAGTTACGATTTGTTAGTAGTAAAGAGATATTTGGTTGTAACTCCCAGGCACCTTCCCTTTAGTTGTATGATACAGAAGTGTGGAAGCTTGACAATCCCTAAGAGCGACGTCCTTCTGCATTCACAACCATCTATTTACTTACAAAATAACACACCAATTACTGCTTCTCAGTAATATGACTACAGTCTACAAAGTGCAATTGCATTGGAATACTACATCAACTTCAATGAGTGATTAATACCAACCGGATTTTATTGCATATTTAAGCTTAAATACTTGACCAGCTATCACCTCTGGACGCTAATTGAAGAGAAGGATGTGTAACTCCCATTAAGCTTTTGTCCAGTAAGGACTAATTCAAAAGTCTTTGTGGGTTGTATCTTGACAGAGCCTGATCTCGTCAACACCAGCAGCACTATAGCTGAGAAGATCAACAGGCCTCCGAAACGCATTGTCACCTGAAATGGAAAAGGTGTCCATTTAGAACATCGGTACATCATAATAGTAAAGGACTTCTGATTTTGGCTGAGTGGAGCTTTCGCTATGAATCCGCTCATTCATTACTTCCTAATAAAAGACATTTTGCGAAATTCGCTCACCACTGCTGTTGTATCTGCCACTATTGACCATCATTGGCTTAAGGGTGCAACCCCACAGATTAATTAATTAGGACTTTACTATATATATATATATATATATATATATATATATATATATATATATATATATACATATATATATATATATATATATATATATATATATATATACTATATATATATATAAAGATATCTAGAAATAATTTTTCTTAACTTTCTGAATGGCATCTTAATTTGTTTCCGTTTGTGTAATTATCGTTGAGAAATAACTGGCAAAATCAGACTTTACCAATTCTATTGATAATAATAGTTATAAACTGAAGGGTAGGAATATTAATAAGCTGATAATGATGAGCAGCAGTAATCATTAAAGAGGAGCTCTTACAAGGATGTAAAAGGTCATTTCACAAGCAAAAACACACCACCCATAATGCTGACGTGGATAATGGCATTCAATAAAGTTCTTCAGTCAATTTTCTTCTATAAGGACAACATAAATGGGTTAGTCTTCTCTTCGAATACTGAGAGAATACATAAATACGGTATTTGCTGAAAACCTTTCAAAAGAACCTGTTTCTTTCGTTAAAAGATATTGGCAATTCATGTTTCGGAAAGAATAAATGTGTGCATAAATCCTCACTAAAGACATAAAAAATTTTGCAATTCTGACCAAGATGCAAACAAACGCAGATTACTTAATATACTAAAATAAACTGGATTCTTTTACCTTCGTTCACAGACGAATTCGACCTCCAGGCAAGAGGCTCAGGCAGGCAATGGGCCGATCTTTCGAACCATGAAGGTCTCAACTTATTCAAGCAGAGAGCGACTTGAGAATAATTTCCCTCATCAGGACCAATCATAGGCCATCAAGTCTCGCTCATCACTTGCTTCACCCCCACCCCAAATATACCTCGATCAATCACCTGGTGTGTAAAGGATACGTGATTGCGCAAATGCCCACAGCGCACGCGCAAATGAAACCCACCAATCCCCACTGACTATCAGCTCAAACAAAAGCACAGGCATGCAAGAACTCCGACGAACATACTTACAACGCAAAAATAAACGCAACCACCTCTACAAATACGCACGCACACTTGAACGCGTCAAAATCTAAACAAACTTCCAGCGCATACTAGTATGGAATCTTATAGCCTAGGGTTCGCTCTCTCTTATTTCCATACATGTAAAAGATTCTGAGAGCAAATAAATATTGACGTACAGTTTCACTGAAAATACTTCCTTAAACACAAAAGTAAAGCAAACCATGTTCTAAAAATAATAATGGCTTAAATTCCATATACAAGTTTCTTCGAGTTCTTAAAACCAGGAAGTTCCTCGTGGGGCAAGTGGTTTTCTCGCTCGACTGCTAATCTGGTGGTCCGAAGTTCGAGTCTAGGCTCTGCCAACGCGGAATCAGAGGAATATATTTCTGGTTATAGAAATTCATTTTTCGACATAATGTGGTTCGGATCCCACAATAAGATGTAGGTCCCGTTGCTAGGTGACCAATTGGTTCCTAGCCACGTAAAATATCTAATCCTTCGGGCCAGTCCTAGGAGAGCTGCTAATCAGCTCAGTGGTCTGGTTAAACTAAGATATACTAACTAACTATCCAGAAACCAGGAGACGGTTTATTTTGAAATTTTTTTTTTCAAATATCAGAGATTAGCAAGGTGCCCTTTTTTTCTGTGCTTCAGATGGCAGGATTCTGACAGTCACCAATTTGGCCGCTGCATCCATTTGTATATTTCAGTATTCTTTGACGCCATCTGGGTAGCACTTTCGAATCTAGAAGGAAAATCTTCTACAAAGTTAACTGTAGTTATTTGATTTCTGTGTAAATTAAGTTTCAGTTTCCCGGGCGAACTGTCGTCAAAATTACCAAATCCCTGTATGGGCTTTTGAGCCATTATGCACGTTGTGTGGAGCAATGTGGGCCACGGGCGTCATTTGTGCACCCCCCAATTCCTAAGAAGTAACTGCATGTTTTATTTTCAAATGCGCTACCATATATATATGAAATTTCTAGGAAATATTTCGTTCTTGATCCTTGTCTGTCTATTATAATATCTACCAGTGATGATGAGATAAATAGACAGTAGTGGGAGTACATAATCTTTGCTGAAATACCTTACTCATGTGGCCTCAAAAAGCACATAAAATAGCTCAATAAACAGCAACAACAACAACAAAAATAGCTGATTAGGTTCGCTTTGCTCGCCAAACCATCTCCCACCCCCACCGCCACAAAAGAAAAAAAAATCTGAAATGACGCCCCTGCTGTGGGCATTAATAAAGGTTGCTTGCAGTGACCCTTCGACCCTTCAGCCTGTAGCTGTACCTACTTTCTTTCCTTTTTTCCATAAACTTCCTTTCTTGATCCTTGTCTGTCTACTATAATAGCTACCAGTGATGATGAAGTAAATAGACAGTAGTGGGAGTACATAATCTTTGCTGAAATGTCTTACTTATTTGACTTCAAAAAGCACATAAAATAGCTCAAACAACAACAACAACAAAACAGCTGATTAGGTTCGCTTCGCTCGCCAAACCATCTCCCATTACCACTACCAAAAAAGAAAAAAAAAAAAAACCTGAAATGACGCCCCTGCTGTGAGCATTAATAAAGGTTGCTTGCAATATACGGCTCGGCTTGCAGACCCTTCGGCCTCTAGCTGCACTTACTTTCTTTCCTTTTTTCCATACACTTCCTTTCTTATGTCTTCCTGTCCAGAAGAGGTCTAGTGCTTGGCTAAACAACCAACTCACGTCATTTGACTTTGTTGCACAGAATAACAGCTTTAGTTCTTGTAACATTCCAGAAACTACAGAGATGTGATTCGTTTCAGTTTTTCCTTCTGATGTGAAAATATGAATTACTGATGTGTAAAAGGCATTAACTCCATGAAGGCGATTTTTGAAATTTCCGTATCCATAGAATCGTCGCAAAGAGACGAAGATTACCAACACTGAGTCAGGAAGCATTGGTGGTTGTTCAGTGCCTGGGCAATCCTGGTGACAGCCATTAGGGTATGGAATTCATTTCATCAAACATTTCTGTCGCATCCCATCCACTAACGTAAAATGTCCTACAAAGACACAAAACCGTTCTGGCAGCTACTTGACCTGTGAAAGATTACAGAAGTGAAACGACGTATTAGAAAGAGGTGGGTTTTATACAAGAGCACTTTAAGGAAACTGACCAAAACTGTAGTTATGAAGAAAATGTCGATTTATCAAGTCAACTTAGGTTGACACCTTTGCAAAATTGGCCCTGCAAAATATCTTCATCCAAGAAAAAAAAATATAAAACGACCCATAATAATGGGCATTTTGGATCGAAAAAATGTGTGAAAATTGTGCAATTGAGCATTTACTGAGTAATCATGCTGATAATGCAAACCGTATTTATTTTTATATTACTTTTGATACTCTTAAAATAAAAAAAATGAATAAGTTCCACGTTCCGTTATCAACACACTACCCCATGACTTTTAACAAATATATCTCAAAGAACTGTTGTTTTTTTCATTCTTTTCATCACCGATACAGTTATAACCTCTATGTTTCCTTTTGTGTTCTCTCCCATATACATTAGTGACATTTTTATCTTTTATTTATTCATTTTCTAATTCCTTTTTTCTTTTCCAATTACTGATCTATTTTTATTTTCTCTTACCTTCTGTTATATCTTTCAAATGAACACCACATTCGATGGAAGCTTGAATTTCACGTCATTGGTTCCTGTGGGCTTGTTTCCTATGAACAGGGTTCATTCTTCAAAAAAAAAAAAATAAATAATAATAATAATAATAAAATGGGATAAGTATCAAGATCTGAAAATAGAAATAAGAAGGATATGGGATATGCCAGTGGAAATCATACCCATAATCATAGGAGCACTAGGCACGATCCCATGATCCCTGAAAAGGAATCTAGAAAAACTAGAGGCTGAAGTAGCTCCAGGACCCATGCAGAAGAGTGTGATCCTAGAAACGGCACACATAGTAAGAAAAGTGATGGACTCCTAAGGAGGCAGGATGCAACCCGGAACCCCACACTATAAATACCACCCAGTCGAATTGGAGGACTGTGATAGAGCAAAAAAAAAAAATAATAATAATAATAATAATAATAGTGTACTTAGGAAGCAGACCCTCTCTCAAGCATACTTTATTAAAAGTAAGGGCTACTTCAGCAGCGTTACAATTGTAGAGATTCTTCTCTATTTGACGAATAGCGGCTTTTTCCGTGGTACTTAAACAGGCTAGTAGAGCGCCTATAGAGGTCATGATCAAACAGTGTCAAAATCATTAACGATTCTCTCTCTCTCTCTTTCTTAAAGCGAGCTTTCGTCTGGAGCTGCCAGACATCCTCGGGCTGGGAAGCTGAGGTGGAATGATCTTGGTGTGTTGTTGTTGTTGTTGTTGAAAGATTAAGCTGGCCTTATGCCAGCACGGGCTTTTAGCAAAAAGCAGCCCGTAGGTCATTTGAATTTTTTTTTTTTTTTTAATTTTTGATTTTTTTTTCTCTTTTTTTAATATTTTGCAGGTGGTTAAGGTGATTTTAAGGATATGTGGCGAACATTTATTCATGATATCAATGGAATATGCAGATGCGATGGTATGATTTGCAAAGGAAAAGAAAAGGCGAACAGGCGAGGTACAAACCCTTTAAACCCTAAAGTACCATTAGTAGAAGATAAAGATCGATAGTAGCGAGTCCTGGCGAGTCAGAGATGGCCAGTAAGGAAATCGAAAAATTTATCGTTGTAGAAAAACGGAAAAAAAAGCACATTAATCTATGGAGTTCAAGTACCATATTTCATTATGCGATGATAGAAAAAAAGCGCCGAGCGTTTGCGTTAGGGATCGACGAAAGAAAAACGAAATATTATCAGTTTTAGAGATAGAAAAGCAAGTAAGGCAACAGCTTAAGCGGTAGTTAGAGTGACATTTGAAATATTCGGTCGTTAGACGTGAGGCGGCCGAAAAACGGAGGGGAAAGGAGAATGATTTAGTAATAGAAAAAGCAGTTTATTGCCCCTATAAAACATGATATTGTTATGATACAATAAAGTTTGTTCATATTTACCTGGCAGATATATATATATATATATATATATATATATATATATATATATATATTATATATACATATATAGTATATATATATATATATATATATATATAGATATATATATATATATATATATATATATATATATATATATATATATATAGCTGTATTCTCCGAAGTCCGACAGAATTTCAAAACTCCCGAGGGGAGGTTGGGCGGGTACTTGATTATATATATATATATATATATATATATATATATATATATATATATATATATATATATATATATATATATATATATATATATATATATATATATCTGCCAGGTAAGTATGAACAAACTTTATTGTACCATAACAATATCATTTTGTTCATGACACTTACCTGCCAGATATATATATATATATATATATATATATATATATATATATATATATATATATATATATATATATATATATATATATATATATATATATATATATATATAGCTGATTCCCCACCATTGGAGGTGGGGAGGGACAGAATAAAAGGATTTTGGGAAACAATTTACATGCAGATGATAGACATCTTGGTTCCTTACCTGTTAGCGTAGCTGACTTCGTGATTACTGTCACCCAAGTCGGCTTTTGCTTTACTAGAGTCACCAGCAAGGTAGTGACCTATATAGCTGGTGAGTTCTAGATGATCTGACAACGGGGGCGTGACCACAATGTGTCTAGACCATATTGACCATACTCTAAGGGCAACGAAGCAAAAATAAAAACCACCACCTGACCTAGCCTATAAAAGTAAAAGTTAGTCCATCCCCGAAACTGTAAGGCTAAATAAGAGACGTTCCGCCTCTATCGGTCGACTCTACAACCAAAAATCAAAACCATAATTTAAAAGCACACCTATCCATTTTCTAGAGGATCGGATTCGTGCTGCTTCCCGTACCCAAAACTGAATCTGCGGATATGTATGGTCCAAGCGAATAGCAGTTCTCATATGTCACTTTCACATCCCTGAGGTAGTGTGAAGCGAACACAGAGTTGCTTCGCCAAAAGGTGGTGCTCAAAATTTCACTGAGCGCCATATTTTTCTGAAATGCCATTGAAGTTGCGACAGCTCTAACTTCGTGAGCATTAACTTTTAGAAGTTTCAAATCACCATCTGGACGAATGGGCCTCCCTGATGGTGTTTCTCAAAAAGAACGCTAAGGCATTCTTAGACATTGGTAAATCAGGCCTTTTTACGGAACACCATATTTTGTCCGACTGACCTCTACTTTGTTTTGTTCTATCTAGATAAAATTTTAGAGCCCTGACAGGGCACAGGACTCTCTCTGGCTCTTGTCCAATGATCCCCGCTAATACCTTGATATCAAAGTTCTTAGGCCAGGGATTGGACGGATTCTCGTTTTTAGCTAAAAAGGAAGGACTCAAGGAACAAACTGCATTGTGTACCCTAAATCCCACATTTTTGCTAATGGCTTGAACCTCACTAACCCTCTTTGCTGTGGCTAGGGTGGTTAGAAAGAGAGCCTTTCTCGTTAAACCTTTAGCGAGGCCGCATACAAAGGTTCGAAGGGGCTTGCCATTAAGAACTTCAGAACTATGTCTAAGTTCCACGAAGGAGTCTTAAGCTATGGAACTTTTGATGTTTCAAAGGATCTCATAAGAACGTGAAGATCCCATATCGTTAGTCAAGTCTAGGCCCCTAATGCCGGAAGAAAGGAAGACTGTTGCCTGAGGCATACTCTTGTATCCTCTAATTGTTGATACCGCAAGCTTGTCCACATTCCTTAGGCGAAAAAGGAAATCAGCGATTTGGCTCACAGAGGTCTTGGAGGAGGAAATGTCCTCCTTCCTACACCATCTTCTAAAGACAGTCCACTTCAACTGGTAAACAGCCTGAGAGGAAGGTCTTCTTGAATTGGCAATAGCTCTTGCCACTGCCTTGGAAAAACTCTTCGCTCTGGCCCAACTTTTTGATAGTCTGAATGCAGTCAGACTCAGAGCGAGGGGTTTTGGTGATACCTCTCGAAGTGGGGCTGATATATATATATATATATATATATATATATATATATATATATATATATAATATATATTATATATATATGTATATATTTTAGGGCTGTTGCCTTGTATAATAAGGCGCCCTATGAGGTAATGTTAGACTTGCGATAATCTTACGCTAAGTCGGTTGGTATTGCACTTCCATATTCATGGAGTGTCTTGGGTTTTGTAGATCACTTACGAAGTCGGTATTATCTTCTTTGGTTAGGACGACGATGTGTTAAACTCATGGTGACGAGGAAGAGGATCTAGTAGAAACCACGAAGTACAAAAATACTTATATTCTCTGAATTTACATGGTGAAGATCAGGTATGATTGTACAAGTCTTCTAATGACGATAGCTTGATCGCTTCTGCCAATGATAATGGCTAATTCTATTCTCTCTACATGATAAAGCTTAGGTAAAGAGGTACAGGTCTTCTAATGACGATAGCTAACTCTATTCTGCCCTACTACCATCTCGGTTACCAGTCATAAAGGAACAGACAGTAGCTCGAACATATGAACATACAATCAGATGACATAGTTACATACGAACATACGATCATAATGAGACACAAATAAAGATCACGTAGGCCGCTTGAGCTATAGGTCACGGTGTTTGTCTCAAGCAGGAAGCTTGGACTAAAGTTTTATAAAACAATTGAATGACTACAGGTGACGGCATGTTATCTTAGCCTACTTTTTTTTGTAACGTCATCTTTAGCGTCTCTAGTCTGATCACATTCCTGCAAGCAATCTGGTTGACCTCTTTAGTTTTAGTCTTTTATATATATGGACTAACATTCCATATTTTTATTATGTAAACACTTACATCTCTATAGTATATATATTAATAATAATATATTATATCGATATATATATAGTTTATAATTATAACATATATATATATAATACTATATATATACAGATTATATATATTATATAGTAACATATATAATATATACAACCAATAAAGTATACATACAATTCAGAAGGGACTGTTTCATTTAATATGAAAAGGAAGTTACTGGGTAACGAATAACGAAAGTTGCAGGTGTCACAAACAACACAACTTCATGAGAACTAGATTCCTGTGCGAGCATGAAATGGTGATAACCCTTAAACGCCTATTGGCATATTATACATCGACTAAAATTGTCTGTCGGGTGCTAATCAGACGTACGGTACATCGACCACAAAAAGTTTTTTTTAAATATTCGCGGAAAAATAGTTATATGCCTAGTTTTTGCGGAAAATTGAAATCACGCACCTTGAGCGATGCTGGGAGGAGTTCATGGGTCACGCTGATTTTTTGTTTACAAGCGTTACCCAGCTACGCATGCGCAAATTTCTTTCTTCTCGAACCAAAAAGCATCAGCGACACATCTCAGAAATTCTTTTGTCACTTTGTCGTAATTTTTGCCGTTTTA
Organism: Macrobrachium nipponense; assembly: GCF_015104395.2. NCBI lineage: Eukaryota > Metazoa > Arthropoda > Malacostraca > Decapoda > Palaemonidae > Macrobrachium > Macrobrachium nipponense. Next base: position 3,322,967 of record NC_087214.1, on the reverse strand, counting down.
TATTAACTGTTACATAAAATCTTATATATGAAAATGTGCACAATTTCATGTAGAATACAACTAAAAACAACACAGGTTGTAGCTTTCATTATTTTTGAAATATTTTGATATAAATCAACATAAATGCCAAAATTTTCAACCTTTGGTCAACGTTTGATTCTACCGAAATGGCAAAAAACGCAATTGTAAGCTAAACCTCCTACATTCTAGTAATATTCAATCATTTACCTTCATTTTGCAACACATTGGAAGCCTCTAGCCACAATATTCGATTTATGGTGAATTTTTGAAAAAACTTTTTCCTTACACCCGTGCGGTTACTCAACTGAAAATCTCAGAAATTCTTTTGTCACTGTCGTAAGTTTTGCATCATTTTTATATTAGCCGTTACAAAAAGTTTTATATATGATAAATGTGTACAATTTCACGTAGAATACAAAAAGAAAAAAAACCCCCATTGGGTTGTAGCTTTTTATTCAGTTTTGAAATATTGCCATATAAATCATGATAAGTGCCAAAATTTCAACCTTTGATCAACTTTGACTCGACCGAAATGGTTGAAAAATGCAAGTGTAAGCTAAAAATCGTACATTCTAGTAATATTCAATCAATTACCTTCATTTTGCAATAAATTGGAAAACTCTAGCACAATATTTTGATTTATGGGTGAATATTTTGAATAACACTTTTTTCCTTCCCTCCGCGCGTGGTAACTCAGCTGAAAATCTTAGAAATTCTTTTGTCACTTTGTTTGTGAATGTTTGCACCGTTTTATATTATCCATTACATAAAGCTTTATATATGAAAATATGCGCAATTTCATGTAGAATACAACAAAAAATAACTCATGGTTGTAGCTTTTATCAGTTTTAAAATATTTTCATAAAAATCACGATGGGCCAAAATTTCAACCTTTGGTCAAATTTGAATCGACCAAAATGGTCGAAAACGCAATTTGAGCTAAAACACTTACATTCTAGTAATATTCAATCATTTACCTTCATTTTGCAACAAATTGGAAGTCTCTAGCACAATATTTTTGATTTATGGTGAATATTTGAAAAACACTTTTTCCTTCCCTCCGCCCGCACTGAGAGCAGAAATGACTCTGAGACAGTAGATTTGTGTTTTCTTACAAACATATATTTAAAGATAATAGGGCGTACAGATAATAGAAATTACATGTGTTTATACATCGGAAAGGGAAAGGCCGAAGGCCGCAGAACTCTCTATAGAATGGTAAAAGGAACAATGCGACTCGTTGATTGGATACAATAAAAAATATCTTGGAAGCAGGGGGCGACCCTGTATCCTGTGACACTTGTTGGGCGTCATCGAGTGTGGAGTCCTTTGGTGTTGCTGGATGACAGGATACCTCCCCTGGCGGTTTCCTGGGGGGTTCTACTGTCGGCTGGGGCGACCAAGACTGTGGAGAGAGCTGCGTTGTGTGTGGTGGCGGCCTGGGGACCCCCAGTTGCAGTGGCGGCATAGGTTGAGCTGAGGAAGTCCCCAGCGGTGGCAGCGGCCTCCCGCAGGCAGAGCGGAACCACGGGTGAGCAGCAGTGTCAGCAGGTCGAGGAAACCCACAGGTAGTTTGGCCTTAAGGCCTTGGCATAATCATTGTCTGGGGGGGGGGGGGGGGTGGGGGGGTGGGGGGGGGGGGGGGGGGGGAGTATTTGTAAGGACAACGCTTTTCCCTATTTTTTATTGTATGCAATCATCGAGTCGCGTTGTTCCTTTTACCATTCTATAGAGCGTTCTGCGGCCTTCCCGCCGATGCATAACACATGTAATTTCATTAGTTGTACGCCTTATTATCATTAAATGTATGTTTGTAAGAAAACACAAATCTACTGTCTCAGAGTCATTTCTACTCTCAGTGAGAGTCTGTACTACTAATCCATCCACACCTGTCCATGTCAACCCAGTTCGTCTGTAAATAAATCATCAGTACCCAGCTACCTGTCTTAATCTCTGGTCCTCACAAGTGAATGAAAGAAAGATATAACGTCATCACACTATCCGACATTTGGCCGCTACTTGTTAAGGTAAAGATTCAATATACTTTTATTTATGCAGGTTTACGTACAAAATATCTGTTAATATGAATTTTTCAAATGTTAATTATTCACGGGCCCTCGTATACAGATATTTTTTTATCATTCGGCTTGAGGTCTGTGTAGTATTGGTTTGGTTATATGGTGTTTTTACTTTGCATGGAACCAGTGGTTATTCAGCAACGGGACCAATGCTTTACGTGACTCCGAACCACGTCGAGAGTGGACTTCTATCACAAGAAATTGTGTAGTATTGGTTTCTAGGCAATGGCATTCATTATTTCCAGGCTAAACTAATGCTTATCGATACCCCTAGGGGTCCTTTTTTTTATTTTGGGATCCCATTTTGGTTCCAGTAGGGTTGAAAGGTATTTGTTTGTCATCATATTTTTAGAACCTATTTCTTTATTTTTTTTTTTACCACCCCGAGGGAAGTTTTTCTACTCTTTTCCCTTAATGTAACTATGAGCAGAGAGTGTGGGTGGACAGCTAACTGTAAAATTCATTTGTCGTTTGTTGCAAAAATGAAGGCAATTAATTAAATATTACTAAACTGTAAGTGTTTTAGCTTACAATTGTGTTTTTGACCAGTTCGGTCGAGTAAAAGTTCACCGAAGGTCGAATTTCTTCTATTTATCGTGATTTATATGAAAATATTTCGAAACTGATAAAAACTACAACCATGGGTTGTTTTTGTTGTATTCTACATGAATTGTGCACATTTTCATAGATCAAACTTTATGTAATGGCTAATATAAAACGATGCAAACATTACGACAAAGTGACAAAAGAATTTCAGAGATTTTTGGCTGACGTAAGGAAAAAGTGTTTTTCAAAAATTCACCATAAATCGAAATATTGTGCTAGAGACTTCCAATTTGTTGCAAAATGAAGAAAAAAGTATTTTTCAAAAATTCACCATAAATCGAAATGATGTGCTGGAGACTTCTAATTTGTTGCAAAATGAGGGTAAATGATTGAATATTACTGGAATGTAAGAGTTTTTGCTTACAATTGCGTTTTTCGACCATTTCGGTCGAGTCAAAGTTGATCAAAGGTTGAAATTTTGGCACTTGTCATGATTTATATGAAAATATTTCAAAACTGATAAAAGCTACAACAATGGGTTGTTTTTTGTTGTATTTTACATGAAATTGCACACATTTTCATATATGAAACTTTATGTAACAGCTAATATAAAACGGTGCAAAAATTACGATAAAGGGGCAAAAGAATTTCTGAGATTTTCGGCTGAGTTACCGCACGCAGATGGAAGGAAAATGTTTTTTTCAAAAATTCACCATAAATCGAAATTTTGTGCTACTAGAGACTTCCAATTTGTTGCAAAATGAAGGTAATGATTGAATATTACTAGAGTGTAAGTGTTTTAGTTCAAAATTGCGTTTTTCGACCCATTTTGGTCGATTCAAGTTTGACCAAAGGTTGAAATTTTGGTTGGCCCATCGTGATTTTTACGAAAATATTTTTAAAATGATAAAAGCTACAACATGAGTTATTTTTTGTTGTATTCTACACGAAATTGCGCATATTTTCATATATAAAGCTTTATGTAATGGGTAATATAAAACGGTGCAAACATTACAACAAAGTGACAAAAGAAATTTCTAAGATTTTCGGCTGAGTTACCACGCGCGGAGGGAAGGAAAAAGTGTTTTTCAAAAATTCACCATAAATCAAAATATTGTGCTAGAGTTTTCCAATTTATTACAAAATGAAGGTAATTGATTGAATATTACTAGAATGTACGAGTTTTAGCTTACACTTGTATTTTTCAACCATTTCGGTCGAGTTAAAGTTGATCAAAGGTTGAAATTTTGGCACTTATGATTTATATGACAATATTTCAAAACTGATAAAAGCTACAACTATGGTTTTTTTTGTTGTATTCTACGTGGAATTGTACACATTTTCATATATAAAACTTTTTGTAACGGCTAATATAAAATGGTGCAAAATTCGACATGACAAAAGAATTTCTGAGATTTTCAGCTGAGTAACTGCACGGGTGTAAGGAAAACGTTTTTTCAAAAATTCACCATAAATCGAAATATTGTGCTAGAGACTTCCAATTTGTTGCAAAATGAAGGTAAATAGTTGAATATGACTAGAACGTAAGAGTTTTAGCTTACAATTGCGTTTTTTTACCATTTTGGTAGAGTCAAAGTTGACCAAAGGTTGAAATTTTGGCACTTAATCATGATTTATATGAAATATTTCAAAAATATTAAAAGCTACAACAATGTGTTGTTTTTTTGTTGTATTCTACATGAAATTGTGCACATTTTATATATAAAATATGTAACAGCTAATATAAAATGGTGCAAAAATTACGACAAAGTGACAAAAGAATTTCTGAGATGTGTCGCTGATGCTTTTTGGTTCGAGAAGAAAGAAATTTGCGCATGCGTAGCTGGGTAACGCTTGTAACAAAAAAACAGCGTGATCCATGAACTCCCAGCATCCCTCAAGGTGCGTGATTTCAAATTTTCCGCAAACTAGGCATATAATATTTTTCCGCGAATATTTAAAAAAACTTTTTGTAGTCGATGTACCGTACGTCCAATTAGCTCCCGACAGACAATTTTAGTCAACGTATAATACGTCAATAGGGCGTTTAAAGGGTATCACCATTCCATGCTCACACAGGAATCTTAGTTCTCACGAAGTTTGTGTTGTTTGTGGACACCTGCAACTTTCATTATTCATTACCCAGTAACTTCCTTTTCATATTAAACGAAACAGTCCCTTCTGAATTGTATGTATATATATGTATATATATATATATATATATATATATATATATATATATATATATATATATATATATATATATATATATATATATATATATAGTTTATATATAATATATAAATAAAGGTTTTTTGCCACGAAGGAAAAAATGAAAAAGCGAGATAGCCGAGTACTTTCGGTCCTGTTTGGACCCTTTACTGAAGTATGCCTTCAGTAAAGGGTCTGAACAGGACTGAAAGTACTCGGCTATCTCGCTTTTTCATTTTTTCCTTCGTGGCAAAAAAAAAAAACAAAAAAAAAACTTTATACATAGCATCACGTTTTATATACTTCGTGATCAAGTTATTCATATATATATATATATATATATATATATATATATATATATATATATATATATATATATATATATATATATATATATACAACACAGGTCAGACGTACAGGGCGTTTATTCACATGATAAAGAAGATCAAGGGCAGGAACATGAAGAGATTCACATTATGCTTTAATCCTATGTTTCGTGACAACATCGCCACATCTTCAGGGATTTTTCTACAAAATAAAGTAATAATATGTTAACATAAATAAGAGCTGATCACAAGATCCAGTAGTTGAAAAGTAAAAACAGTTTAATGGTAAAATTACAACTCTCATACTTAAATTATATGCACACTTGATCAAAACAGACCAGAAGTACCAAACAACTTACAAATGAGGAGAAGAACATTTAAAAATTTCAGCTAAATTACACAATCATAAAAGTAATAACAAATATCATAAAAAGTAAAAGTCATTTAGTTCACAAAACCACAGCCAAAAACAGCTCAACACTTAACCAACACACTAAAAGTAAACAACGTCAAGAGGCACAAGGGATGACAGAATAATTAGGCTAAAAACAAGGGGACAGCAGAGGAATGGTTGTTTAAAGTGTTGGAACTCGTAGTTTGATGTTCAGAGTTTCCAAAATCAACAGTTCGTTGGGTTCCCTTGTTTGGCCAATAATTTTAAAATCTTCGTATTTGACTGTAGCTTTACATTTAATAGTGTGCTTCCTTATATAAGATGTTTCAGGGTTAGATAATTTACACCCAGTTCTGTAACTAACGCCCGATGGGAATCGGCCCTGACCCTGAGAAGACGCCGGGTAGAGCCCACATAATTTTCCCAGACTACATCTGGGGACAAGTGTATTCATAAACGACACCCGACGTCATCAAAGGGCAGAGCCGATCTTTAAACTTGAAGAGCGAGCCAATGGTCTTGGGATTCTCAGGTATAAGTTTTAGATTTACGGCTCCAAAATATCTGCACAATCTTCGTAAACTCTTTTCGAAAATTATCATTTAACAGATACAGGAAACTGGCATAGAGGGAGCTTGGGGACCTTAAAACTAATAGGCTGTTCAGAAACCCTTTTATTGAGTAGTTTGTTAAAATTCTATAAAAGATCTTAGAAGGAAAGCAATTATTAGAGAAGTACTGGAGGAGCAAAAGTAATTTCGTTGTGGAAGAGAGACCAGATAGAGGTAAGAGACAGAGCACGATAGAGTAAGGTATATATCGAGCTAAGTTTGAAATTGAGAAAACAGAAACTATAAAAGTTGGAACCTAGCCCAGTAAATGTTTTCTTTCTGAAAATTGAAGTACTAAAACTTTCATTTTCCTTGGAGACCAAAATATCTAGGAAGGCTAATTTAGAATTATGTTCTTTTCCATTGTAAAATTAATATTAGTATGGTAATTGTTAGCAAAATCTAGGAACCTGTCAGCATCGAATTCATGCTTGAACACGATAAAAGTGTCGTCCACGTAGTGTGAGTAAAACAGAGGGCGGAAGGCCAGGGGGCATTCGTCCAAAACGCGCTCCTCCAGGGAGCACATGAATATGTTCGCAAAGGTAGACCAAGAGGAGACCCCATGGCCATCCCCTAAATTTGTTTAAAAAGCTGTCCATTAAAAACAAATGCTGTGTCCAGCACGGACAATTCTAAAAGAGCTTTAAAATCCGAATAACTAAAATTACAGTAAACAGACTCAGGTTCGGGGAATAGTTTATCAAGAATAATGTTTATGGTCTCTCTTACTGTAATTTTAGTTATTCGAATTTTAAAGCTCTTTTAGAATTGGCCGTGCTGGACACGGGGCATTTGTTTTTAATGGACAGCTTTTTAAACAAATTGAGGGGATGGCCATGGGGTCTCCTCTTGGTCCTACCTTTGCGAACATATTCATGTGCTCCTTGGAGGAGCGCATTTTGGACTAATACCCCCCCTGGCCTTCCACCCTCTGTTTTACTCACGCTATGTGGACGACACATAAGTTTATGCTGCCTCCCACCTCAAATACCTGCCGCGCTTAGGTATTTTTAGTTTTGGATACTGCATCAAACCCCCACACCTCATCCTCGGTAGCGTTGTAGTGCTTTTGCCCGTATGTAGCCATTATATATGTCATATCACACTACCGTGATTCATATGCATATATCGAGCTACAAATGTCCTTGAATATCTAATTCACTCTACCTCGGAATTAATGGAGTTGGGTGAGTATATGTATTTGTGTTTTTTTGTGTTCTGTGTGGGTACGTCAATTGTCCTGTGTGTATTTAGTAGTGTAAAGAGGAAAGTGTGACTGAGGGTGAGTTTGGTAGCCAGATTTATTAGGTTTATGTTGGGGGGGTATTTTAACCCGCTTGTTTTTTTTAGCTGGTGAACCCATCACAATATCAGAAGGTGGTTGATGAGTTAATGAAGAATTTCTGCCAACTTGGTGTGCACATGTCAGTGGAAATGCACTTCTTCCGGTCTCATCTGGACTATTATCCAGAGAACTGTGGAGGCTTCAGTGAAGAACAGGGTGAGCGCTTTTACCAAGATATCAGTGTTATGGAGGAACGCTATCAAGGCCGATGGAATGTCAACTTTCTGGCCGACTACTGCTGGTGCCTGAAGAAGGAGTCTGCTCAGCACAAACGGAAGTCCTTGAAGAGACCATTCATCCATGTGTAGCTTCCTTAGTTCATTATACTCTTCTTGCTATCTATTCAAAATATTTGCAATACTGAGTTTATTCATCTACAAATAGATCGGAATTTAGGATATTTTTAAATGTGCTAATATTTCATTAACTTGATGTGATTGAGTAAAATGAACATGATTTTTTTTATTCAGTGCAAAAAGACTGGGCTAAAATCAGGTATTATATGTTAGCCTGAAAAAAACGAATGCTAATGTAATTCATGAAAAATCCAACCCTTTTTAATTAACATTTTAAGTGCTATTCGTCACAGCCATCAGGCAAAGAGACTGAATATTCAGTGGAATATTTCCACCGAGAATATCAGAATGTTGAACCACCAGTATAAAATATTTACCCAATATCCATCCATGATGAATTGCGTATATTTGACGAATAATGGAAGCGAAAGCTACCATGTTCTGGTCTGTTAAACTTTCATTGGACGAAAATATATTCCATTTTAGATTCCACTGGATTAACTTTCAGTAACTTACCTCAGAGTGCAAAGATTTCAATATATTTTGCTATGAAATATTAATGACATTTATTTAGGATGAGTCATTTTATGAATCAAATGTTTTAGGTAAACGAAACATGACTTCATATTCACCTTGATAACATATTTATTCATTTTAATATTTTTATATTTTCATCGTTTTATTTATATGCACTTATTTTTTTTATGTTTGGACAATGTTAGGCATTATTTGATGTGTTGAATTTAGAATTTAGGCCAAAAGCCTACCACTGGGACCTATGAGGTCATTCAGCATTGAAATGGAAATTGACAGTAAAAGGTTTGAAAGATGTAACTGGAAGAAAATCTCCCAGTTGCACAATGAATCAAGTGTTAAGAGTGGGTGGAAAGTAAGATGAAGAAAGAGAATATGAAAGGAGGTACAGTAAAAGGAATTAAAGTGGTTGCAGCTAGGGGATGAAGTCATGCTGGGAAGAACCTTAAGTAATGCCTACAGTGCACCGCACGAGGTCCACTGATGGCACCACCCCCCTACGGGGAGAACAGTGTTTGATGTAACTTCTGTTGTTTCATGATAAATCTGAACTTTTTCCAAGTAACACCATCTTTTTACTCATTTCCACAACTGCTGCATCTGTGTCAACACCTTTTAAATGAGTTCACAAACATGTTTAGCAGATTTTCCATTTCCCATTCATACATTCCTTCTTTGCCTCCTTCCAATGTTCAGAATGGTATTCAGAAACTTGCAATCTTTCCAGAAAGTTCTGAGCTCTTTTTTCCTCATTATCCAAAACCTCAACAAACACATTCCCAAGACAATTGGCCTTCAACATAGCCACGGCTCCCTAATCCATGGGTTGTACGAGAGAAGTTGTGTTTGGTGGCAGAAACACAACTTTTACTCTCTCGTTGATATCTGCGATGTGCTGAGGGTGGCCAGGATGCATTATGAAGAATTAGAAGAATTTTGAAAGGGATGTCGTTTTCCCTACAATACTCCTTCACTTCTGGAATAAAGCAATGCACAAACCAGTCTTCAAATAGGAAGTGTAGTCATCAATGTTTTCTTATTATGCTGGTAATGCACAGGAAGCATATCTCTGCTGATTCTGCTGATCTTTATATGCCTTAAACTCAGGGAACATTTGCCTCTTTGTGGATGTAGGACCGTTCAGGCATCCTATTCCAATACAGCCGTTTTGTCGACACTGAAGATTTGATCTGGCAAGTACTACCCTTCACCAACGATGATCTTATGCAAAGCATCTTTAAATTTAATGGCTCCTTCATTACAATTATAGCAGGTTTTGAAACACTGAAACCAGCTATGACTTGCTACAAAATCCTTGGTGTGGGTGTCATTGTAGTTTTTCCTTAGTTAATCAAAAAACAGCAAGCCTTTCTTTGTATGGTCAAGATGCTGAGTGGCATATACTTTTGTATCTGGTCCTCCATCCATGCGACCAGCAAATGCTCCATTTCTTCCAAAGGCCCTGATCTCTTCTTTTTTTATTATTATGGAATGAATTGAAGCGGATGACTTTAGGGCATCAATTATCCATTTCATTTTAATGATGGTGGATGCCGTTGACTGCGCTAGAACCTTGTGTGCTATGGGGGTGACTGCCTTTCCCGTGCTAAGCTGGTTGATATTTTCATTTTCTGCTCTGAAGTGATGGAATGCTTCTCCTTCATCACACTACCAGCAGGAGATTCACAATCATTGCATTTAAATGGCTTCTCTCCAGTGTGAACCTTCATATTACTTTCAAGACAGGTTTTCCAAGAAAATGCTTTTCCAGTCTTTCCATATAAATGGCTTTTCTGGGCCTTATGCTATTCTTAATTTTCAATTCATATCAGGGGTACAATGGGCCCCAGCTTGGGGTCTATGGCTGTACTTCTATATTCCACTAGCCTTATATCTGAGGACTCTTTACAAGATGTTTACCGTTCCTCTGAGGTCAGCAGACTGCACCTCATTTATACTTGGGCAACTTGGTATTACCTGAAGTTATTTTCTCAAGTTTTTCTTTATAAGACCTGTTGCCACTACCATCACAGATATTATTTCTACTTCCAATGTGAACCTCATATGACATTGAAAACAGTTTCCTTGAAAATTCATTTCACCCTAATCATTATATTCACATGGTTCTCTTCAGCGGGACTGAGAAAATCTGGCAGTAACTGAGGCAAACAAAGGATGAAGGAGCCAAGCAAAACCAAATAGTGACCTTCAAACTAATTTATTATCAAGAAAATTTACAGAAGTCATTTACGTCCATACAAATGAGTCCGGTTCATAAGTAGATGGGCATGAAAAAGTTATAAAATAATGTCATAAAGTTGGTACATAAATGGTCAAGAAACAATGACCAAAATAAAATAAAAATAAAATGAGTTGGTAAATTAATGACCAAAAGTTATATAAACATCATAGATACACTAAACATTGTACATTACAAATCATATAACCTTAAAAATTAAATCTGAAATTACAGATAAAGCAAAAGTAAAAACAACCACACATCCAAAATAGTTACTATTTTAGCAACAGCATTAATGAGGCAAGCTTAAAAACATTACTCCTGCAAAATACTATCATAACAAAAGGTATACATTGCACAATTATACATACTATATAAGAGGCAATAAGACACTTTCTAATATTGTGACATCTTTGTCACAATACATCCCTTAGCCCCAAACAATGACTGTGTTAAACAAATGCAACCACAACAGGGCTAACAAAGATGAGGTGATCATCTAAAACATGCAAGGCTGCAACACTCAAATGAGGTCACACAGGCAGATGAGAAATAACAAAAACCCGTGAAGTTGTAATACTCAGACAATATCCCACACATAGATGAGGTTAACCAAGAGGGCGAGGTTGTCCCCAAGGAGAAAATGTTCTCCCACAGTCATTACAATTTATATGACCTCTATATTCCACTAGTCTTATATCTGAGGGCTCTTTTCTGCACCTCATTTATACTTGGGCAACTTGGTATTGCCTGAAGATATTTTCTCAGGTTTTTTTTTATAAGTCCTGTTGCCCCTACTACCACAGGTATTATTCCTATTTTCTTCAGTTCCCATGTGCTTTTCAGGTCATTCTTAGGTCTTGGTATTTTGTTATTTGTGACTTTCAGCTCTATTGAGGCCAAAGTCACTGGGTACTTCACATCTATAACCTTTTGTTTTTTCTTCCTTGTTCCAGATCACAATATCAGGCTTTATAGCACCTCCTACAAAATATCTTCCTGCTGGAATTTCCTTGTCATAAAAGATGGTAACAGTCCTATTGGAGGTGACTGGATCTGGTTCATACTTCCACACTTTTTCATTTACTACAATTCTGTATTTTTAAATATTTCCCAATGTATATATTTCCAGATCTTGTTGTGGCTGTATAGTAACCATCTGCAAGCAGGGTCTGGCAGGCTGATATCAGATGACCAACACTTCTAACTGCTGCATGACAAAACCTACACTGGTCACTTCCTGATATGCCTGTCATTTTCTTGAAGCCATATTACCAGCCTTTCTCCATTTCTTATTCATCTAAGTGATTCTCCTTTGTCTATGCAATCTTTTTCCTGTTCTTGAAATCTTCCTGCCCTTCTATGGGCATTCCACTTTCCCATTCTAAGTTTCTTGTCTCTGTGACTGTATCTCTCTGGCTTATGTTTTTCTTAATTTTCAATTTATATCAGGGGTGCAATAGGACCTCACCTGGGGTCTATGGTTATCTCTTAGAGAAAAAAACTTTCCCACAATCATTACAATTTAAATGGCTTCTCTCCAGTGTGAACCCGCATATGATTAAGATCACCGTTCAGAGAAAATGCTTTCCCACAGTCATTACATTTAAATGGCTTCCCTCCAGTGTGAACCCTCATATGATATTTAAGGTGACCTTTCTGAGAAAATGCTTTCAGTCATTACATTTAAATGGCTTCTCTCCAGTGTGAACCATCATATGAAAAGATGACCTTTCCGAGAAAATGCTTTCCCACAGTCATTACATTTAAATAGTTTCTCAGCACTGTGAACCCTCATATGAATGTTAAGATTACTTTTCCTAGAAAATGCATTTCCACAGTCATTACATTTAAATGGCTTCTCAGTGTGAACCCTCATATGATTGTTAAGATCACCTTTCCGAGAAAATGCTTCCCCACAGTCATTACATTTTAAATGGTTTCTCTCCAGTGTGAACCATCATATGAATGTTAGATGACTTTTCTGAGAAAATGCTTTCCCACAGTCATTACATTTAAATGGTTTCTCTCCGGTGTGAACCCTCATATGAATGTTAAGATTACTTTTACAAGAAAATGCTTTCAGTCATTACATTTAAATGGTTTCTCTCCAGTGTTAACCCTCATATGAATGTTAAGATTACCTTGCCGAGAAAATGCTTTCCCACGTCATTACATTTAAATGGTTCTCTCCAGTGTGAACCCTCATATGAATGTTAAGTTCACTTTTCTGAGAAAATGCTTTTCCCACAGTCATTACATTTAAATGGTTTCTCTCCAGTGTGACCCTCATATGAATGTTAAGATGACCTTTTCTGAGAAAATGCTTTCCCACAGTCATTACATTTAAATGGCTTCTCTCCAGTGTGAACATCATATGAATGTTTAAGATGACCTTTTCTGAGAAAATGCTTTCCCACAGTCATTACATTTAAATGGCTTCTCTCCAGTGTGAACCATCATATGAATGTTAAGATCACCTTTCAGAGAATATGCTCTCCCACAATCATTACATTTAAATGGCTTCTCGCCAGTGTGAACCCTCATATGATGTTAAGATGACCTTTCTGAGAAAAATGCTTTGCCTACAGTCATTACATTTAAATGGCTTCTCTCCAGTGTGAACCATCATATGAATGTTAAGATGACCTTTCTTTCTGAGAAAATGCTTTCCCACAGTCATACATTTAAATGGCTTCTCTCCAGTGTGAACCGTCATATGAATGTTAAGATCACCTTTCAGAGAATATGCTCTCCCACAATCATTACATTTAAATGGCTTCTTGCCATGTGAACCCTCATATGAATGTTAAGATGACCTTTCTGAAAAATGCTTTTCCCCACAGTCCTTACTTTCAATGGCTTCTCTCCAGTGGTTTCCCATCATATGAATTGTTAAGATGAACCCATTTTCTGAGAAAAAAATGCTTTCCCCAGTCATTTTACATTTAAATTCTTCTCTCCAGTGTGAACCATCATATGAATGTTAAAGATGAAACCTTTCTGAGAAAATGCTTTCCCACAGTCATTACATGTAATGGCTTCTCTCCAGTGTGAACCATCATATGAATGTTAAGATGACCTTTCTGAGAAATGCTTTCCCACAGTCATTACTAAATAAATGGCTTCTCTCCATGTGAAACCCCATCATTAGGAATGGTTAAGAACCTTTCCTGGGAAGAAAATGCCTTTCCCAAAACCCAGGTCCATTACATTTAAATGGCTTTCTCTCCAGTGTGAACCATCATATGAATGTTAAGGTGACCTTTCTGAGAAACTGCTTTCCCACAGTCATTATTTTTAAATGGCTTCTCTCCAGAGTGAAGCCTCATATGAACATTAAGAGCAACTTTCTGAGAAAATGTTTTCCCACAGTCATTACATTTAAATGGTTTTCTCTCCAGTGTGAATCCTCTCATGTTTGATAAGATCACCTTTAAGAGAAAATACTTTCCCACAGTGATTACATTCAAATGGTTTCTTTCTAATGTGATCCTCATATGACTTTTAAGATGAGTTTTCTGAAAAAATTCTTTCCCACAGTATTTACAATTGAATGGATTCCCCACAATGTGAGTTCTTGTATGACTGTCAGGATGAGTTTTTGAGAAAAAGTTCTCCCACTTCTAGTACTTCTTTTCATGATGAGTTTAACCCTTAAACGCCGAAGCGGTAAAATAAAAATAGTCTCCCATGTGCCGGAGCTGTTTCGGAGTGAGTGCGGAAGCGGAAAAATATTTTTTTTAAAAATCACAGCGCGCTTAGTTTTCAAGATTAAGAGTTCATTTTTAGCTCCTTTTTTTTGTCATTGGCTGAAGTTTAGTATGCAACCATCAGAAATGAAATAAATTATCATTATCATATATAAATAATGCGATATATGATAGCGCAAAAACGAAATTTCAAATATAATTGTATTCAAATCGCACTGTGCGCAAAACGGTTAAAGGTAACAAGTTTACTGTTTTTTTAGTTGTAATGTAAACTAAATTGCAATCATTTTGGTATATAACACATTGTAAAACGATAAAAGCAACACAGAGATTTATCACAAAATAATGCATGAATTCGTAACGCACGGACGTAAAACAAATATTTTTTTTCAAAAAATTCACCATAAATCTAAATATTATTCTAAAAGCTTACTTTCCAAATCTCTTTCAAAATGAAGACAAATGATTGAATATTACTAAACTGTAAGAGTATTAGCTTACAATTGCTGTTTTTGACCATATCTGACGAGTTAAAGTTGACCGAATGTAGAATTTTTCTATATATATTTTTTTTATATGCAATTATTTCGGAAATTAGAAAAGCTACAACCTTCAAATATTTTTCGTTTTATTCTACATTAAATTGCGCACATTTTCATATATAAAACTCTATGAAATGCCTAATATGAAACGGAGCAAATATTCCGAGAATGGGACGTACGCATTTCGGAGATTTGTGCGGCAGATAATCCGCGCGCGGAGGGAAGGAAAGTTTTTTTTTTAAATTCACCATAAATCTAAATATTGTGCTAGAGACTTCGAATTTGTTTCAAGATGAAGATAAATGACTGAATATTACTAGATTGTAAGAGTTTTAGCTTACAATTGCGTTTTCGACCATTTCGGTAGAGTCAAAGTTGACCGAACGTGGTTTTTTTCTATTTATCGTGATTTATATGCAAATATTTCAAAAATGAGAAAAGCTACAACCTTCAATTATTTATTGTTGTATTCTACATAAAATTGCGCACATTTTCATATATAAAACTTTATGTAATGGCTAATTTAAAATGGTGCAAACATTACCACAATCGCACGTATGATTTTTTCGGAAGAGTTACCGCGCGGACGTAAAGAAAATGTTATTTTTTTCATAAATTCACCATAAATCAAAATATTGTGCTAGAGACTTCCAATTCGTTGCAAAATGAAGGTAAATGATTGAATATTACTAGAATATAAGCGTTTTAGCTTACAATTGCGTTTTTCGACCATTTCGGTAGAGTCAAAGTTGACCGAAGGTTGAAAATTTCGTCACTTATCATTTTTTTGTGAAAATATCTCAAAACTGATAAAAGCTACAATCATGAGTATTTTTTTGTTGTATTCTACATAAAAATGCGCACATTTTCATATATAATACTCATGTAACGGCTAATTTGAAATGGTACAAAAATTATGTCAAAGTGACGAAATAATTTCCGAGATGTGTCACAGATACTTTTTAGTGCGGCAAGAAAGAAATTCGCGCTTGTGCGCCTGCGTAACGATTGTAAAACAAAACAACACCTTGATCCGTGAACTCCCAGCATCCCCCAAGGCGAGTGATTCAAGAGTTTCCGGCTGGTAGGCCTAAAAGTATTTTTCTGCAAATTTTTAAAAAAACTTTTGTATGTCGACGTAAACTACGTCCAGTCGGCACCCAAGAGACAAAAAATGTCAACGTAAAATACGTCCAGTCGCCGTTTAAGGGTTAATATACTTCAAGAGAATTTGTTTCTAGGAGCTTTACCACATTCACAGAATCTGAACTGCCTCCCTCCAGCGTGAACTGACTTTCAAGTTCTGAGGTGGTGTTGCCAACAAAACTGATTTTCAATATTTTACACACAAAAGGCTCCTTTTTCATGTGAGCAGTATCTTTTTCTAAATTCACTTCAGTTTTTCTAATCATGGAAAGTGTAGTTACCATGGGTGTCAATGTGCTACACAACAAAAGCAGACTTCACACTTCATATAACAGGACAATAAACTATACCTAAACATTAAACTTGACAATAGTATCTGCTAACATCAACCAATGCATGTCACCTTTTTCCCTCAGTCCTAAATTTTTTGCAAAAATCTCCAGTTCATAATCTTGACAAAAGGCCGCCTGAAATGAGAAAATACAACACAATTAAAGAAAACAATAAGAGAAGAATGTCTATGAAAGTGAAAAAGCAATTTTCAAAGCATCTTGGACTTTTTCCAGATAAACAAATCAGAAACCTAATAAAAAGTATTCTTTCGCACAAAACTGCCATGAGCACTGAAACCTGTTATCATGGCACAGTCCAAACTCCTAAAATGGGGAACCTTGGGATCAGGCAGCCACTGTCGGAAAACAGAAAAAATCACGGAATATAGACTGCAACCTCTCAAAAATGAATCCCTATGTAAACACAGTTTTGCAACTTAGTTGCCAACTTAGCCTACTATTTTGCAAAGTTCAGACACCACTTCCTTCATTATTTCATTACTCTTATATTGTATATGTTATATAATGCAATTAGCCCACATTCCTGAGTTAGCCTAACAATAAGTCAATTACTTTATTTTTCTCAAATCTGCAGAATATTATCAATGACTTTCCTAAATTTAATATCTTAATGTACTACAGTTTTACTTTTTACCCTTTCTCTTTCATACTATTTATTAAATTGTTTAACTGAATTCCTTTGTTTTTTGTTTTTGTTTTACAATTTTAATCATTGACCATTCCCTTTCCTACAAAAAGAGACCTCAAAAAAATTGTAAGCGATATATGACGCTGCCCTTGTGGCTGCTCAACGAACTAATAGGTGCCGATTCAAAATCAAGCCGAATCACAGGACTTCCAAGACCACATCTGAAATAACCTACAATAGCAGTCTTTGGAGCATGGTCAAATGGACAGATCACCAACAACCACATTCTAAGGATCCTTCACACTTTCATGACAATGACTGGAACAGAATCACACTTTCATGACAATGACTGGGACATAACATTAAGCTAAATGCTATGCAATGTGCTTGGCAACCATAACTAGTTTGAAGGTGATGAAATATCAAAGTTTTTGAAAGTAGATTGTATTTTTCCTAACTATACAAACCTTAGGTCCTTGCAGCGCAGCTGGAATATGGCCGTTAAATTCTTGGAGGAGGAAGTTAGGCAAAAACTACTCTTCCAGTAGGCGGGGAAACTCACATGCTTGGACTTAAATACTCCAATTTACTTGCAGCCCATGTTTCAGATTGAGGGGTGGCATGAGGAGGGCAATTAGTGTAAAGGACCTCAGGTATGTATAGTTAAGAAAAATACATTTTACTTTCAAAAACTGCGATTTACAAACCCTCGGTCCTTTACAATAGGAAGACTCATTGGTTGGAGGGAGGAATCTGAGTGAGTCTCTAGAACTGACCAGAGTTCAGTACATCTGGGCAATTCCTCCTGGTCGAAAGAAAGAGGAGGAATGCCCTGCCTCTGACACATTGATCGGAGTCTAACATCTGCAAAATCAAAAGTCATACCTCTGGGCCTTTTCAAAGTCAGAGGCATTAAGGCAAAAAAAAAACAAGACGTTCCTACCTTATTGCCCACATCTCCTTCCTCCCCTGGCTAGAGGAAGGAGTGGGACTGCTTCTATGATTCTGATAAGAAAATAGAATATAAATTTTCATAATAAAATTTATTATTTGGATACTTATCTACTGTCAAAGTTGGCTACATCTCTGCCCCAATTAGGCGAGTCGGCATTCAAAAAAATAAATAAAAATGAAGTTTTTATGTTAAAACAAAGTTTAATGTATACTTACCTGGCAGGTATATATATAGCTATATTCTCTGTTCCACCTGGCAGAAATTTTCAAAACTCGCGGCAAACGCTAGTAACCTATTAGTAGTTCAGGCAACCACCACCCTGTTACCGTGGCGCTAGCGCTAGGAACCGTTCCCAATTGGGCCAGATTTTCTCTGAACCCTGTCTCCTGAGGGGAGGAGGGTGGGCATTAAATTATATATACCTGCCAGGTAAGTATACATTAAACTTTGTTTTAACATAAAAACTTCATTTTAATGCATGACACTTACCTGGCAGGTATATATATAGCTGATTGACACATTTGGAGGTGGGTCAAAGACAGCAACATTATTAGAGTATAAATAATTAAAATTATCCATTTACTCTAGGTTCCTTACCTGCTAAGGTAGCTGACTTCATAGGTCCTGCCTCTAAGCCTGCTTAAACCTTAGGAGCTCTCAACAAGGAAGTGTCCTTGTTCAATTGGATTTGTCAACAGATTCAGAACCTTCATGTGGACCTATTTGCCATGGAATCCAACAACAAACTAAAATGTTATTTGTTGTTCGCCCCAACCTGGACCCTCTGGCCTATGCCACGGACGCCATGTCCATAGATTGGAACACCTGGCAAAGAATTTATCTGTTCCCTCCGATAAACATGTTAATGAAAGTACTAGACAAACTCAGGACTTTCAAAGGTCAGATAGCTCTGGTAGCCCCCAATTGGCACAAGAGCAATTGGTTTCCTCTGATGGTAGAACTAGGACTCCTCCCTCGGCGGATCCCAGATCCCCAAGTTGACACAGTTAGTACAAAACTCGCAGTGTGTTAGCTTCCTCAAGAATTCGGAGTGCCCTAACTTTATGGACTTCATGAAATTTGCAGCACAAAGAGATGCTAATATGATCCTCTAAATACCTTGTTTCTAGAGTCAGATAAAAGAGACTCAACCCTTCGTCAATATGATTCAGCTGTAAGAAAACTGGCAAAGTTCTTAAGAGATTCTAAGGTTAGAGCAATGACTCGGAACTTAGCAGTTACCTTTTTTAGGACCCTGTTTGAAACGGGACTAGCAGCTAATACAATTACAACAATTAAATCTGCCTTGAAGAAGATATTTCAGATTGGGTTTAATATTAATCTTACAGATTCATATTTTTCATCAATTCCAAAAGCTTGCGCCAGACTAAAACCAGTAACCCGCTCCCACACAGTTTCCTGGTTTTAAATGTTCTTCTTTAACTGGCCTCTGAAACCAATAATGATTCATGTTCATATATAACACTGTTTAGAAAAACTTTATTTTTGGTAATTTTAGCCTCTGAAGCCAGAATATCTGAGCTTTCAGGATCTAGAGAACCGAATCATATTGTTTTTCTCGCATTTGGGAAGTACAAATCTTTCCAGACAAGAGATTCTTAGCAAAGAATGAGGATCCACAGAACCGATGGTCACCGTGGAGGATTGTCCCACTTCCACAGGATCCCTCCTTATGTCCAGTTAACACTTTGAAAGCTTATCTGAACGAACTTCTAATAAGTCTTCAGGCCCTTTATTTATTAGAGAAAATGGAGGAAACATTTCCTTAAAAGGAATTAGACAGCAGATTCTTTATTTTATCAAACAAGCTAATCCAGAATCAATTCCACATGCTCATGATATTCGAGCAGTAGCCACGTCAGTTAATTATTTTCACCATATGAATTTTGAAGATTTAAAAAAGTATACAGGTTGGAAATCACCATTAGTATTTAAACGCCATTACTTAAAATCCTTGGAAGCCCTAAAATTTGCAACAGTGGCAGCAGGAAATGTAGTTCCTCCTGATATATCACAACCATGTTAAGAAGCTAATTCATTAGTATTCCTTACCTTTCTGTCTCCCCTACCTGCCTCATTTATTGCCCCTGCCTTAGCCTTGTAACTCACCTGTAATTAAATTAGATTTGGTACTCACCTGTATTGTAATTAATCTGTTCTGGTACTCAACATTTAGTTTATTGAATGTAAATGATATAGTATTAAGATATATTGTGATATCTTTTGATGGTTTCCAAGAAATTCTTGGACCCCTCCTTTTGAGTACCAGTATAGTATGTATATTTGTCTTGTATAAAGGTTACTAGTAGACACCTTTATTTTCCTGAATAAGTTTTTGATAACTGATTACTTTTATGTCAGTTTGTATTAGATTATATATTTTGATACTGTATTAAAGTTCCTTCTTTATATATCCTAGTTTTTATTCTTTTCCTTTTCAGGTAACTAATTACAAGCTATTGGACCAATTCTCTGTTACTATTTCACGGAGCGGCACAGGTTGAGCCCAGAAAAGGGATTTTGACAGAGGAAAAATCTATTTCTGGGCGAGAGACCTATGCCGCCCAGTGAACCCACCCTTTGTTTTTCCTCACCCTAGACTGGTCCAAGCTTGGGATGCTATGAGGAATATTTAGGTACGCATGGGTGGTAGAGGGGTGACGGGCAGTAGTGGGATGTAGAACGGCACCTCGTAGTAACGGGGGATGTTGGGAGAGGAGATAACTATTGGGTAAGAGACCTCTGAGAGTGGTTTTTCACGCCCCAGTTACTATACCGACACCCTATATGGGTGTAGCGAGCTAGGCATATGCCCGGCATTCCATGCAACTTTTTTCTCTGGTATATATAGCAGTTTTATACCTTAGAAATGATGCTATAAGGAGCATTTCACTGGGCGGCACAGGTCTCTCGCCCAGAAATAGATTTTTCCTCTGTCAAAATCCCTTATTACAGCACTTTTATCATTACTGCATTACTATGACAACTAGAATTCAGGTTAACAGTTTGTAAATGCATCGGCATATGTGTGAAGCTCCACTAGATTGGCAACGATGAGTCATTTTTGCCGTCGTCTGCTCATATAATTCAGAAATATCTGTAATTTTTCTGGGTTAATTTGGTTGCAAAAAAGGGACAATAGACATGAATTAAATAAACATTATGAAGTACCAATGTAATTTAAATAAATCATGATTAAAGTAAACAATTAAGGGAATAAAGCTTTGCACCTCATAAACCGTGTACTCGTGTGCTGCCTGTATCTGTTTGTGGAGTGAGCGCTTAGGAACCAGGAACCACAGCGTGATTAAAGTGCAATTTGGAGTGAATTAAGACCAAAATGTGTATAATTACAATCAAATAAGCACTGTGGAGTTTCAGTTGTGATGGCAATAAGGACAAAACCACGGATTACAAGGTAAAATTGAATTTCAGTTCAAACCATGACCCTGGGAATAAGAAGTTTCATACTTTCACTAATATAGGCAACAAAATGTTGTTTTATTGTACTGATTACAACTGCAATCTTGAGTAAGATCAATAAACATTACATAGGGTAAAAACCACAGTCGATTCATCGTCATCACGTGGCTCGGCCTTATTCACTCGATATTTAATTGGTGAAAAAAGAATACAATTACATCTTTAAGCATACCATTCAAAAGACTGAAGTTTCGTCAACATAATGTGATATATGAAAGCGCCCTACGAACTAAAATAAGCATGTGAGCTCTTCGTAAAATGATATTGTTATGATACAATAAAGTTTGTTCATACTTACCTGGCAGATATATATATAGCTGTATTCTCCGAAGTCCGACAGAATTTCAAAACTTACGACACACACAGTGTGATATCAGGTGGTTAGTACCCATTCCCACCACTGGGAGGTGGGTATCAGGAACCATTCCCATTTTCTATTCAGATTTTCTATTGCCACTGTCTCCTGAGGGGAGGTGGGTGGGTACTTGATTATATATATCTGCCAGGTAGGTATGAACAAACTTTATTGTATCATAATATCATTTTGTTCATGAAGCTTACCTGTCAGATATATATACAGTGGTACCCCCCGTATTCGCGGGGATGAGTACCAGATCCCCCCGCGAATAGTTAGAATCCGTGAATGTTTGGAACACCCCCCTCTAAAAGTGCTCATAAACTCCTATCCTGAACATGCAAACACCAAAGTATCCCTAAAAAGACTATCCTTCATCAAATATACATAAAATATCCTATTATGGTTCATATTAATCTTTGAAATATTATTCATACTGTTGTTTTAAAGTAAATCTTACATTTTATGGTTATACATAAATCATACTATGTACGTACTGCATGACTTAGTTACGTATGTGAAAATAATTCCGTCCCCCCATAAAGTATTCAGTCATGCACGTTTTCTTTCATACTGTTACTATTTGAGACATCCATTTTCTTTTTACAAAGGAAATCACAAATACCAAATGTCTACTTAAAGTATTATCCTACATCAAATATACCATTGAATTGGTATTATTAATATCATTTTAAAGTCATCTTAAACATTTTACCATTAGAAATATATAAACAGCCAATAGCAGAGAGAGAGAGGAGGAGACGAGAGAGAGATGAGAGAGAGACGAGAGAGAGAAGAGAGAGAGGAGAGAGAGAGAGAGAAGAAAGAGGAGGAGAGAGAGAGAGAGAGAATAACTCCTTAAGGTTTCAATAGATTGAAATGAACGTCTGTTGCAACTTTTTTTCCCCTCCCATAAATACATATATTTCTCCAGAGAAGAAAGAAAGAGAGGACTGTGCAATTATGTTTGTCTGTCTATCAATTCTTTTGCTGAGAGCGAGAGAGATAATGTATGACAAGTATCTTGTGGATGGAGAGAGAGAGAGAGAGAGTTGTCCTTACAGTATTTAAAAGAGAGAAATGGAATGATTATTGTATTAAAATAGTACTCAGATATGAATTTTGTACTTACAGTTAATAGTATTATTATTGGAAAATATTAATGATAAACTTATTACATACATGTCCATGAAAATGATCTCATCATCAGTAGAGAGAGAGAGAGAGAGAGAGAGAGAGAGAGAGAGAGATTACATGAAACCATTAAATTCGTTGACCATTGTATGGCATTGTTACTTTCCCAGCTCCGAGCGTCACTGGAGTTATGAGGTAGGGAAATTGATACAGAAAAAGACGAAGGGAAGAATTTTCATTTGAAATTAGTTATCGTATTATTACTACTTCTATTATTATTATTATTATTATTATTTGAAAATAAAATAAACAAGTGCATTTACCATAAAAATTCTCTCTCTCAGTAAGAAAGAGGAGTTATCCTTACAAGTGAAATGGAAAGGTAATTTTCATCTCTTTAAAATACTACCATTATGAATTTTGTAATTACAGTTTTATTATTATATTATTAAATAACTGAAATTATCAATAAACATTTTACATACTAGTACCGTAAAAATTCTTTCATCTCGGTAGAGAGAGAGAGAGAGAGAGAGAGAGAGTGTTTATCTCTCTGTTCTCTCAAAAAATACTTATAACGCTCCAGCGAAAGAGAGGGAGGGAGTTACAATAAAAGTGACATGGATAGATTAGTATAATTTTATTTTTTTCTTTAAAATACTATCACATAATATGAATTTTGTAATTACAGTTATTATCATTATTATTGTTATTATTGGAAAAGTAAATCCACAGTAATATGTCTGATCTGTTATTTAAAATACAAAGCAGAGAGCTTTCGAAGACCTGCACGGTCCTCCTTGTCAATCTGAATACAATTACTAACAGTGACCATACAAGAACTCTGTTTTCGACTAGTTTACAATAGCCTGTTTGATGATGTAGTTGGCTTCCACGTTATCCCCTCGTTCTCCAACGGCAAACCAGCTAATCGCCTAGATCTTCGAAGTGGCGGTTCGTCTCTTGAATCGTTTGATATGTTATCCATAGCAGATTGGGCGCCTGCAACTAGGGACACGGGATGGGTCTCTGTTACCTGAACGAAAGAGATTAGGCAGCGGCAGTATCAGAGGTGGCTAGATTATTGGTGTTATTACCATGCAACCTATATCTGTTATAATCCTGATAAAACTGACAGCAAATTATTTCATTCAAAATAAAGTCCTCTTGCGTAAAGGCTTTATTGCCTCATACGGAGAAAGTGGGAGGGGACTGACCAATCAGAATCAATGAACACAAAAGAGCTTATAATTTGCATGCTGAGAATAATGCACTAGTCTCACATAGTTTAAATGATGATCACCGCATTAATTGGAACGAGTCAAAAGTAATTTTCAATAGTAAGGATACAGGTATTAGAAGGTTAGTTGAAGGAGCCAGTATTAACAGGGGTCTCTCTATGGAAGGCAATAAAGCCTTTACGCAAGAAGACTTTATTTTGAATGAAATAATTTGCTGTCAGTTTATCAGGGATTATAACAGATATAGGTTGCATGGTAATAACACCAATAATCTAGCCACCTCTGATACTGCCGCTGCCTCATCTTCTTTCGTTCAGGTAACAGAGACCCATCCCGTGTCCCTAGTTGCAGGCGCCCAAGCTGCTATGGATAACATATCAAACGATTCAAGAGACGAACCGCCACTTCGAAGATCTAGGCGATTAGCTGGTTTGCCGTTGGAGAACGAGGGGATAACGTGAAGAGCCAACTACATCATCAAACAGGCTATTTGTAACTAGTCGAAAAAACAGAGTTCTTGTATGGTCACTGTTAGTAATTGTATTCAGATGACAAGGAGGACCGTGCAGGTCTTCGAAAGCTCTCTGCTTTGTATTTTAAATAACAGATCAGACATATTACTGTGGATTTACTTTTCCATTTTATTTTATTAACTCATGGATTATGAGGTTTCTTTGGATTGTTATTATTATTATTATTATTATTATTATTATTATTATTATTTGAAAGTATGAAAAACAAATAGTACAAGTACTATAAAAAAAAATCTCGAGTATCAGTAAATGAGAGAGAGAGAGAGAGAGAGAGAGAGAGAGAGAGGGGGGGGGGGGTGCAATTTCATGAGCACTTGATGGCAACAGTACAACAGCTCCTTCCCCCTCCTGTCACTTGATACGTATGACAGTTTTAGTACTGGAGTTAGAGAAAGAATACTGGGATTCCCTTCATTCTTCCATAATAATTTTTTAAATTTATAAGCTAAAATCTTACTAATTCATCACTATGGTATTTTCTTTAATGAATTGATATTACGGCTGTATAAAATTAATATTAATATTTGAAAATAGTAAATCATTTATTTATCATACAAAAAACATCTTTGTAGTAGAGAGAGAGAGAGAGAGAGAGAGAGAGAGAGAGAGAATTATTATTTTTATTATGTGATATCATTTAAACTTATTAAACTTACTAATACAGTATTAATCAAAATTAATATTTGAAAATTAGTTAATCATTTTTTGTATCATAAAAATGTATTTAGTCATGAAAATAAACATCAAAATACACTAATTAGTAAATGATTATTTTCGTCGAAAAATTCGCGAATGGGCGAGTCCGTCCGCGAATAATTTCTAGATAAGTTCCAAAGAAAAATCCGCGAATGTGTGATTCCGTGAATCCGGAGAACGCGAATACTGGGGGACCACTGTATAGCTGAATCCCACCATTGGAGGTGGGAAGAGACAGAATAGGATTTAGGAAACAAATTACATGCAGATGATTGACATCTTGGTTCTTACCTGTTAGCATAACGACTTCGTGATTACTGTCACCAAGTCTGCTTCTGCTTTACTAGAGTCTCCAGCAAGGTAGTGACCTGTATAGCTGGTGAATTCTAGATGATCTGTCAACGGGGGCGTGACCACAATATGACTAGACCATATTGACCATACTCTGAGGGCAACGAAGCAAAAAACCACCACCTTTCAAGCCTATCAAAAGTTAATCCCACATAACTTAGGCTAAAGAATGGGAAGTCCGCCTTAGGCGGTCGACCCAACAACCATAAACCAATAAAAAAATTTAAAAGCTCACCTAACCATTTTCTACAGGATAGGATGAGTGCTACTTCCTGCCCCGAAGATTGTATCAGCGGAAATGTATGGCCCTAGCGAGCAGCAGTTCTCATAAGTCGTCTTCACATCCCGCAGGTAGTGTGAAGCGAACACGAGTTGCTTCGCCAAAAAGTGGCACTCAGGATGTCACTGAGTGCCATGTTCTTTTGAAATGCCACCAAAGTCGCGACAGCTCTCACCTCGTGAGCATTAACTCTCAAAAGTCCAAGATCACCATCTCGACAGGACGAATGAGCCTCCTTGATTGTACTCCTCAACAAGAACGCCAGTGCGTTCTTTGACATCGGTAAGTCTAGTCTCTTGACGGAACACCACAGATTGTCCGAAGGACCTCGACACTTTTGTTCTTTCTAAATAAAACTTGAGAGCCCTGACAGGGCACAGGACTCTCTCTGGTTCTTGTCTGATAATCTCTGCTATCCCCTTGATCTCGAAGCTCTTGGGCCAAGGGTTGGACGGGTTTCGTTCTTTGCTAAGAACGAAGGGCTTAAGGAACATACTGCATTATGTCCCCTAAAGCCGACATGTTTACTGATGGCTTGAACCTCGCTAACCCTCTTAGCTGTAGCTAGAGCGGTTAGAAAAAAAGCCTTCCTTGTCACGACCTTTAATGATGCAGAATGTAATGGTTCAAAAGGACTCGACATCAGGAACTTTAAGACGACATCCAAGTTCCAAGATGGAATCTTAGGTTGCGGTACTTTAGATGTTTCAAAAGACCTCAAAAGATCGTGAAGGTCTTTGTTGTTAGACAGATCTAAACCTGTGTCGAAAGACCGTCGAAAATATGCTCTTGTATCCTCTAATCGTTGGAACCGCCAGCTTGTCAACATTTCTCAGATGAAGGAGGAAGTCAGCAATCTGGTTCACAGAGGTCGTGGTGGAGGAAATACCCTTCTTCCTGCACCATCTCCTGAAGACAGCCCACTTTGATTGGTACACTGCAAGAGAGGAAGCTCTCCTTGCATTGGCAATCGCTCTTGTCACAGGTCTTGAAAAACCTCTCGCTCTGGCCAACTTCTCGATAGTCTGAACGCAGTCAGACTCAGAGCGGAGAGGTGTATGTGGTACCTCTCGAAGTGGGGCTGTTTGAGTAGATCAACTCTCTCGGGCAGGGTCCTTGGGAAGTCCACTAGGAAGGACATGACCTCTGTGAACCAGTCGCTTGAAGGCCAAAACAGGGCGATCAGCGTCATCCTCGCTCCCTCTGATGCCGCAACTTCCTGATTACTTCTCCCAGGAGTTTGAACGGGGGAAAGGCGTAGACGTCCATCCCCGTCCAATCCCATAGGATGGCGTCTATTGCTACTCCTCCCGGATCGAGAACTGGGGAGCAGTATAGAGGAAGTCTCTTTGTCTTCGATGTTGCGAAGAGATCCACGAAGGGACGTCCCCATTAGTCTCCAAAACTCTTGACAAACTTCTAGATGAAAGAGTCAACTCGGTCGCAAGCAGTTTGCTGCCAACGGCTGAGGAGATCCGCACGTATGTTCTGAACTCCTGCAACAAACCTCGTCAGGATCGTTACGTTCTATGCTTTCGGCAACAGCAGGATCTCTCTCGCTAAGTCGAACAGAGACCGAGAGTGTGTTCCTCCCTGCTTCTTGATGTACGCGAGAGCTGTGGTATTGTGCGAGTTGATCTTGACAACTCAGCCAAAGACTCGTTCTTTGAAGAACTGGAGAGCCAACCGAATTGCTTCCAATTCTTTTAGGTTGATGTGCAGGACATCTGACCCTCTCCAGATGCCTGACACTTCTTCCCTTCCCAGTGTCGCTCCCCAACCCGCAGTGGACGCGTCGGAAAACAACACTATGTCAGGGCTCAGAAGGCTGAGAGACAATCCTTCTGCTAGCTTTACTGGATCGTGCCACCACTTTAGGTGATCCTTGACCGACTGAGAGATGTTCAGCATCACATCTAGGTCTTTCCTTGTTTTTCCCAGTTCTCCGCTAGGAAAAAACTGGAGCGTCTGAGGGTGCAGCCTCCCCAGGGAAACAAACACTTCTCCAGCGAGGAAATGGTCCCCAGCTTGGACTCATCCATTCCCTCACCGAGCATGTTCCTTTTCCTTCCCCAAGAAGGTTGACACTTTTTCTAAGCAGTTCTGCCTGACGTTCCAGGGATGGAAAAGCTCGAAAAGCCGCTTAATCCATCTGAATCCCCAGATACACAGATACCCGATGGATTGCGTAGGGATCAGATGGGACTTTTCAAAGTTACTAGTAGGCCTAGGGCCTTCGTCAGTTGTGTCCTCCAGACACCTCAACTTCGACGATGAACGAATGAGCCAGTCGTCTAGGTAAAGCGAGACTCTTATCCTTGCGAGATGAAGCCATTTCACCACATTTCTCATGAGAAGTGTAAAAACCATCGGAGCTGTGCTTAGCCCGAAGCAGAGAGCTCTGAATTGGATGACCTGTCCTTACAAGACAAAACCTTCAGGTACTTTTTCTTGACTGAGGATGGATCGGGACGTGAAAGTAGGCGTCTTGGAGATCTAAAGACACCATCCAGTCGCCTGGTCTTAAGGCTCCTAGAACAGACTGAGACGTTTCCATCTTGAATTTGTCCTTTTTGACAAAAAGGTTCAGCCTGCTGACGTCCAGGACAGGTCTCCAACCCCCACACTGCTTCGGAACCAGGAACAGCCTGTTGTAGAAGCCTGGGGATTCTAGTGCTAGAACCTGTTCTACAGCTCTCTTCTCGAGCATTTGTTCGTGCAGATCAAACAGAATCGTGTTGCTTCGAAGGTTGGTAGGAGGGCGACAGATCTATGGGCTTCATGCTCAAACGGTGGTGTTCTGAGGAAAGGGATCTGTATCCATTCTTTCAATGATTTCGAGGGACCAGCTGTCCGTCCCCTCTTTACTTTCCATGCTTCTGCAAAGGATAAGAGTCTTGCTCCAATAGGCGTCTGAAGGCCCGACGCGTCATTTCTTCCCCCAGGGTTTTGAAGGGGTTCTGCCTCTAGCGGACCTCTTCCTCGAGAGACGCCCTCGAGGGAAGCACCGCCACGAAAGGGCTTCTTGGAAGCTTGAGCAAGAGGAGTAGTAGGATGGGCTGCAGGGCGTCTGGAAGACTGAGCGAGGAGGTCCTGGGTCGCCTTTTCCTGAAGACTGACTGCGGGAGAGATGATTTGATAGAGTGGCGAACAACAACTCTGCCCTCTGAGCAGGAGATACCGACTTAGCCGTGAAATTGCAGTACAAGGCTCTTTCTTTTTAAGAAGCCCTGTAGAAAAGTGAGAGGCTAGTTTGTCAGAACCATCCCTGACTGCCTTATCCATGCAGGCTAAGACACTGGATAGCTCCTCAAGTGAAAGAGAGTCCGGACTCCGAGACTGCAGGTCCAGGGCTCCCAAACACCAATCAAGGAAGTTAAACACCTCCATCATCCTGAACAGCCCTTTCAGATGGTGATCTAACTCTGAAAAGCATCCAGGAAACCTTAGCAGAGGACAGGAGGGACCTCCTAGGAGTGTCTACCAGACTGGCGAAGGAGGAGAGCGGGGTGCCGCAGGCTGAAACTTCTCAGCAAACAAGTCTTTCAAAAGGCGGGCCAAACTTTGTAGTCAGATGAAGATGATGACGAAGCAGGCTTCCTCTTCATCCGCAGGCTGCGACTCACCCGAAGACTCACTCATCCACGGGAGCAACAGAGGAGTCATTAACAGACCGTGAAGCAATCAAACCTTGAGGCCCCGCTTGTAACAGAGGTCTCCTATCCGAAGGAGGGTCCAAAGTAGAAGGTCGGGTATGCTTAACAACAAACTCCGAAGCTTTATGAAGATCAGGTGAAGGAGCGTCCTCTTGAGCGTCCTGAAAAACGCTCCTTGCTAGCGTCTTGATGTGAAGCGCGCCGAGGCATCCTGAATAGCGTCCTTGCAGAGCGTCCTGAAGAGTAGAGCGACGAGCGTCAAGAAAAGCGTCCTGGCGAGCTTCCTGACGGGACGCAGAAACAACAGAAGCGTCAATGAGAGTAGCCTGAGAGGCGTCCTGGTGAGCTTCCTGACGGGACGCAGAAAACAACAGAAGCGTCAACGAAAACAGCCTGAGAGGCGTCCTGGCGAGCCGCACGCCGAGCGTCATAGAAAGATGTACGGCGATCGTCGCCAAGACAAGCCTTACGGTCTAGAGAGCGTCTTGCGGTACACTCATCGACCCTTCTGATAAGCGCTGGGATGGTAAACAGGATCTAGAAGGCGATGAAGCAGAGGAGGGCGACGAAAACGAGGAGAAGGAGAAGGAGACTGCCTGGATCTCTTGATAGGCAGCCTCAAATCCTTCCTGCGGCGACGGGGTTCTGCCTCCCTCTTGGCGAAAAACGAGGCCAACTGCTGCTGCATATCCAGAAGAATCTTCTTAGATGGAGAAGATTCGCGATCAGGTGAAGGGCTGATCCTGTGAGAAGACGAGGGGCAAGGGGAGGCCTTCTTCCTTTCACAGAAACAACCTTAGAACGACTGGGGCGCTCAAAAGCGTCCTCCTCTGATGACGTCCTGGTCCTCTTCTGCGGGGGAACCGTCTTTGAAACATTCAGGAGTATGACTGGAACGCAGGTCGAGAGAGAGGACATGAAGCGTCCTCTTCTCTAAACCTCTCTTGAGAGGGCGAGAGTCCTTCCGAGAGCTCCAACCCCGGCACGGGGAGGACGCCTCGGAGGACGAGAAACAATCCTTAAGGATTCGTGCCTTTGCACGATCCCTTGCAGCCTGGGAAGCGTCATCAGGTTCTGCCGAAGGGACGCCAGATCGTTGGGGAGTCCCTGTAACCCTCCTTCGGGTTTCAACTTGCCCACTCCCTTTGTCCTGGGAGTCCGACAGAGGTCTAGACCTAGAGGCATTATAGGGCCGATCTGACGCCCCTCCACAACACTAGGGCACTAACACCATCACCACACTTCACAACACTAGATTGGAGCGCAAGCACTTTAGACTCCAGGTTACGGATAGACTCCATAATGACAGAAAAGGCATTACCTTCCGCAGACACAACCTCAGGTCCCGAAGGCAACACCACAGGGTTAGGTAAAGCAAAGTCTATAGAAGGGTTAGCAGGAGACAAATTACTATCCTGACTTCTACTCACTGAAGCACTTCTGGAGGAAGACCTCCTGATTCTATCACGCTCTAACTTGCGTACATATGAATCATATGTCTTCCATTCAATCAGTCAAATTCTTCACACTCCTTGCATCTATCATCCAACAAACAAACATGCCCCCTACACCTCGTGCATACCGAGTGAGGGTCTACCGAAGCTTTCGGAAGACTCACCTTACACTCTTGCACACAACACATTCTGAAACTAGCAGAACTAGATCCAGACATCTTATTCAAAGAACAGTCAAAGCCAAAATCAATTCAATCCACGATAGCGTATGCCTAGCCACAAATCCAAGTCAATAAACCAAAAAGACAATCGGATACTCAAGCGGCAATGAAGTTGGCAAAATCCTAAGACGGAAGTACTGAAAACAGGTGTTTGACAGTACCGGGAACAAAGAAAATCTGAATAGAAAAGGGGAATGGTTCCTGATACCCTCCTTCCAGCGGCGGGAATGGGTACTAACCACCTGATATCCCACTGTATGTCGTAAGTTTTGAAATTCTGTCGGACTTCGGAGAATACAGCTATATATATATCTGACAGGTAAGTTTCATGAACAAAATATGTTTTCAAGGCAGTTTTAAATCCAATATGGCGGCAACCTCGTGACTTGCCGTTCGTAGCCACAGACAATCCACTATCTTTCCAAGCCTTCCCAGCACTCATTTGAACAATGTTAGTGTATATATGTAATGTTTATTGATCTTACTCAAGATTGCAGTTGTAATCAGCACCATAAAACAACATTTTGTTGCCTATATTAGTGAAAGTATGAAACTTTTTATTCCCGGGGTCATGGTTTGAACTGTAATTCATTTTTTACCTTGTGATCGGCGGTTTTATCTTTACTGCCATCACAACTGAAACTCCACAGTGCTTATTTGATTGTAATTATGTATACACATTTGGTCTTAATTCACTCCAAATTGCACTTGAACCACACTGCGGTTCCTGGTTTCCTAAGCGCTCACTCCACAAACACAGTTATGGGCAGCACACAAGTATGATATTGTTATAATACAATAAAGTTTTATACATACTTACCTGGCAGGTATATACTTAGCTATAGACTCCGTTGTCCTGACAGAAATTCAAATTTCGCAGCACACACTACAGGTAGGTCAGGTGATCTACCGCCCTGCCCTGGGTGGCAGGACTAGGAACCATTCCCGTTTTCTAATCAGATTTTCTCTCTTCCACCTGTCTCCTGCAGGGAGGCTGGGTGGGCCATTTATCGTATATATCTGCCAGGTAAGTATGTATAAAACTTTATTGTATCATAACAATATCATTTTTGTACATTCAACTTCCCTGTCAGATATATACTTAGCTGATTGGCACC
Organism: Macrobrachium nipponense; assembly: GCF_015104395.2. Classification (NCBI taxonomy): domain Eukaryota; kingdom Metazoa; phylum Arthropoda; class Malacostraca; order Decapoda; family Palaemonidae; genus Macrobrachium; species Macrobrachium nipponense. The sequence goes on along the minus strand of NC_087214.1, from coordinate 3,290,483 downwards.
CTTGGTGGTGGGTAAGAGACAGCTAACTACTGAAATAGACAGGTAAACAACATATGTTGTAGGAAATAATAAAACCTTGGTTCCTACCTGATTAGGCAGAAGACTTCGTGGCTACTGCCCAGGAGTCTGCTTTGCCTCAAGAGCCTCAGCGAGATATTGATCTAAGGCTAAGAGTTCTTGTGGGTCTGTCAATGGGGTCTTATCCACTTACTCAGCAGAGCCTAATGGCATTTGTCAATGGGTGCTAATCCACTAACATGACAACACACCTTATTCAAGGAGCACAACACCGATCCCGATCACCTGATCCTAACACCTTTGTTAGTTCTAAAGATTGTAAGGAGTTATCCCCAAACTCCTCACAAACAACCAATAACTCGAACCACACAAAATCACGCAAACATTATAGTAAAAAACAAAAAAAATTTTTTTGTATACCCCTACTAGTCAGATACACACCTAGTTCCTTACTGATCAAAGGCGACGGCCGCCTGTGCGACATCTAGCACCCCTGTTAGTAGAAAACCAAGGACATATCTAACATGATATTGTTATGATACAATAAAGTTTCATACATACTTACCTGGCAGATATATACATAGCTGGGACGACGGAGTCTTAGCTATGCATATATCTGACAGGTAAGTTGATTGTATGAAAAGAGGGTTTACGTACACAAAAAAAAATTAAGGATCAGTATTTGCTCCAAGTCCCAGCATCGTATCCTCTGACACAAACGGACCGAGAGAGAAGCATTTCTCATACGTTACCCTTACGTCCTTCAGGTAATGAGATACAAAAACCGAATTACATCTCCAATATGTCGCTTCGAGGATATCCTCCAGTGACATATTCCTTTGAAAGGCTAGTGACGTAGCAATTGCTCTAACTTCATGAGCTTTAACTCTAAGAAGTTTGAAGGAGTCATCTGGGTAATTATTGTGCGCCTCCATAATAACACTTCTTACAAAGAAGGCCAAGGCGTTTTTAGACATAGGTCTTTTCGGGTCTTTTACAGAACACCAGAGACCCTGTTGACAACCTCCCACCTGTTTCTTTTTACTAAGGTAAAATTTAAGAGCTCTGACCGGGCAAAGAGACCTTTCTGTCTCTCTACCTACTAGGTTAGACAAGCCCTTCACTTCAAAGCTCCTGGGCCATAGCTTTGAAGGATTTTTGTTTTTCGCCAGAAACATCGTCTGGAACGAACAGATAGCAGAGTCTCCTTTAAAGCCCACACGAGACTCTAGAGCGTCTAATTTGCTCGTTCTTTTAGCCGTAGCGAGGGACAACAAGAATAAACACTTCCTAGTAATGTCTCGAAAGGAGGCAAGATGTGGAGGTTCGAACTTTTCCGAAGTCAGGAATCTCAGGACCACGTCCAGATTCCAGCTCGGAGTTCTCGGAGTTCTAGACTTTGAAGTTTCGAATGACCGAATCAGATCGTGAAGATCCTTATTTTCAGCCAATTCCAGACCTCTATTCCTGAATACGGCTGACAGCATACTTCTGTATCCTTGATGGTGGAAACAGAAAGGTGCTATTCTCCCTAAGGAAAGAAGGAAATCGGCAATGTTGGTCACAGAGATATTGGAGGAGGACAGCTTCTTCGACCTGCACCATCTCCTAAAGACTTCCCACTTCGATTGATAGACTCGCATCGTTGAAGATCTGCGGGCTCTAGCGATAGCGCTTGCAGCTTTGCGAAAAGAGAAAAGCCCCTTGCTCTGAAGAGTCTTTCGATAGTCGAAAGGCAGTCAGAGCAAGAGCGGGGAGGTTTTGATGATACCTCTCGAAGTGGGGTTGTCTGAGTAGATCTGTTCTGTTTGGAAGAGATCTGGGGAAGTCCACCGTCCACTCCAGTACCTCCGTGAACCAATCTTGAGTCGGCCTAAATGGGGCTATGAGTGTCAACCTCGTCCCCTTTGAGGCCACGAACTTTCTGAGCACTTCCCCCAGGATCTGAATTGGTGGGGGGAAAGGCGTATGCATCCAGGCCCGACCAATCTAGGAGAAGGGCGTCGACTGCGAACGCTCTCGGATCCTCTACAGACGAGAAGGAGATGTCTACCCTCTTGGAGAGAAACGTGGCGAACAGGTCTATTTGAGGCCTCCCCCACAGAGACCAAAGTCTTTGACACACTTCTGAGTGGAGAGTCCATTCTGTGGGAAGGACCTGGTTCCTCCTGCTCAGCCTGTCTGCTCTCACGTTCCTCTCTCCCTGGGCAAATCTCGTCAGGAGGGTTATATTTCTCTCTTCTGCCCAGACCAACAGATCTCTCGTCAGTTTGAAGAGGGAGAACGAATGAGTCCCGCCTTGCTTTCGTATGTATGCCAGAGCGGTGGTGTTGTCCGAGTTGACCTGGACCACCCCGTCTCTGACTATTAACTCGAAGCACTTGAGGGCAAGGTGTATGGCTACGAGTTCCTTGCAGTTGATGTGCCATGACACCTGTTCTTTCATCCAGGTGCTTGACACTTCTCTTGTTTCCTAGAGTTGCTCCCCATCCCGTCTCCGAAGCGTCGGAATACAACACTTGGCTTGGGTTCCGAATGGCAAGGGACACGCCCTTGTTTTTCTCGAGAGGAGGCAACCACAATTTTAAGAGCTCCTTCACTTCCAGTGGGATCGGGAACGAGTCTGACAGTTGCCCTGTCTTCCAACTCCAAACTTTCTTTAGGAAGAATTGCAGGGGGCGAAGATGAAGTCTTCCAGAGGAAAGAACTGTTCCAGCGAGGAAAGGGTCCCCAGAAGGCTCAACCATTCCCTCGCTGAACTGCGTTCCTTTTCTAAGAAGTTCGAGACTTTTATACAGCCTCGCATGAGTCTCTCCTGCGAAGGAAAAACTCGAAAACCCCGAGAATCCATCTGAATCCCCAGATAAACCAGGTTCTGGCTGGGGATCATCTGGGACTTCTCAAGGTTTACAAGTAACCCTAGTGACCGTATCAGGTCTAATGTCGATGTCAGGTCCTCCAAACACTGGCTCTCCGATCTGGCCCTGATGAGCCAATCGTCTAAGTAAAGGGAGATGTTTATTCCCTTTAGATGAAGCTATTTTGCTACATTTTTCATAAGGTTTGTAAAAACCTGAGGAGCTGTAGACAGGCCGAAACACAAAGCCCTGAACTGATAGATCTTTCCCTTTATCATAATCGAAGGTACTTCTTCGACGAAGGATGAATGGGGACGTGGAAATAGGCATCTTGCAAGTCGAGGGATACCATCCAATCTCCTGGACGTAGGGCTGACAGAACCGATGCCGACGTTTTCCATGCGGAACTTTTCCTTTTCCACAAATCGGTTCAGCGCACTTACATCTAGAACTGGTCTCCAACCCCCCGAAGCCTTCGGGACTAGAAAAAGGCGATTGTAAAAATCCCGGGGAGTGGGGATCCAGCACCAGCTCGATGGCCCCCTGGTCCAACATCTGTTTCACCATCTGAAGAAGAGTATCTCTCAGAACAGGGTCTTCGTATCTCGCGGACAGTTCCCAAGGAGTTGAAGTCAGGGGAGGTCTGTCCTTGAAGGGGATGATATCCCTTCCTGAGAACGACAGCGACCAGGAGTTGGCTTCTCTCAGTGCCCAGGATTCCGCGTATTCCCGGAGCCTGGCGCCTACCGGTATTTGGAGGGTCTGAAAATCATTTGCCCTTTTTAAGGCTGACTTTCCTCTCTTGTCTGCATTCTTCCTTTTGGAGGGGGGTCGTGTATAAGACCACCACGAAAGGGCGGCTGAGATGTACAAGAAACTTTATCATCCGAGGCAACAGGTCTGTTCTTCTTTGATGACTGTACAAGAAGGTCTTGAGTCGCCTTCTCAGTCAGTGAATGAGATATATCCTTCACAACTGAGAAGGGAACAGATGGTCCGATAACGGAGCGAACAGCAAAGCAGTTCTCTGGGTAGGAGAAACAGCCTTCGTCAAAAAAGGAGCCAAAACCGCTCTCTTCTTTAGGATACCCGCTCCAAAGAGGGAAGTCACTTCTCGTGAGCCATCTTGTACCGCTTTGTCGATACATGCCAGAATGCTAAAAAGCACTTCTGGGTTGAGACCTTCTGAGTCATAGGTCTTCTTTGCCAAAACCCCAAGGGACCAGTCCAGCGGAAATTAAACACTTCTAGCACGTGGAAAAGTCCCTTGAGGAGGTGATCTAACTCAGACAGTCCAACGTCGCTCGAGCCGAAGATAATGCGTGTCTCCTGGAAGAGTCGACAAGACTCGAGAAGTCTGACTCCGCTGAAGCAGGGAGAGACAGGCCCATGTTCTCTCCTGTCTCGTACCAAATGCCTCTCCTCCCTGTCAGTCTGGCGGGAGGCATGCAGAAGACAGTCTTCCCCAGTTCTTTCTTAGAAGTCATCCAAGAACCCAGAGACTGGGAGAGCCTTCTTCATCGAAATAGCTGGTCTCATTTTCAAGAATGAAGAAGACTTAGAGGCCTTGGTACTCGAAAAGAGCGAGCGAGGAGAAGGAGGGGTGGCAGGGCTCAGCAAATATGACAATTTGTCGAAAATTGCATTTTTCCTAACTATACAAACCTTGAGGTACCTTTAACAATAGGAAGTAAGCTAGTGGCAGCTGGAATGGTCGTAAGCTTCGAACAAGGGGAGAACGTAGTTAACTGCTTGTCCGGACAGTCGCGCGCCGCGCGACTGGGAGGTAAACAAATCACTTTTGCTTTTGGCCCATGCAAAATACGCAGAGTGAGGGGTGGCATGAGGAGGGAATATATGTAAAGGACCTCAGGTTTGTATAGTTAGGAAAAATGCAATTTTCGACAAATTGTCATTTGTTCCGATACGTAATACAAACCATCGGTCCTTTAACAATAGGAAGACTCACTTCTTGGTGGGAGGAATCTGAGTCTTTGATGAACAGACTGGTGTTCGTCCATCCCTGGAATGCCTCCCTGGTCGTAAGAGCGAGGGAGGGATCCAAGCCTCTGTCCGATTGATCGGGGTGTGCACCGCAGGATCAATGGTCAGACCTCTGGGCCGAGTACTAAGAGAGAGGCAAGCGTATCTCTTCGTACCAGCAAGCAAGAACTTGTTCTTGCTTGCAAGAGGCAACATAAAGTATGGGTTTGTCTCAAGCTGGCATCCACTTCCTCCCCCTTGTTGGAGGTAAGTGGTGGATATACGCTCCTATCCCTAGTGAAAGGGGATAGGATGGGGCTGTTGAGTAGCTCACCTGCATCTCGTCCTTATCCAGCAGGGTGACGACCGTGTCCCTCTACCCACAGGTAGAGGGAAAGAAAAAGATGGGAAGAGGAGCCAGTCACACTCTCATTCACTCATCCATTCTTACGGTCACACCAGGACTCGATGCTGTTCAGCCTGCGAGGGTCTGGGTTCGCTACACAACGTGTTGAGCAGGCCACCACGGGTCCAAACCAAAAGGAAAAAGGTCCAAGATCCTGTGGGCAATATCCCGAAGGTAGAAGAGGGGTGCATGTGGTCTGGTTGGACCAGACCCCTGCCTTCAGTACCTGCACCACGGAGAAGTTCTTGCGGACAAAGCAGCATCTCCTTCGCATCGAAGCGGTGAAGTCCATTAGGGAGGGGATTGTGAACAACTCGAACCGATCGTCAGGGACCGAAGGGTTCTGAGTCTTCGCTACGAAGTTCGGTACGAAATCGAGCGTCACGGATCCCCATCCCCTGGATGCTTGACTTCGCAGGAAAAGTCATGCAGTTTCCTCAGAGGAAAAGAAGGGAATAGTCGCATGACCTATCCCTCTTCTCGACTTCGGTGATGTCCAGTACCCATACTGGTCTGTCCGTTTGCACGAGAGTCTCGCATCCTCCTATCCCCATGCAGCGAAGTTCTCGGTAGTGGATAGGACACCGACACTCGATGGTGGGTGTCGATGGTATGGGTACTGTGACAAGCTATTAAGACGAAGTAATGATTGCTCTGTAACAACCGAACTAAGTCCACAGCGTAGTTCGTAACTGACTCGGGCGCTCTGACAGCTGCCGACTGACTGGTTCGGTATCGGAGGTGAGGCAAGTTGTCCAAAGCAATCCGAGTAAGTCACGTGACCTTCGCCTTTAAAGGGTTATGCCGAGAGACCAAACAAATAATGTATTTGTTTGTCACCAATGCCGGACGGCGAGGTGATGATTCTCTTAAGGCATGTGCCCAACAGGCGAAAGTCAATTGCCTTCTAGAGACCGAGGTCCCTGAAGGCAAAACATTCTCATAGTTGTTGAATCTCAGCTAAGGAGAAAACAACACTATGTGCCGTTGAAGACGAAGGTAGATATTGAATGTAACCTACGTCTTCACAGACGAATCGAGAGAAGGATTCTCAAGATTCAGAACCTGTGCTTACAAATGACTGAAAACGCTAAACCGCTATTTTCATTGCTGTCCGGTGAGAAGTCGTAGTTGCAATGAAAGCGGGGCGTTCTTCAGTAATGAAAACACAGGGGAGAGTCGCCTGAAGAACTGCTTCTCATGGGCTGAACGTTTGGAAGTAGAGCTGGCAGGGGTGGGAGTAGGCGATATCTTCAATACATCTGCTAATCCGGGGTGAACAATGAATAATTGCAAACCTCCGAATACGAGATATTTTGAGGACAAACTCAGATTCCGCAAAAATCATTCGCATTATCGCAGTGCGATGCAGCAAAAGACCATTACAGAATTCTGTACCGTGCGGTAAACAGAAGGATGAAAGTCGAAGAGATATCTCTGTTGTAAATTCTCGCAATACTGAAGGCGATGAATTAGAGCGTCACAGCAGTAGATGGTCATTCATGTATGCGAGAATCCCCGTTAATCAGAGACTTAAGTCCGTGATTGTTGGGCAGAGATACGGTTGGTATTCAATCAAAGCAGGGATAAAGACATAACCAAACGTGCATCTCGAAGCAGCAGCGCAGCTGGTACTGAATTGCCTCGGGCAATTCAATACTCAGTAGCTGTCGCCGACTCGTCATCCTGAGTTGCCAAGTAATCCTTTCCACGAATGCGTTCGGCTAGAACCACCGAGCATAAAAAGATATGCTCGAGCAATTATATTTAGGAGAAACGAATTTCGGTAAATACAAAAGCTGAAATGGTGTTGTCGTGACAAAACCATAAGTATATAAAATTGAAACTGGAAACTCCTGGGAGGTTGCAGGCAACCCCGAGTTGCAGTTCAATTAGAATACTCCTCGTCTAAGTCGCAATCCGTAGAGTAACAAGGATATGCGCCTACCCCTCGGACAATTCAACTGCTTAGCAGAATCATGTCGCGAGGTTAATATACGTAGTATATTTGTAGGATTCTGAACAACGATCTCCATCCTAAATTCTTTCCTTCAAGAAAACAAAATAAGGATTGGAGATCGACCACCTTCGATCTCTATCAAAGAGAGTGAAGGAGAAGTCTTCCTCGAAGGAAGCTTCAATGGTGAACAGAATAACGAAGACGATAGTTCAAGCCAAACTGGATGTTCCCGTCCGTTCTTCTCTATTCCAGGTTGGTCGCCTACTGTGAGATAGTCTTCTTTCAGCAGCAGTCTTCTTCCCAATGCTAGAAATTCCAGGAATTCAAGCATAGGCGAGGTTCCCAATTATCGTGTAACAATTATCGGGATTTCTTGTCTCGCTCACTTTGGACCGTGGTCTCCGCCTGTTTGGAGATCGTAAAAAACTCGAACACACTGAATGCGCTAGAAATTCCGTAGAATTCTAAGCACTCTGCGAAACCCCCACCGAATTCGTCAAACGATATCGGCTGGTGGTCCTATTGATTCCCGTAGAAATCGAGGATGGGGCAGGATCCCTCCTCAATGACGGGGCTTACGTCAGGTAGGACCCGAAGGTCCCCCCGGTAGCGCAGTCCCCAACGTGGGATCCTACAAAGAAAGCTCTGTAGGATCCTTCCCCTTTCCTCGTAGCCGTAAGGAGGAGATGGAATGGGGGAGGAATTGGATACTCGCTCGCCTTCGCAGAGGAATTAGCAGTTGGAGAAGAGTAGGAGCAGCCATCGCCGCAACGTATCGTCAGGAGAAAACGTTTTCCCAAGGAGGGTTACGAACTCGCCCTGTAGGTAAGGGTCTGCCGCCACTGTGAACGTCGTCTGGGTGGGGCTGATCGACACCTGACAGGAGAGAGCCGATACCGTCCTCCGACTCATTCCAGTCCTCATCGAGGTCGAAACCTCTCAGGAGGACCGGAGGGGTATTTAAATACGGTGTCCGAAGACACGTAGAAACGCCGCTGTCGCAGTAGAGGAGGTGGAAGTAGCTTGTTCGACCGGCCAGATCTGAGAGAGCCTTCTTATCCGGAGACGAGAGACTCTGGTTCAAGACAGAATCGGCAAGCTCTGATCGCGGCAGACCCACCATCGGTTGGGTTCCCTCTCGGGGCCCCAAAACGCCTCGAGCCGAGACGTGGGCTCTGCTGGTGGGAGCGGCGATCCTTCCCCGAGGTCGTTGCGCTGACGAATCAGCGCCATAACCTCGACAAAATTCCTCTGGATCTCGGAAGTCATAGCATCTTGCAGAGTAGGACCGTCAAGCCCCTCGAACAAGAGCATTCCGAGAACCTCCCCCTTAAGAAGGAGGAACTGCGATAGACCCCTCTCGGATTCCTCCTGCCACTTGCGCGTACGTCCTGGTCGGTCCGAAGATCGTACCTGGTACTTACGGCATCGTGACGGGATCGTGCGGGGCATGCCCCTCACGATCACCCCGCTGTGCCTCGCTCTTCCTGGTGCAAACCGAGGAAGTTGCAGGCACGGGAGAGGAAGACATGACACGCTCCTCTTTCGCTCGCTGGCAGAACCAGCGGGCTTGGAGGGCTGCAGGCGATCGCCAACTTGCAGGCCTAGTCGAGCCGTTTCCCAGGGAAACTGCTGGACCGAGAACAGCGGCCCCGATCTCGTGTGCAGAGGAGTGCTGCTGGTCCCCCTATCCGCCCGGTCCCTGTGGGAGCGGCGGTCAGGAGACCTGCAGAGACCACTGTCGCGGTGAGACCGGTGCGTGTCCCCCAGCGGCGCGTCATACTGCTGGTACCAGCCAAGGCTGACACCAACGATCGAGAGGGGGGGAACCTCAGCCCGTGGCTGGTCAGACAGTCACGTCTACCAGGGTTACCAGCTGGTCGCTGCGAGAGCGGCCACTGGCCTGGCGAGATCACTGAGCGGCTCTCACCAGCTTCTGCTCCGTGGCAAGGTCCTGGCGCCGAGCAAACTCTGGCGCCAAAATTTGGCTATACGATCTCCCCGCGGGAGATCGTATACTCGGAACTTCTCGCAAACGAGAGACTGAGCCGGAACCTGGCGTAGCGGCAGCGCCGCAAACACCAGGCGAGGAAGTACCGGTGGTAGTCGGTACGCCTCTGGTCCCCGTCTTCTTCTTCCTTGCGGAAGGGGAGACGGGCCCTGTTCCCGAAAGAGGAGGAGGACCGGCAGAAGAACCCCCCCCCCCCCCGTCCCACGGGAGTGGAACGAGCCTTAGAAGGTCCCGAAGGAGCCTTCTTAGGGGGAAAACCCGGGTTACCAGCTGGTCGCTGCGAGAGCGGCCGCTGGCCTGGCAAGAGTCACCTGAGCGGCTCTCACCAGCCTTCTGCTCCGTGCCGCGGTCTTGGCGCGGTTGGGCGAACTCTGGCGCCGAAACTTTGGCTGCACGGTCTCCCGAGGGAGAGCGTACACTCGGGATCTCTCGCGAACGAAAGACCGAGCCGGAACCTGGCATACAGGCATCGCCGCTAGCACCAGGCGAGGAAGTACCAGCGCTAACCGGTATTCCTCTGGTCCCCGTCTTCTCTTCCTTACGGAAGGGGGAGACGGGCCCCGCTCCCGAAGGAGCAGGAGGACCAGCAGAAGGACCCCCCGTCCACTGGGGTGGGACGGGCCCATTAGAAGTTCCCGAAGCAGACTTCTTAGGGGGGAAGGCAGCCTTCTTCTTCTTCGGCTTATGGGCCTTAGAAGTCGAAGGGGAAGAGGCAGCAGCAGACGATGAAGACGAAGATGACACCTTCCTCTTCTTCTTCCTCTTCCTCGTCAGTTCACGCAAGACAGTCGTCAGGTCCTCCATCCAGGCCGGAGCCGGGGCTATTGCCGAAGCAACACGGCCCGACTGCACCTGTCCGGAAGGACCTGGGACTGGGGAAGATACACCGTGGGCAGGACCAGCATGGACAGGCTCAGGAACCAGGAGCGACAGGTACAGCAACCAGCTCAGGAGCGCAGGAACAGCGGCAGCGGTAGACCCAGAAGGGACAGCCAAGCCAGCAGCGGGAACCACATCAGCGGCAGGTACGGCAAGCCCAGCCATCGCCTCGTAGAATCATCGGCAGCCAGCGGGAACCTGGGTACTGGCGGCCGGTCCAGGGGAGGGGCGAGCTGCTGGAACAGCGGAAGTCTGGGCAGGCAACACGAAGAACACGGGCGGCGGCGGCATACCCCCCCTCGGTACGGCGGGCGACGCGTCCCTGGTAGCGGCAGACGGCGTCACCGACACAGCATGGGGAGTGTAGACCAGGCGGGGGGAGCAGCATAAGCGGCCGTGGAGGTAGTAGTGGAGACCGCCCCAGACCTCACTAGACGCTGCAGCAGCCCGTGGATGCTAGGACACGCCCTGCGGTAGCACAGATAGATTAGTAAGAGGGGTTCCCTCACGCACGGGGGGAAGACATGCCCACCCCGAACGCAAGGAAGACCCCAATACAAAATACAACGAGGAAGCTGAGCGGGGGGCAGGAAAGAAGACGAAGAATCGGATACCAAGGGAGTCGCGGGAGAGCTTTCCGACGACTTCCTGGCAGACCTTCGCTTCCCCTACCCCAACACAGCAGTGAAAAGTAATAATGGAAAATGAAACAGAATACTGCACTTGCGATTCACTTCATAAGAACTTAAAGGGGGAAAGATCATTCCCGGTAAGAGCGGAAACTTTAATCCCTAACTAATATGATGCTATCATAAAATATACTGAAGATGAAACAGAATATTGCCCTTGCGATTTCACTTCACAGAAAATAATCGTAAGGATCATTCCCGGGTAAGAGCGAAAATTGATCCAAATTAAAATTTATGCAAATAAATAAATGAAAATGAAAAGAATACTGCCATTGCGAATCCACTTTCATTGCATTCTATCATACAAAATAAGAGGCTCGTGCCGAGTGCAATCACACTCTCGGCAACGAACGCACAGGGCAAAAATATAATGAAAAGAGTACTTACATTTTTCAATTACACACTTTCGCCCAAAATACATGACTCGGCGCGAGCGCGCCCGCCCTCGGGGACCGAGACATAAATCAAGGGTTCAATTCAAGAAAAGAGGAGGAAATCGCCGCATCTACCACGATAGCTCCATGTTGGTTCATAATTAAGTAATGAAAATGAAAAACAGTGTACTTACAGTTTCATTTTCAAGTCAAACAAACCATTAGTAGAAAACACAATATAAACAAAGCATACGACGATGAAGCGGGCAGAGAGCGATGACGAACATGTCCCCTTCACACCCGCGCCAAAAGCAAAAGTGATTTGTTTACCTCCCAGTCGTGCGCCGCGCGACTGTCGGACAAGCAGTTAACTACCGTTCTCTCCCCCTTGTTCGAAGCTTACGACTGTTCCAGCTGCTGCTAGCTACTTCCTATTGTTAAAGGACCGATGGTTTGTATTACGTATCGGAACAACTCCGTATTCCTGGAGTAATAGGGCGGTTAAAATTTTGTAATTAGACAGCCCTTCACTCAGTGGAGCCTCGTCTTCTGATACGTCTTCCAGCTCGAGTCAATTTAAAGGAGACCGATCCCGTTTGTCGGATAAATCCTCTGTAAATCTCACTCGGTCTGAAGGAGAAGGGCTTCTATCCGGGGAAGGGTTGAGCGACATTTGCCAGCTCTCAGTCTACCTAATGCACGAGTTGTTTCAGGTTGCCCATAGGAATGCTGAAGTTCAACAAAGGGCGATTGCCTGTTAGGTGAAGAAATCCTGGCAGGCGACTCGCACTTGGAAGGCGCCTCGCGCCTGGCTGGCGCCTCGCTCCTGGTTGGCTCCTCACGTCTAGTTGGCGCCTCGCTCCCTGCTAGCGCCTCGCGCCTGGCTGGCGAATCACTCTTGCCTGGTGCCTGGCGCCTGGCGGCTGGCACTTCTGGCTCCTCGCGCCTAGCTGGCGCCTCGCACCTAGCTGGCGCCTCACGCCTGTCTAGCGCCTCGGCTCCTGGTACGCTCCTCGCGCCTGGTTAGCGCCTCGCTCCTGGAAGGCTCCTTGCGCCTGGAAGGAGACTCACGCCTAGAAAGCGCCTCGCGCCCAGCAGACCTCTTGATAGAAGAGTGGTATCCTTCCTACGAGGAGGTTCCTTGGAGAGTACTCCAACCAAGGAGGAGATCTGTTCTTGCAAATTTAGCAGGATCTTCTTGGTAGCCGCATCTCTGTCCAAGCAGAAGGAGGAGAGGGCGATCTGGAAGGCGCCTGGGGCTCCCTTACAGCAACGGGAGTCAAAACGGCTCTCTTAGCTCTCTTGATTACCAGGGGGCTTCTTCTGTGAAGCGCTCGGGGCTTGAATTTTAAGAGCAGGCGCTTTCCAGCTCCTCTTCAAGGGGCGAGAAAGATTCGTGTCTTTCCAACTGCGCCTAGGCAAAGATGAATCTGATGATGAGAAGCACTCACGCAGGACGCTTTTTCTATAGCGATCCATGGCAGTCTGAGGCGATACAGAGCCTGCCGAAGGGACGCCTGACCGGTGGGGAACCTCCACAACCTCCGTACGGCTTTTCGACATTCCTTCTCCCTCTGGGCCAGGGAGCTTGTAAGAGGTCTGGCCTGGGAACGTTGCAGAGCCGATCTGACGCCCCCTCCACTACACTGGGGACAACTCACATCACTGTCCACTGATATATCATAACCACTCTGCTTACCTTCTAATGCTGCCATTTTGACCTGCATTCTTTGAAGGGTAGCCTTCAGATCTGCAATCTCCGATGCTGAATCTGTAGGATTTGCAATATGTGAAGGGGCTGATACAGAGGGAGAAAGATTAACTAATTCATGAGGAGAAGAAGCTACAAAACTAGATACCAGCTCGTTAGACCTAGATCTACTTAGGCTTTTAGAGAAGCCTTCTCACTCTATCTCTTTCTAGCTTCTTCAAGTAAGAAGTTAAGAGTCTTCCATTCTTCAGCACTTAAACTCTCGCACTCTTTACAGGTGTTAGCCAAAGAACATTCATAAACTCTACAACGCCTGCATACAGTGAGGATCTACCGAAGCCTTCGGCATCCTCACCCTGCAGCCTCATTCACACAAACTCTCACAACAACACTCGAGTCAGGCATCATAAGAAAAATCCAAAAGCAAGTCCAGAAAAAAGTCCACGATAGTGTATGCCAATACAACGATTCAAGTACATCACCAAAAGTCGGCCAAGAAGATCAATTGCGATGAAAAAAGAATTCCAGTCAGGAGGTACCAACAACAATGTTGACAGTACCAGCGACAGAGAAAATCTGATTAGAAAACGGGAATGGTTCCTAGTCCTGCCACCCAGGGCAGGGCGGTAGATCACCTGACTACCTGTAGTGTGTGCCGCAAAATTTGAATTTCTGTCGGGAAGACGGAGTCTATATAGCTAAGTATATATCTGACAGGGAACGTTGAATGTATAAAAAACATGGTTTATGAGGTGCAAAGCTTTATTCCCTTAATTGTTTACTTTACTCATGATTTAGTTTAACTTTACTTTGTTACTTCAAAATGTTTATTTAATTCATGTCTATTATCCCTTTTTTGCAACCAAATTAACCCCGAAAAATTACAGATATTTCTGAAGTATACGAGCACGGACGACGGCAAAAAATGACTCCATCGTTGCAATCTAGTGGAGCTTCACACATATGTCGATGCAATAGTTGTCATAGTAATGCAGTAATGATAAAATTGCTGTAATATGTATATGTACTACAAATGGATACGCTAATTTCACTTATTAATCCGGTTTTGTGTAAGTCCCTTATACCCAGTTTGGAAGGTAAACACATACCAATTGGCAACACTGATAAAACAATTGACGAGCACAAAGAACCCCAGAGGTACTGTTCACAAGCCATGAAAATGTAAAAAATTATGCAATTCATGACCTTACACTGCCGTTTAATGATAAAATTGCTGTAATATGTATATGTACTACAAAATGGATAACACTAATTTCACTTATTAATCCGGTTTTGTGTAAGTCTTATACCCAGTTTGGAAGGTAAACACATACCAATTGGCAACACTGATAAACAATTGACGAGCACAAAGAACCCTAGACGTACTGTTCACAGCATGAAAATGTAAAAAAATTTATGCAATTTTCATGACCTTACACTGCCGTTTAAACTATTTATTTGAATAATTATCTAGTGCACACTTCTTCTTCTTCTTCTTCTTCATTCTACCAAAAAAATCGTAGTTTCCTTGGATAAGTCGTGTTTGGAAGTCATGGTTTACAATTTTTGTGAAGAAAGTGCCCCAGCGTCTATGGGTACAAGTGGTGTGCGGATTTAGCACAGGAAATGGGAAGTTTTGTGGACACAAGCGACTCCGCAAACATCGAGATAACGTCAATCTTCAAAACATTTTTAGGGGTAGTTTACAGTTTAGTTGGCCAGGCCGCGTAACACTATTTTTGCCTGGCCCATAATCACTACCGCCAAGGTAAGAAGTTCACGCAGCCGACCCGGCCCGAACTCGAACATGCCGCGACCTGTAAGCCAAAACAAGCAGCAGCCATCTTGTTTGTATTAGTCCGTCGATTACCTACCCGTGGCCAAATAAACTGTAGAAACTACGTTATTTATCATCAGTATTTATAAGAATCCCACTAATTCTCAATTTTAAGGTAGGCCTCTTTTATTAATTTCTACCACCTATACCGACATGAAACCTACGGCTCATTACCTACCACACGTTCCCCTTGCCCAACTAATCTGTAGGAGCTCCGTTTTTTATTTTCCGTACAATCTACGGTATTTATTTTCAATTTTTATAATGATTCCTACCCAATTTCCTTATTTTATGAATCCTACCCAATTCCTAATTTTATGCTAGGCCTCTTTTATTCATTTCTATCACCTGTTCCATCACGAAACCTTCTACTTGGCCCTTAATCCCTCCGCCAAGATAAGTAGTACCATGAACAGACCTTGCCTGACCCTGCCCGACCCTTCTTCACCCTTAGTCTGTTCCTGCGTGTCAGCTAGTTCAGTGCAATCATGTCTGCTTCCGCTGTTTCTTTCTCGTGTCCCGCACACGTGGAATTCGCTGCCGCCGTTCCCGTCACTAAGCCTGACATTGTGTTTTTTGTGTCTGATGAACGTTCCCTAATTCTATATTTAATGAAAACCGGTTTGTGCACACAGTGCAATGAAGGCACCGTCGGCCCTGTGAAACAAGGTGATACCTTTCAATGGCGGTGCAACGCAAGACACTGCCGCAAGCACACTTCAATTCGGCATGGATCTTCTTCTGGGCTCGCATCTCTCCTTCAAAAGCATATTAATGTTGATACACAGCTGGATTCACGATGCTTCCCAGAAATATATGCAGCTTAATTTGAGGATCGGGTCGCCGAAGACAATCGTTGATTGGTACAATTTCTGCTGGGAACGTTAGTGTAGATATTTTGGTGATGGACAACTGGAAAATTGGCGGGCCAGGTCACATGGTAGAGATTGACGAGTCCAAGTTTGGTAAAAGGAAATTTAACAAAGGCAGACGTGTCGATGGTTGTTGGGTTCTCGGCGGGATTGACCGCCAAACAAAAGAAAAAATTTTTCTGGTTGTTCCAGACAAAAACTACAGACACACTTCTTCCAATTTTAATTGATAACATACACCCCGAGTCCATTGTAATTTCTGATTGTTGGAAATCTTATCAAAATTTAAGTACATTTCAAAACACACCGTAACATTAATCACACATTGCATTTTGTAGATCAACACGATAAAAACATACACAAACACGATAGAATCTACTTGGCGGGTTTTGAAACAAAATGTCTTACCTAGAAGTGGTACTGTTAAAAACTTGTATAATTTGTATTTCTCTATGTATTGTGTTAAAAAACTTATCTAACTGCAGTTGATTGTCCATTTAAAGCCTTTTTAGATTTAATTAAACGTGCATATCCTTTAACTAAAGTAAGATTCAACACCCGCCAAAATGAGGTACAATGTCACTGGAACCCAACAATCACGAGACGTCACCGTACAAAAAACAAATTCGTCATCACACTCGAGCCTCGTCCACAAATTTCGGTTGTTCAGTTACCGCGAAAAACAACCGTCCCACCCAGAAAGAAAAAAAAATCCTGTACCTAGAAGATTTGCACGATTCCGATTTTCTATATTTTCTATATTTCTGGGGAGGGGGGGGCCACTGATTTGACGACTCACAACATCTCCAAGGTAAGCTTATCAATGTATATGCACGTTACGTTCATTTATTTGTGGAAACAAAGCAGGTCAGTGTACTTATCGCCCTGCGGAAGTCAGGGCTGCTCAACACATCCGAACATTCAGGCTCGCTAGCAGTCCACGTGTTCGAACAAAGACTTGGCCTTAACTAATCAATGTATTCTCAGAAATATGACAATTTGTCCAAATTGCATTTTTCCTAACTATACAAACCTTTCGGTCCTTTATAATAGGAAGGTTACCAGCAGCAGCTGGATAGGTCGTAAGCTTTCGAACAAGGGGTTCAGTAGTTAACTGCTTGTTTGACAGTGCGCACGCCGCGCGACTGGGAGGTGAAGAATCATTTTGCTTTAGGCCCAAGCAAAAACTGCAGAGTGAGGGGTGGCATGAGGTAGGACTATGTGTAAAAAGTACCTCAGGTTTGTATAGTTAGGAAAAATGATATTGTTATGATACAATAAAGTTTCATACATACTAACCTGCCAGATATATACATAGCTAAGACTCCATCATCCCCGACAGAAATTCAAATTTCGCGCCAGCTACGGTAGGTTAGGTGATCTACCGGCCTGCCTGGGTGGCAGGACTAGGAACCATTCCCGTTTTCTATCATATTTTCTCTCTCCCACCTGTCTCCTGCGGGGAGGCTGGGTGGCCATTAATCGTATATATCTGTTAGGTAAGTATGTATGAAACTTGATTGTATCATAACAATATCATTTTCATACAATCAACTTACCTGTCAGATATATACATAGCTGATTGGCACCCTTTGGTGGAGGGTAAGAGACAGCTACTTATGGAATACAGGTAAACAACATATGTTGTAGGTATGTAAAAAAAAAAACCTTGGTTCCTTCCTACCTGATAGGTGGTAGACTTCTTGGCTGCTGCCCAGGAGTCTGCATCACCTCAAGAAACTTTAGCGAGATATATGATCTATGGCCAAGAGTTCTTGTGGGTCTGCCGATGGGGTCTTATCCGCTTACTCGGCAGAGCCTGAAAGGACTTTGTCAATGGGTGCTGATCCACTTATATGACAATACACCTTATGAAGGAGCACACAACCAATCCCGACCACCTGATCCTAACCACCGTGTTAGTATTAAAAATTGTTCCGAGTTATCCCCAAACTCTTCACAACAACCATAACTCAAAAACACATTACACACACACACATAATTTTCAAAAAAAATAATGATACTCATCTAATAAGATATCACAAGAGTTCCTTACTAAACAATAGTGACTGGCCGCCAGTGCGACGTCTGCACTTTGTCAGCAGAAAGTCTAGAACATCTAATAGACGGTATGTAAAAATTTTAAGGATTTTGGTGGGTTTGGGCTCCTATACCCAGGATCGTATCCGCTGACACGAAAGGACCTATAGAAAAACAATTCTCGTAGGTCACACGAACATCTCTCAAGTAGTGAGATGCAAATACTGAGTTTGCATCTCCGAAAATGTCGCTTCCAAGATGTTCTTAAGCGACATATTTTTATGAAACGAGAGAGATGTCGCTACTGCTCTTACTTCATGAGCTTTCACTCTTAGAAGTCGAAGAGCGTCGTCAGGACAGATCTTATGCGCATCTGTAATGACGCTTCTCACAAAGAACGCTAGAGCATTCTTGGACATCAGTCTTGTGGGGTCTTTTACTGCGCACCAAAGACCTTGTGTAGAGCCCACCATCTGGTGTTTTTCTCTGAAGATAGAATTTCAGAGCTCTTACATGACAAAGAGATCTTTCTGCCTCTCTCCCTACGAGACTCGATAAACCTTTAACCTTGAAGGTCCTAAGCCAGGGATTAGAGGGATTCTCGTTTTAGCTAGAAATAAAGCTTTAAACGAGCAAATGGCTGAGTCCCCTTAAATCCTACTTTATCCTCTAGAGCATGCAGTTCACTAACTTTTTTGCTGTGGCTAAAGCTAATAGGAACAAACATTTTCTAGTCAGGTCTCGAAAAGACGCCAGATGAGAAGGTTCGAACTTTTCAGATGAAAGGAATTTTAAAACTACATCAAGGTTCCAGCAAGGAGGAGCTGGGCCCGAAGACTTGGTAGTTTCAAAAGATCTGATGAGATCGTGGAGATCCTTATTCTCTGTAAGATCTAGTCCTCTATTCCTGAAAACTGCAGAAAGCATACTTCTGTATCCCTTTATTGTGGGTACAGATAGATGCGAATCTTCCCTCAAGAATAGTAAGAAATCAGCGATTTCCGTCACAGAGGTAGTGGAGGAGGACAACTTCTTAGACTTGCACCACCTTCAAAAAAATAAAAACTTCCCACTTAGACTGTATACTCGTCTAGTGGAAGCTCTGCGGGCTCTCGCAATCGCGCTTGCAGCTTTGCGAGAAACCCTCTCGCTCTGACAAGGTCTTTCGATAGTCGAAAGGCAGTCAGAGCGAGAGCGGGGAGGTTTTGATGATACCTCTGGAAGTGGTGGTTGTTTGAGAAGATCCGTCCTTCTTGGGAGGGATCTGGGAAAATCTACTGTCCACTCCACCATCTCCGTGAACCAGTCTTGTGCTGGCCAAAAGGGGGCTATCAGGGTCATCCATGTTCTGTCTGGTGGGCAGCTGCGACTTCTCGAGGTTCACGAGTAATCCCAACGACTTGATCAAGTTCATGGTCAGAATAACGTCCTCCAAACACTGTCTCTCTGATCTGGCCCTGATGAGCCAGTCGTCCAGATACAGAGAGATATTCACCCCTTTTAGGTGAAGAAACCTCGCCACATTCTTCATCAGGCTTGTGAAGACCTGAGGAGCTGTGGACAGGCCGAAACACAAGGCCCTGAACTAAAAGATCCTTCCCTCCGCCATGAAACGGAGGTACTTCTTCGAGAAGGGTGAATCGGTATGTGAAAATAGGCGTCCTGGAGATCCAAGACACTATCCAATCTCCTTGGCGTAAAGCTGAAAGGACTGAGGCCGAAGTCTCCATGGAGAACTTCTCCTTCTGACAAATTTGTTCAGAGCGTTGACGTCCAGTACTGGTCTCCAGCCCCCCGAGGCCTTTGCAACCAGAAAAGGCGATTGTAAAACCAAAAACCCCGGGGAGTTTTGATCCAGTACTAGTTATATCGCTCTCTTGTCCACATCTGATCCACCATCAGTCGAAGAGTATCCCTCAGTACAGGGTCCCTGTATTTGGCTGACAGTTCCCACGGAGTAGACGATAGGGGAGGACTGTCGTGGAAAGGTATAAGGTATCCTTTTCTTATCATGGACAAAGATGAGGCGTCCGTGCCTATACGTGCCCAGGCCTCCGCAAATTCTAAGAGCCTGGCACCTACTGGTGTTTGGAGGAGAGAAGCATCATTTACCCTTTTTTAAAGGGACGGAAGGCTGACCTACCTCTCTTCTCAGGAGCCTTCCTTCTTGAGGGTGCTCTGGAGGTAGGGCCTCCTCGAAAGGGCTGAACAGACGTACTCGGTCCTTTCTTTTCCACCGCAGTCGCCAGGGTCTCTTCTTCCTTGATGACTGAGTAAGAAGGTCTTGAGTCGCCTTCTCAGTTAATGATCGGGAAATGTCTTTCACTAACTGAGAAGGAACAAAAAATCCGATAAGGGAGAGTACAAAAGTGCTGCTCTCTGAGAGTGGGAGACCGCTTTGGTCAAAAAAGCACTGAAGACTGTCCTCTTCTTAAGAAGTCCTGCTCCAAATAAAGAGGAGATTTTCTAAAGAGCCATCTTGTACTGCCTTGTCGATACACGACAGTATACAAAGGAGAACTTCTGGGTCGAGTCCTTCTGAGTCATGCGCCTTTTTGGACATCACCCCAAGGGACCAATCTAAGAAGTTGAAAACTTCCAATACATGGAAGAGCCCCTTGAGGAGATTGATCCAGTTCTGAAATGCCCCAAGTCACACGGGCAGAGTTCAAACCTTGTCTTCTCGACGCATCGACTAACGTTGAAAAGTCTGCTTCAGCCGAAGACGGGAGAGAAAGGCCCATATTCTCTCGCGTCTGATACCAAATGCCCCTTCTGCCAGCGAGTCTCGCTGGGGGCATGCAGATGACTGTCCTGACCAGCTCCTTCTTCGAATCCATCCACGAATTCAAAGACTGAAAGAGCCCTCTTCATAGATATGGTGGGTTTCATTCTAAGAAAAGACGAAGACTTCTTTGCCTTAGTGCTCGAAAACATAGAGTGCGGAGAAGGAGAAGCGGCAGGGGTTAATGCGTCTCCATATTCTTCAAGAAGCAGGCTGTCAAGACTTTGTAGCTTGACAGTCCTTCCCTTCTACGAGTCTCGTCTTCTGAGTTCTCATCTAACTCGGGGTCTAAAGGAGAGGTAGGCGATGTCTTCTGACACATCTGTTAATTCGGGTGAACAATGAACAATTGCACACCTACGAATACGAGATATTTTGAAGACAAACTCAGATGTCCGCAAAAAATCATTCGCATTATCGTGTGCGATGCAGCGGGAGACTAGTACAGACTTCTGTTACCGTGCGGTAAACAGAAAGATGAAAGAGTCCATGAGATATCTCTGTTGAAAATTCTCACAATGTCGAAGGCGATAAAATCAAGCGTCACAGCAGTAGATGGTCCTTCATGTATGCAAGAATCCCCATTAATCAGAGACCTAAGTCCATGATTGTTGGGCAGAAATGCGGTTCGGTAGTCAATCAAAGCAGGGGAGAGAGACATAACCGACCGTGCACCTCGGAGACCCAGCTGATACTGAGCTGCTATCAGGCAGTTCAATACGCAGTAGCTCTTGCTGACTCGTCTCCTGAGCTGCCAGGTAATCCATTCCAAGAAGGAATGCGTTCGGCTAGAACCATCGAGCATAAAAATACGCTTGAGCAATTATATTTAAATGAAATGGTTTTCAGTAAATACAAAAGCTGATTTGGTGTTGTCGTGACGACTGGCGGGGCTTACATCAGAAAACAACGGCATTTTGCCTGATTTATACTGAACGACGGGTTCCATTGTTTTAATAACAAGTCACTTAATTTTTGACTCCTGCTTTGTTTACTTCGCTGTAAAGTTATTTCAACGTGTCAGATTGATAAGGGGAACCGTACAGATTCCCGAAAGCTATCTTTGCTGTTTTTAAACTGAAATATATGTACATTTACATAACTGTGGATTTGTTTCTCCAATACCAAGTATCTAAACTCGAAACTGGTAACTCCTGGGAGGTTGCAGCAGCCCCGAGTTGCAGTTCAATTAAGATACAATTCGTCTCGGTCACAATCCGTAGAGTTAACTACGGTATGCGCCTACCCCCCGGACAATTCAACTGCTTAACAGAATCATGTCGCGAGGGTAATATACGTAGTATATTTGTAGGTTCTGTAACAACGACCTCCATCCTAAATTCTTTTCCCCTCGAGGAATGAGAATAAGGATGGAGATCGACCGCCTTCGTTTTCTAGTCAAGAGAGTGACGGAGAAGTCTTCCCCGAAGGAAAGCTTCAATGGTGAACAGAATACCGAAGACGACAGTTCAAGCCAAACTGGATGTTCCCGTCCATTCTCTATTCCAGGTTGGTCGCCTACTGTGAGATACTCTTCTTCAGCAGCAATCTTCTTCCAAATGCTAAAAATTCCAGGAATTCGAGCATAGGCGAGGTTCCCGATTATCGTGGTAACAATTTTCGGGGATTCTCGTCTCGCTCACTTTGGACCGTGGTCTCGCCTAAGAGTTGAAGATCGTAAAAAACTCGAACACTCTGAGAGTGCTAGAAATTCCGCAGAATTCTAAGCAATCTGCGAAACCCCCACCGAATTCGTCAAACGATATCGGCTGGTGGTCCTCTCCATTCCCGTAGAAATCAAGGATGGGGCAGGACCCCTCCTCAACGACCGGGGCTTACGTCAGGTAGGACCCGAAGGTCCCCCCGGTAGCGCAGTCCCCAACGTGGGATCCTACAGAGAAATCTCTGTAGGATCCCTCCCCTTTCCCTCGTAGCCGTAAGGAGAGAGGAATGGGGGAGGAATTGGATACTCGCGCCGCCTTCCCAGCGGAACTAGCAGTTGGAGAAGAGTAGGGGCAGCCATCTGGCCTCTCAGAGTCTGGGAAAACGTATCGTCAGGAGAAAACGTTTTCTCGAGGTGGGTTACGAACTCGCACTGTAGGTAAGGGTCTGCCGTCACTGTGAATGTCGTCTGGGTGGGGTTGATCGACACCTGACAGGAGAGAGCCGATACTGTCCTCCAACTCATTCCAGTCCTCGTCGAGGTTGAAACCTCTCAGGAGGACCGAAGAGGGGTATTTAAATACGGTGTCCGAAGACACGTAGAAACGCCGCTGTTGCAGTAGAGGAGGTGGAAATAGCTTGTTCGTCCGGCAAAGATCTGAGAGAGCCTTCTTGTCCGGAGATGAGAGACTTTACCTGGTTCAACACAGACAGCAAGCTCCGATCGCGGCAGACCCACCATCGGTTTGGGTTCCCTCTTCGGGCCCCAAAACGACTCGAGCCGAGACGTGGGCTCTGCTGGTGGGAGCGGCGATCCTCCCTTCCGGTCGTTGTGCTGACGAATCAGCGCCATAACCTCGGCAAAGTTCCTCTGGATCTAGGAAGTCACAGCATCTTGCAAAGTAGGACCGTCAAGCCCCCCGAACAAAAGCATATTCCGAGAATCTCCCCCTTAAGGAGGGAGAACAGTCCTGCCACTTGCGCGTACGTCCTGGTCGTCCGAAGTGTGCCTGCCGGTACATACAGCGTCGTGACGGCACGATCACTGCGCTGTGCCTCGCTCTTCCCGGTGTAAACTGAGGAAGTTGAAGGCACGGGAGAGGAAGACCTGACACTCCCTTCGCTTGCTGGCTGAACCAGCGGGTTTGGAGGGCTGCAGGCGATCGCCAACCCGTGGTGGGGATCAAGCTGCAGGCCTAGTCGAGTCGTTTCCCTGGAGAGAACGGCTGGACCGAGAACATTGGCCCCGATCTCGTGTGTCAGGGAACTGCTGCTGGTTGCCGTACCTGTTCGCTCCCTGTGGGAGCAATGGTCAGGCGACCTGCAGAGACCCTTGCCACGGTGAGACCGATGCTTGCGGCTGGCACGCGATCGGGGGGACCTCTTTCCAGCCTCAGCACGTGGTCCGGTCCGAGACCATCACGTCAACCCGGGTAGCCAGCCGGTCACTACGAGAGCAAGAGCTGGCCTTGGTGGGAGGCGCCTGAGTGGCTCTCACCAGCCTTCCGCTCCGTGCCATGAAACTGGCGCCGAGCGAGCTCTGGTGCCTGATTTTTGGCTGCACGGTCACTGGTAGGTGACGGTTACACTCGGTATCTCTCGCGGACGATGAGGCCGAGAACGGAACCTGGTGTAGGGGCAGAGCCCCTGACACCAGGCGAGGAAGTACCGGTGTTAGCCGGTACCCCTCTGGTCCCCGTAGTCTTCTTCCTTGCGGAAGAAGAGACGGGCCCCGCTCCCGAAGGAGCAAGAGGACCAGTGGAAGAACCCCCCTGTCCCACGATGAGACGGAGTCCGAAGAAGCTCCCAAGGGAGACTTCTTAGGAGGGAGGAGGCAACCTTCTTCTTCCTCGGCTGTGAAGCCTTGGAAGTCGAAGGGGAAGAGGCGGCAGCTGACGACGATGAAGAAGATGAAGACGACGACGACGACACCTTCCTCCTCTTCTTCGTCAGCTTCCTCAGGACAGACGTAAGATCTGCCATCCAGGGCGGAGCCGGGGCTGCTGTAGCCGAAGCCACAGGGCCCAGACGCACCTGTATAGACAGACCAAAGTCTGGGGCAGCACCACCACGAACCAGGACGACGTCAGCAGGTATGGGCATCTCAGGAACGGCAGGAACAGCAGGCACAGCCAGCACAGCATCGGCAAGGACAGCCAGCACTGCAAACGGCAGGGACAGCTAGCACAGCAACGCAGGACAGCCAGCACAGTATTGGCAGGTACGGCAGGCAGCACCTGGTAACACAGGAGGTGGAGCAGCAGCCAGCGACATCCTGGTACCGGCGGCAGGTCCAGGGCGAGCTCTACGCAGTGAAAGTCTGGTCGCGGCAGCGCGGCACCCCCCTCGGTACGGCGAACGGCCCTGCACAGTGGTTGTAGGCGAGACTGTTACCACGTGAGGCGAGTATACCAGGTGAGGAGGGGTGGCGTACCCTGGAGTCGACAAGGTCGTTGTCGTGGTCCCCACTCCATGGGTGACCGCAGCAGGTCCAGGCAGATAAAGCAGCAGCCCCTGGACACTAGGCACGCCCTGCAGACCGAAGGACGACCCACACCTGACCAAGGTTATCCCTCGTGGCAGTAGTACCTGCGGAAGCAATAGTAGTGTGATTAGGAGGGGAAACCCCTCCCGCAGGGGGGGGGGGAGAGCCCCACCCCGAACGACCGACGGGGGCAGACCCCGAATACAATTGTACGTTGGGGCACCGAGCGCCCTCCACCGCGCTCGACAGATCGGGCGAGGAGAAGAACCTGGATAAACCCCCCCACACCCCCCCTCCCCCCCAAAGGGGAAGGGTCATCCGCGGGAGCTGAGGGGGGTTGGGCAGGCCCCCGCTCCCCCACCCCGCACAGCACCATTGTACCCAAAACAATATACGGCACGGCCCGAGAGCAATCGTGCCCTCGGCACCGAGTGCAAGGGCATAAGGATCAATTCCCGGTCTGAGCGGAATCTTGATCCATAATGAATATTGATGCAATCAATAATATATGAAAATGAAAAAGAATACTGCAATTGCGATTCCACTTTCACACAAAAATAAAGTGCTCGTGCCGAGCGCATTCGTGCCCTCGGCACCGAGCGCACAGGGCAAAAATATAAATGAAAAAGAGTACTTACTTA
Organism: Macrobrachium nipponense; assembly: GCF_015104395.2. Classification (NCBI taxonomy): domain Eukaryota; kingdom Metazoa; phylum Arthropoda; class Malacostraca; order Decapoda; family Palaemonidae; genus Macrobrachium; species Macrobrachium nipponense. The sequence goes on along the minus strand of NC_087214.1, from coordinate 3,265,272 downwards.
CAATTTTCACTCACACATTTCCACCCAAAATTTCACATAAATAAAGGGCTCGGGTCGAGCGCATTCGCGCCCTCGGCACCGAGCGCAAGGGGAAAGGATCCATCCTGATTATGAGCGGAAACCTTGATCCATGATGAATTGATGCAATCAAATATTATATGAAAATGAAAAAGAATACTACACTTGTGATTTCAACTTTCACACAAATTAAAAATTAAAAGGGGAAGGATCAATTCCCGGGTAAGAGCGGAAACCTTGATCCAATAAATATGATGCAATCAAAATAATATATGAAAATGAAAAAGAATACTGCACTTGCAATTTCACTTTCATACAAAATAAAGGGCTCGTGCCGAGCGCATTCGCGCCCTCGGCACCGAGCGCACAGGGCAAAAATATAAATGAAAAAGAGTACTTACTTACAATTTTCACTTACACATTTCACCCAAAATACACGGCTCGGCGCGAGCGCGCTCTCGCCCTCGGCACCGAGCACACAAAATATAAGGATCAATTCTGGGAAACTTCTGAATTTCCCGCACTTACACCCTTCAGTCCCTGCAATCGTCGGTACCGGAGGGCGTAAAGAACTCATGATCCAAAACAAATCACTTCAATGTAATTGAATAATAAAGAATAGTGAATAATTGTACTTACAATTTTCAGTCACACAATGTAAACAGAAAAAGAAACACAACTATACGAAAAGCAAACGACGAAAAAGCGGGCAGAGAGCGAAGATAAACATGTCTATCCACCAGCAGGCCGAAAGCAAAAGTGATTCTTCACCTCCCAGGTCCACAGGCGGCGCGCACTGACAGACAAGCAGTTAACTACCGAACCCCTTGTTCGAAAAGCTTACGACCTATCCAGCTGCCGCTAGTAACCTTCCTATTGTAAAAGGACCAGAAAGGTTTGTATCCTGTGTCGTAACAACTTGTGTGTTCTCCCCCCACCCAAAAACCCCGGTTCCCAACAGGGCCCTCCATTACCGTTTTTTTAGGTTTTGGGTTTTATACCACTACACAAGTTTTCGAAACTGGCGCCAAACAAACTGCCGCTATCTTGTTTGTATTAGTCCGCTGATTCCCTAGCAGACGAAACCCGTGGCCAACTAAACTGTAGCCGCTCCCATTTTAGTTGTAAGTAAAAATTTCGAAATCCTCATGGGGTATAATAGGGTAAAAAACCGCAGGGTTACAGAGTGGACCATGTACGATTAGCGTGAACAATCCCCAAAAAAGTACATTATAACGCGTCCTAACATCGGAGATGGGCATCAGTCGCGACTTGTTGTTGGTGAGAAACGGAGCTAAAGACCTCTACTCTCCTTTCGAAGTAAGTATTTTTCTCCCAAAGTTAGAAATTAAGGCCAAATTTAAAGCATTAAACAGAGAGGTAGTGAAAAAAGACGTCATCTTGATGTTTACGGAGTCACTTGTGTCAATAAACTAACCATTTCCTGTGATAAATCCGCACACCACTTGTACCCACAGACGCTGGGGCACTTTCATCACAACAATCGGAAAACTTCCCTCACCAAGTCAAACAATGTTTTGGTAGAAGAAGACGACAAACCGTGCACTTCGTAATAATTTTTTAAATAAATAGTAAAACATCAATATTTTACATATTTATGATTATTAATTTGAAATATTCGTTATTGAAAAAGTAACTCGATTCTGACTCAAATTTAAGTAATTATTTTTTTCATAATGCGCATATATATCTTTATGTATTTACTTTTTGATATATGAAGATGTTTTACTGCCAGATTATCGCCGTAGTGTGACACAATCGTTTTCGTTCTGGGCCTCTGTTTTCGCACCATAAGAATTATGGGTCCGGATTTGCAATGACCAGAAAGTCGTTTTAAAAGAGGAAAAAGTTAGCAATTGAGGCGGGCATATGTTTTGATTGAGAAAAATGATATTGTTATGATACAATAAAGTTTTATGCATACTTACCTGGCAGGTATATATATAGCTTATCCTCTTGACGCACTGGCAGAATTTCAAAACTCGCGGCAAACCGCTAGTACACTGGTAGTTCAGGTGATGGCCACCCTGTTCCCGTGGCGCTGGTACTTGGAACTATTCCCGTTTTCCTCAGATTTTCTCTGAACCCTGTCTCCTGAGGGAGGAGGGTGGGGAATTTAATTATATATACCTGCCAGGTAAGTATGCATAAAACTTTATTGTATCATAACAATATCATTTTTATGCATGACACTTACCTGGCAGGTTATAATATATAGCTGATTGACACATTTGGAGGTGGGTCACAGACAGCAACATCGTCATAACAAAAATTCAAAAATAACTAATTTTTTAAAATTATTTATTAGGTTCCTTACCTGCTAAGGTAGCTGACTTCGTAGGTCCTGCCTCTTAGCCTGCTAAACCTTAGTAGCTCTCAACTAGGATGTGACCTGTTTGTTGAGAAAGCTAACAACAAGGGTCTGACAACTGGACATGACCAATCTGCTGACAGAGAACCCTAGCCCTCATTTACACGGGCATTCATGCTAGGCGAAAGTTAGTCACCTGAACCACACACACATATAATAATAAACACTACACAAAAAACTGAGCTGGTATTAACCTTCTCAGACAACCATAAAAAACACTATAAACCTAATTAAAATAAAAACCTAGCATGTTATTAGGTTATGGGGTGGAAAACTCCTTTGCCCAGTACTGTACCTGAGGATACGTACGGGCCTAACGTTTGACAATTATCAAAAAGTTGTCTTCACGTCTCTAAGGTAATGAGAGGCAAACACAGAGTTTGTCCTCCAAAACGTCGAATCTATAATGTCCTTGAGGGCTAAATTTTTCCTGAATGCTAAGGACGTAGCTACTGCTCTCACCTCATGAGCTTTAACCTTAATCAAGCCGAAGCATTCTTCTGACAAAGTAAATGAGCTTCTTTAATGACTTCTCTTACAAAGAAAGCCATCGCTTTTTAGACATAGGTCTAGTAGGATCTTTAACAGAGCACCACAGAGAACATGAAGTCCCTCCTAATGCTTCTTGTTCTTTTCTACGTAAAACCGTGAGGCTCTTACTGGGCAAAGAAACCCTTTCTTGTTCTTGACCTACTAGATCAGCCAGTCCTTCAATCTCAAATGATCTTGGCCACGGATGCGAAGGATTCTCATTCTTTGCTAAGAACCCTGTTGAAAAGAACAAACTGCTTTGTTGTGTTTCCAACCTACTTGCTTGTCAATAGCTTGCAGCTCGCTAATCCTTTTAGCTGAGCTAAGGCTACTAAGAAAATAGTCTTCTTTGTTAGCTCTCGCAAAGACGAACTGCCCATAGGTTCAAACCTATCCGTTTCCAAGAACTTGAGAACGACATCCAAAATTCCAAGAAGGAGTTCAGCAAAGTCGATCCTTCTTTGTATTAAAAGATCTGAGAAGATCTCTAAGATCTGCGTCGTTGGACAGATCTAAACTCTGTGTCTAAACACTGCAGACAACATAAACACTATAAACCTTTTAATTGTCTGATTAGCCAAACCCAGTTCCTTCTTCAGATACAGAAGGAAATCTGCAATTTGTGTCACAGAGGTACTGGATGAAGAAATCTTCCGATTCTTACACCATTTACGGAAGTTCTCCCACTTCGACTGGTACACTTTGATAGTTGATGGCCTTCGTGCTCTTGCAACTGCCTTCGCTGCTTCTCTAGAAAACCCCCTCGCTCTGACAAGTCTTTCGATAGTCTGAACGCAGTCAGACCCAGAGCGAGGGTGTTCTTATGGAACCTGTCGAAGTGGGGTTGTTTGAGAAGATCTACTCTCGTGGGTAGACTTCTTGGAGAATCCACTGTCCATTCCAGTACCTCTGTGAACCACGTTTGGGCCGGCCAGTATGGGGCTATCAGAGTCAGCATTGTTCCTCGACTTTCTCTGAATTTTTTCATTACCCTTCCTAAAATCTTGAACGGGGGAAATGCGTACGCATCTAGACCCGTCCAATCTAGTAGGAAGCATCGACTGCGACTGCAAAGAGGGTCCGGATTGGAGAACAATAGTTCGGTAACCTCTTCGTCGCTGCGGTAGCGAAAAAGATCCACTACTGGTGTGCCCCAGAGCTTCCACAGTCTCTGGCATACTTGAAGATGCAACATCCACTCCGTGGAAAGCACTTGTCCGTCCGTCCCTGACTCAACAGGTCCGCTCTGACGTTCTTCTCTCCTTGAATGAACCTGGTGAGCAGGGTGACGTTTTCTCTCTGCGACCACAGAAGAATCTCCTTCGCCAAGTTGCAAAGGGACAACAAGTGGGTTCCTCCTTGTTTTCGTATATATGCCAGAGCTGTGGTATTGTCTGCGTTGATCTGCACCACTTTGCCGCTGATCCACGGTCTGAACGCTTTCAGAGCCAAGAAGATCGCCATCAGTTCCTTCCTGTTTATGTGCCATGCCTTCTCTTCTTCGTTCCAAAGGCCTGACTCCTCCCGAGGGCCCAGCGTCGCTCCCCAGCCTGCGTCTGACGCGTCGGAAAATAATATCCGGTCTGGGTTCCTCGCTGGAGTGAGGGAGAGCGAGATGTCCTTAATGATATCCTGAGGGAGAAGCTGTCCTGAAAGAGGAGAGAACATCAACTCCGACTTTTGCGCGTTCGAGACTCCTTTAGCAGCGAACGAGCACAAAAGATGTCTTTTCTTCAAAACGCCTGCTGTAAAAAGTGAAGCCAATTCATTAGCTCCAATCTCTCAAGGCTTTATCCCATACCTAAAGGACATGATAACTTCTCGGTAACTCGGATTCTGAACGAATCTTCCATCTCCGAAGTCTGCGCCAGGGCCCCCAACGACCAGTCAAGAAAATTAAAAACAAAAACCTCAAAAGTCCGATAGATACTTTGAGTAAATGGTCGAACTCTGACAAAGTCCACCACACTTTGGCTGAATGTAAAGCATGTCTACGGAGCTGTCCACTATGTTGGAAAAGTCTCCCTGGGAGGAGGCAGGAACTCCCAGGCCAAGACTTTCCCCGTAGCATACCAAACACCAGACTTAGAAGCCAACTTGGCCGGAGGAAAAAGCAAAGAAGTCTTCCCCGACTCTCTCTTCTCCTTTAACCACTCATTTACGCGTTGAAGGGCTTTCTTGGCCGAAATAGACAAAGTCATTTTCAAAAAGACGATTTCTTGGTTGTCTTCGTCTTCGAAAATTGAGACAAAGGCGATGGCGGGCCTGAAGGTTGAAAATCTCCTTCAAACAAAGAAAGAAGGCACTCTGTTAGTCTCTTGTAGTCCGAGGAAGGAGCTTCCACATTCTGTCCTCTTCCGCACTCTCCACAAATTCTTCCTCCTGCGAAGAAATATCTTGAAAAACCAAGATCCTGATGACTCTCCAAAGCGGGGGATCCTTATGCAGAGGGGTGCTTAGAGAGCAAATGCGGAGCTGTCTCCTTGTAAAACTCCTCTCTTCCTTGTCGAGAAAAAGTTTCCACTTGCTGCCGCCTGCGTCCTGCGTCCTCCTGAACGTATGCGTCCACCATGCGTCCATCACTCTTCCTCTTGCGTCCTGCGTCCTGCACTGCTTCATCCTTCTTAAGGGATGCACTGCGTCCTGGCTTGCGCTGTACGTCCTGCGTCCTCTTGGAGGACTTAACCGGGAGAGACGAGTCCTTACGTCTAACCGAAGGTTGTTCGGGCTTCGCCCATGATTGGACAATCACTGCTAATCTCTCCTGCACGTCCCGCAGAACTTCCTTCGTCTCCGCTTCCTTACGAGACTCCAGATGATGAGGAGATCGAGGACGCACCGGGCTAACACGGAAGAGGCGAGCGAACCCTGCGGTCTACGCAGTGGAGTTCCTCTAAGCGGAGAAACACCTCTCACCGCACCGCTAGTTACTTCCAACTGACGAGAAATCCTCTTCCTTTTGATAGGGACTTCTTCATCCTCCGAGATGAATCTCAGGGCTACTCCACCCTTCTTGATCAACAGCCCTTTCATCCTGTGATGAGGACGGAAAGTATGACCTCCTTGAGAGGACGCGATACTTCCGCGAAACGCCTACTCCTTCCTGACGCCCGAACTATCCGATAATAACGGCACTTCCCAGTATCGCCTTTTCCATGGCGTACTGCTGCAGCCTGGGAAGCAACAGGACTGCCTGAAGGACGACTGATCGCGAGTAAACCCCTCTCGCCTCCTTTCGACTGTCGACATGCCTCTCCCTTGGGTCTGGGAGCTTGACAGAGGTCTCGGTCTAGGAGCACGAGAGGACGATCAGGCGCCCCCTCCACAACACTGTCACTAAACACTTCCACTTTGTCTGTTAATCGTTTAATTTGATCTCCATGGACGCAAGGGCAGCGAACACTTTCACAATTTGTGGATCAGTAGTATCCTCAGATACAGCAACGGGCGCAGGAGAAACCTGAGGGGAAGGTGCTACATCTACATGTGAATGAGCTGGAGAAGACACATGCAAAGATTCATTCATAGGCTTACTCGAAGACCCCGATCTCTCACTCCTAGAGACAGATCTTCTAACCCGATCTTTTTCTAATCTCTAACATACTTCATAAGAGCCTTCCACTCTTTCTCATTCAGACACTGACATTCATTGCACCTATTGTCCCAAGTACATACAAACTCCCGACACTTCTTACAAATAGTATGTGGATCTACCGATGATTTCGGCAGTCTCACCTTACACCCTTCTTTCACACAAACTCTAAACATACTTCCTGAATCAGACATACTAAATCAAAATCCAAACCAAATGCGATTGCCACGCTAACTTCGTGAATACGATACCAATATCCAAAAAGTCAGTCAACGAGCAGGAAATTCTATCAGAGAACCAACAACGATGTTGCCGGTTCGGCTGGCAGAGAAAATCTGAGGAAAACGGGAATAGTTCCAAGTAACAGCGCCACGGGAACGGGTGGCCATCACCTGAACTACCAGTGTACTAGCGGTTGCCGCGAATTTTGAAATTCTGCCAGTGCGTCAAGAGGATAAGCTATATATATACCTGCCATGTAGTGTCATGCATAAAAATACAAATTTATTCAATATCTAGCTTTTAAAAATACTTTATTACAAAAAACTTGATTGACAACTAAGCAGCATACCTACTATGGGTTTCACGACGAAAGTGCAAGCACGTTTTTGGGCAATACCTATTTCTGTAACGAACACTCGTATCAGAACGAGATTTTGCTATACAGTGTTCCCCCCGTATTCGCGGGGGATGCGTACCAGACCCCCCCCCCCCCCCCCCCCCCCCGTGAATAGTTAGAATCCGCGAATGTTTGGAACCCCTATAAAAGCGCTAAAACAGCCTATTTCGTTAGTTAAAACTAAGAAAAACCACTAAAAAAGTTTCATACTTGGTTTTTTCAATAGTTTTATCACAAAAAGTGCATTTTGATGATGAAATTGATCACAAAAACCTGGAATTTGTGGATATATCTCATAGAAAAAATACCGCGAATGCACAAATTTTCTGCGAATAATGCAGGGAAACGTTCCCGAGAGAAATCCGCGAATCTGTGAGTCCGCGAATCTGGAGAACGCGAATACGGGGGGTCCACTGTAGTGACATACACCCAGTGCCGTAATTTATAAAGGATATCGTGAATCACTAATCGTAAAGAATAACGACACTTGACCCTTGTACCAAGAGACAAAAAACACCATTATCCAGAAATGGATACGAAACACGCGTTAAAAGCTCCACCTACCCTCCCCTCCCCCCCCACCCCCCCTCCACCGCCACCCTTTCCTTCTTCATTCCTTCGCCTTCCTTTCTCTCTCTCTCTCTCTGTTGCCAATCGGTATATGTTGACCCTCCAAACTGGGAATAAGACTATACACAAAAACGTTGAAATTGGTGAAATTAGGCTATGTACTGGAAGTATATATACATAAATATTAAAGCAATTTATCATTATTGCATTACTATGACAACTAGAATTCATGGAAAAACAGTTTATAATAATGAATCGGCGTATGTGTGAAGCCTCCACTAATGTGGCAACGATGATTTTGCCCATTCTTAGCATGCAAACATTAAAGGTTACATTTATTTCTGGCATATGGTTATTAAAGAAATTGAAAATACTAATATAGACTGAAATCAATGAAAAGTGCTAGCAAAAACAAAAAAGAAAACCCCCCCCCCCCCCCAAAAAAAAAAAAAAAAAAATGTATATAATCCACTTATCCGTAGTCGTTCTTCTATGGTTTTTGGCAGCCAGATGTACGAAAACGTTAGAAACATTTGATTGTATCTACTTTAGAAATATCTGTAATTTTTCGGGGTAATTTGGTTGAAAACAAAAAAGGGATAATATACATGAATTAAATTAAAATTTTTAAATAACAAAGTAAATTTGAACTAAATAACGAGTAAAGTAAACAATATGTTATTGTCATGATACAATAAAGTTTGTTCATACTTACCTGGCAGATATATATATAGCTGTATTCTCCGAAGTCCGACAGAATTTCAAAACTCCCGCACCCGGGGCACGCAGTGGGCGGCCAGGTGGTTAGTACCCATTCCCGCCGCTGGGAGGCGGATATCAGGAACCATTCCCATTTTCTATTCAGATTTTTCATACCACTGTCCCCTGAGGGGAGGTGGTTGGTAGTACTTTATTATATTATCTGCCAGGTAAGTATGAACAAACTTTATTGTATCATGACAATAACATTTTGTTCATGAAACTTACCTGTCAGATAAATATAGCTGAATCCCACCATTGGAGGTGGGAAGGGACAGAATAGAAGGATTTTGGAAACACCTCAAGCGCAGGATGATTGACATCTTGGTTCCTTACCTGTTAGCATAGCTGACTTCTTGATTACTGTCACCGAAGCCTGCTTTTGCTTTACTAGAGTTGCCAACCAGGTAGTGACCTGTGAGTTGGTGCGCTCTAGATGATCTGTCAACGGGAGCGTGACCACAATGTGACTAGACCATATTGACCATACTGTGAGGGCAACGAAGCTAAAACCACCACCTGACCTAACCTATCGAAGTTAGTCCCATAACTTCTAGGCTAAAGGAAAGGGAAAGCGCCTCAAGCGACCAACCTTCAAAGTTAAAAGCACACCTATCCCTTTTCTATAGGGTAGGATTCGTGCTGCTTCCTGCCCCCAATAATATTTCTACGGATATGTATGGTCCTAGCGACTCGCAGATCTCATATGTCGTCTTCACATCCC
>NC_087214.1:3253000-3255567 GCF_015104395.2 Macrobrachium nipponense | reverse complement strand
CCAGTCATCTTTTGCTAGTGCTAGTTCCTTCATTGAAGTTAAACATGAGAGGTATTTTGTTACGCAGCCAAATGTTTGGACCAAATCTTCCTTTTTCTTGTTTTTTTTTTTTTTCACCTTCACAAACAGCACGCTAGAGCAATGGCAACAGGATTGTCGTCGAGAGAAGACATGTCACTCCTCCACCACAAACAGTGCCACACTCCACCCACTTTTTGCCACCGGCCGTTCAAATACGTGTAATAACTCTAGCCGTAGGCCAGAATTTTCCTACGGCGCCATAGGCCAGGTTGGCAGTAGGAAACCGGATACGTGTAATGGGGGCTTTAGGTTTCTGGGCAAGAGTTGTTTTTTTTCTGATGAGAAAAACATTTGCGTCGACCTTGCACTGACGCAATAATACAAGATACTCCAGTGAGCACATCTACGAACAAGGCAGAAGCGGCCCCGTTACCTGTAACTTGTGGGAATGGGTTAACTTATACACCCTGGGTGAGCTGGCAGAAATACAAGGAAGATTTAACGCCGACCAATACTTTGAAATAATGGAAGACGTGATGGTCCCAACGGTTTTCGAGCCATGGCATTTCCCTACCCGAGCACATTCTGTTCATGCAAGTATGTAAAGTTTCATCTCGCAAATTGCAGTAATAGGGAAAACTCTGTTGTAGTGCTGGTTTCATTAACTTGTATTATTACTGTTCCATTTTATACAGAATTGTTACAAAATGTAAAAATATATGAGTTGTTGCGAGTCAGAAGAGAACATTTGAGCTCCGTGAGAACGAATCAGTTGTATGGTTGTTGGTTCTTGAGGTATTCGCCATCTTCTGGCATCAAACTTCAAGGGTGATTTTTCCTTGTTTTAAGAAACTACTCACGGCTTTTGTTTCCTTTTTGACTCGCAACGACTCAGCACTGAGTGTTTGTTACTACAGAATATCTGCCATTCATTTGGTATTAATTTAGTAGCAATAGTAATGCTGATTATTATTATTATTTCGGAAGGAGACCCTCTCGTAGACATGTTTTGTTAAAATAACTGCTGCTTCAGCACTATTAATCTTATAAAGAGTCTTCTCTATCTTTCTGATGACGGCTTTCTCGTTGTTGCTTAGACTGGCGAGGCAACGCAAGCCAAAAGGGCATGGTAAAATTCGGTTGAGTCATTTGATTTATTATTGCTTATACAATTCTCTCTCTCTCTCTCTCTCTCTCTCGCTCTCTCTCTCTCTCTCTCTCTCTAACGCGACGTTTCCTCCTGATCGACAGGACATTATCAAGCGATAACTGCTGAGGGACTGAATTCCAGTGGCGAGTCCTTCTCCTTTTATCGTGGTGTTGCGAGCTCTCCAGTACGGTCAGAGCACTTCTCCGGTAGGTCGAGATTTTTATTGGTTCCCGGGAAGGCGTGACTCAATACGGCGGGCGTTGACTAGTCTTGCAGACCTTCTCAGGTAGGGGGTATCACCGGGAGCCTCTTGATTGGCTTCTACCTGCGTGACGTCACCCCTGGTATTATTCTCCTGTCCGGTGTTCGTTCCATGCGCGCTGGTACTTTCGTTAGGGGAGAGGGTGTGGTCCTCCTCACACACGTCGGTATCAGGAACGCTTCTTGGGTGGTATTGAGGGGAGGCTTTTCTTCGAGGATGAGCAGCGCTTCTAGGAGACGCAGACGTCGTGGGTCAGGTGCTCTCCCGATGATCTTAGTATTCCTGACGATGTCGTCTCTCGTGATGTTTCTGCGGTGTACTGCAAGGGCGTGCTGCCTAATGGAGCCCTCCTGGGCGTGGCAGGAAATCCTTTTCGACAGGCGCATCGTCGTCATGCCGATGTAAATCCCAGGGCATCCTGGGCGGGGCATACGTATCGGTAGACGACGTTGGACTGCTTCAGGGGGTCTCCTGCCGGTGGTGGGGAGGGGTTGTTCTTCATCAGGAGGTCTTTCGTACGCCGATTCTTGTAGTAAATAATGAGGGACACTCTCTTTCCTTCCTCCATGGGGCACGAACTTGTTCCTCTATTATTTTCTTCATGGCTGCTTCTTCTTCCTTGTATTGGTGGTGCATGAAGGCTTTATAGAAAAGTTTGATGTCCTCCGGGGCGGAACGTTCCTTCTCTCTTCTCCGTCATGTAACCACTTGTCAGGGCGGCTCGAGTTTCTCGGTTTACGAGTTTTGTTCGAGTACCCATTGTTAATTAGCATCTGGGATGCTCGGTCGAGTTCGAGGTGTGTCCTGCCACGTCGAACATGTGCGAGAGGGCCCTCCTGACGAAGGCCGTGACGGTGGTGGTCTTGAACCGCGCAGGACACTCGCTATCACCATTCAGACAAAGTCCGAGGTTCGTAGCTTTGGTGTAAACGGTCGTCGCCAACTTCTGATTCGAAGTTGGCGACGACCCATGGAGGAAGGAAAGAGAGTGTCCCTCACATTATTTACTACAAGAATCGGCGTACGAAAGACCTCCTGATGAAGAACAACCCCTCCCCACCGGCAGGAGACCCCCTGAAGCAGTCCAACGTCGTCTACCGATACGTATGCCCCGCCCAAGGATGCCCTGGGATT
>NC_087214.1:3245500-3250500 GCF_015104395.2 Macrobrachium nipponense | reverse complement strand
CTGCAAGGACGAACACAAACAAACAAAAACGCACATGCTTGCCATCGATAAATGTAGACGTTAATGCCGAGGCAGTTAAAATCATGCACAAAAATACGAGAATTTGACCCAATGTCGGATGTGATCCAATGATAGTCGGTTGTGACCAAACAAACGTCCAACCATAGGAAAGAATCGACTCCCATAATAACCCCTATGACAAGTCAAGACCTATGCCCCCATTATACTTATGAGGGTAATGGTGCCCCTTGTGACAACAGCCACACTCTCAGCTCTATTACACTGTGTCTTATAACTGTCTCTTTGTTTCTCTTCCTTCAGTGTCTTCTAGGCCTATGGAGGTCTTTCTCTCCTCAACTTATGCCTTCTTTATTTCTTCATGCTTAATTTGAGTTACGTAAGGTCCTACACGATCTGACGGTAGTTGTCTTTGTAATAATAAGAATTTGGAATGCGGCTGTTGATATTACAATTATAATGAAAGAGTAGTAGGTATGCTGTTATTTGATAGACAAGGCTTTTATTGGTAGATAGCTAAATCCCATTATTACAAGAGAGCGCCACGAAAACCGAGTTAATTCTTCTGTCTGTAACAGCAAGTAATAATATTATTACGACAAAAGTTGAACAGACGGGTTTTCTCGCCTCCACATGATGAGAAAATGAACCTACAGAATAGATTCAGTTATATTATTTTCCTTAAAGGAGAAATTAGAGAGAGGGAGCAGAAGTTATATACGTGTGCTTGAAAGGGTGGGAGTGAAGGTTGGAAGGAAAAATGTTTGGGGAAGACGTGTGGAGGGCGGTGGCCACGGTGGAGGGGCGGGTTTCATCGTGCGTCTGGAGGCTCAGTTCCAGTGTTACCAGATCACATCCAGCCCTTGTGGCTGAAATGTGTTTACTTATATGTGTGGCCGACTGTACATATTACGCACGCGCGAACTTAAGGCCTATTAGGCAATTACTAGTTTAAGTAATTTAATTCATAAGTTTAATTTTATTATTAATTTTACTCATCGTTAACGCTAATAGTTACTATACTAAGTAGCATTAAGTTATTTACTTTTAATTTATTAAGAAATATAGATAAAGCTTCGAGTGAAGCTAACGACCGAACGGCTATTCCCCACAGTCGGACACAAATATCAATCCTTTCTGATTTCTAACACTCCCCTCTGTAACCATTGCCATGTGTCATCGCTGGCTAGTTCTTTAATCTGTCTCATGTATTGTCTGTGCATTGTTTTGTTGGGCCATTCCTCTGTTCTGTTTGTCATTCTCCTGTCTCTGTATATTTCTGGGTCTTGTATGTTTTCTCAGTCCTTCCCATGCACTCTTGAGCCAATCGTCTTCACTGGTTTTCAGATATTGCCCGTGTGCTCTGTTCTCGACGTTGACGCAGTCCTCTATGATTAGTAGCCCTCTCCCTCCTTCCTTTCGTGTTATGTATAGGCTGTCCGTATTTGCTCTTGGTTGTAGTGCTATGTGTATTGTCATATGTTTCCTAGTTTTCTGGTCTATGCTGCGGAATTCTGCCTTCGTCCATTCCACTATTCCTGCGCTGTATCTGATTACTGATACTGCCTATGTGTTTATGGGCGTTGAGTTTTGACTTGAGTATCGCCTTGATTCTCTGCATATATTCTTTCCTGATCCTGTCCTTCATCTCTGGTGTTTTATATCCCCTCCTTCCATTATTCACAGGTACTCGTACCACTTATTACTGCAAGGTAACTGATGTTTCTTGCACAGGCTCCAGTGGAGGGCTTTTTGCCACTGAATCATGCCGACATTCGCTTTCTATGTGTTTATGGTTTCATTTTTCGTATTGCACTTCCTTCATATGAGAGAGATGTTATTTCCATCTATCGTTCTTTGAACATATCTGGTTCTTAGGGCCTTGTCTTGTGCCGCTGTTATCATTCCTTCAGTTTCCTTCTTGAGCTCTCCCCTCTGTAGCCATTGCCATGTGTCATCGCTGGATAGTTCTTTAGTCTGCCTCATTTATTGTCCGTGCACTGGTTTTTTGTGCCATTCCTCTGTTCTGTTTGTCATTCTCCTGTGTCTGTATATTTCTGGGTCTTCGTCTACTTTTATCAGTCCTTCTTCCCATGCACTCTTGAGCCACTCGTCTTCACTAGTTTTCAGACATTGCCCCAGTGCTCTGTTCTCGATGTTGACCCATTCCTCTATACTTGGTAGTCCTCTCCCTCCTTCCTTTCGAGTTATGTATAGGCTGTCCGTATTTGCTCGTGGCTGTAGTGCTTTGTGTATCGGCATATGTTTCCTAGTTTTCTGGTCTATGCTCCGAAGTTCTGCCTTTGTCCATTCCACTATTCCTGCGCTGTAGCTGATTACTGGCACTGCCCATGTGTTTATTATTATTATTATTATTATTATTATTATTATTATTATTATTGCTCAGACGATAAACCCTATTGATATAAAGCAAGCCGACGAGGCCATTGACTTGACGGAATAAACACGACATGAAAATGTAGTATTTATTCTGATACATCAATATTACCTGGCAGTGGTCCATTTATAGATTTTGCCTATCAATTAATTGTTATATCTTTACAAATGTTATGATGTTATACACTTTATTTACAATATTGTCGTACCGCCTATAAAAGTGTGTCATTAATCTTGTAAAGAAATTGTGAATATCACTTTTCATACTTAATAACGAGTCTTAATACTAATGAATGCTAATTCTCTGCTCATAATTTTCCCGGATATTTGATAAGACTAATTAAACCTTCTAATCATATTTAATTCCAGTGGTAATTAAGGAATATTAAAAAGGGTAAAATCTGGTGAGGAATATTACAAGTAAATCTACAATCAAACACTGGAACGTAAACATTCCAAAAAGATCTATTACAAACAGCGTAATTAGGATCCCTAATTAAATATTACCTCATTTATATAGGTAATAGATTTTTATCAACTCATTAATATAAATTATGAATTCAATTAACATTTTTCAAACGAGAATGGTGGGCGTATATTATATTGATATTACTAAATTGTATATGAGAGAGAAGCTTTATTCGTTCAGGTAATCATAACATTAATAATGATTTGTATTTCAATCAAATGTGGACGGCGAAAGATAACGAATTCTTAGGATGACGTTGAAATTGTTAGATATTTATTATTATCAATAAATTTATATAAATTAAATGGCTGACATGTAAACACTTCATACCAATAATCGCCATAGGTTCAAATTCGTGTTAAAATAAACAATGATACAATATCCGTGTTGATTGCTTACATCCTTCCCAGTCTCCCTCCTCTGGGCCCTCAATTCTTTATAATCAAAACTTATTTATAGAAAATTTAATGCTAATAAAAATCATAACTAAACTTACAATGAAGCACTGATCAGTAACATCAAAATTCCATTAGATTATTTTGATTTTCTGTCCCCTTATATTTATTCATTTATCACCTTTTCCTATAACTCTCTCTCTCTCTCTCTCTCTCTCATCTCTCTCTCTCTCTCTCTCTCCAGGCAGATTTCCCTTTGGAGCCCTCTTGGGTTTATTAAAAATATGTCTATTTACACTGTCCATGAAGTATTTCAGCTGAAGTTTTAGAAAAAATGAAGAAAGAAAAATTCTGAAGGGAAAATACATCATACAACAACCTTCATGTATATGTATTTTGGAAAGCCCAATTTTTGCCCAACGAACCTATGAAACAATTCCAAAAATAAAATCAACAACACCAGCCGTTGTTCATGGGAGCCGGAATAATTTATTCTAGGGGGAGACTTCTCTAACAAATGGGCTACAGAAAGTTAAGTAACTGCATGGAGTTAAATATCCAGAGAGAGAGAGAGAGAGAGAGAGAGAGAGAGAGAGAGAGAGAGAAATTCTCAGTCGAAATAGGAGAGAAGCAAATATATGTCACGAGTAATGAATGCTGTTTCAGTAACTTGCTATTCATTTGGGGAATACTATTCTCTTTATTGCCCAGTCGAATTTTGTGTATACTCTCGAATACCTGGGATTTGCTAAGTATGTCTGATCCTATCACATCCAGATAAAAAAGTGAAGGGAATATGAACGTTTAGTCGAATTGTGTAATCATTTCCATGTAGTTAATGATAATGATATCAAGCAGAAGAGGTACATTTTCTATGTTATTTGTTATTATAACTTCCATAGCCTTAGCCTCTAAATGCTGAGTGGCTCATTACATGATAATGGAACCATATCTAAGAGACTTTATCAATTTGTAAATCAAGCTTTAAAAAGAGTATCAGGAGTCAGATGATATTGAATATAAAGAAAAGATACCCGAGGGAAATGATAGCAATTCCATCTGCAGATGAGGTATTGAGGAAAGGGGCATGGAGGGGATTTAGCCATGTCCTTATGACATTGACTCCCACCACACCCCCTCCCCCCCACCGGGAGATTATAACATATGATTTGCCAAGTGGGATACTGTGAACATCAGGAGTTATATATTATATATATATTATATATATATATATATATATATATATATATATATATATATTTACATATATATATAACCCCTAATCAAACTAAACAAGTGGCAACTCTTCCCTTTCAGTAGCTGGCCGCCCTCTCTGCAAGCAATATCAAACTAGGCTAATGAATTCACGTAAATACAAAAAATATGCTATTTATTTCCCAAACTAGATGAAACATAAACAATCGAACAAAGTGACTAAAAAGGGTTATGTTATGAACTGTAAATTATCATTCTACTCTCCTGAATTAGTCTAAGTAATCACCCCATAATCTCAAATTGTCAATCACTACATTTCGATTTGTCAAGGTCTTTAGAGAATCCTGTCTCTAGAATAATGACATGGGAAAAACATCTGAAACAAAGAGACATATCCATTATATTTCCCACCACATAATTAAGGGTAGGCTCCACTTTGGGGGTGCCGATCGTAAAAAATATTTGCAAAAATACACTAATCAAGACAGGCTAATGAAATTTTCAGG
>NC_087214.1:3182469-3240000 GCF_015104395.2 Macrobrachium nipponense | reverse complement strand
CAAAAGATGACTGGTTTAACTACATGCGAATGGATCATGACACATATTTGGAACTCTTAAGTCAGGTATCACCTTTAATAGAAAAAAGGGACACTTGCATGAGAGAAGCAATTAGTCCACATGAGCGTCTTTCAGCCACTTTGAGATTTCTTGCTACAGGAAGAACATATAGCGATCTAAAGTTTACAACAATTATATCGCAGCCTTCTCTCAGTGCAATAATCCCAGAAACATGTGCAGCAATCTGCAAATGTTTAGGCCCAAAATATCTGAAGGCAAGTTTATTTGCACAAATAACTAATTTCTTTGTTTAGTATGACATTCATACCAGGTTAATTTAAAAAAATAAAGAAGTTTTCAAACTTTATTCCAGAGTATCCAAGGTTAATAAATGTACGAGGTGCAGCCTCAGACTGATGTCATACCATACGGTGAGCAATTACACGCTACGTCCTCAGTCATGACGTACGACGGCCGTACGGCCTAACGTTTAGTACTCGGCGAAAGTTCAATTCCGGCCGGCCATGGGTGAGCGTCATACGGCCAATTTGCTATCACCACGCTCCGGCTTGAACATATGCTAGCGTCGCGACCGACGGCGCCGTAGGAAACCGGATAAGTAATATAGGGCTTAAGTCTTCGTTGACATACTGCCGGGCAAAATGAAGGCGCCAGCGATGGTGGATGGACTAAATACTGATACTGTAACAGAAGGGAGGGCCTTTTTTGGTAGCGGGATGAATATGTTCAGAAAGTCTTAATAAAATTAAGATATTGTTGTTGTTTGAAGTGTAATGTGGTTTCATAGAGACTAAGCAATAGTTTGTTTTTGGTCGTATCTTATTATATAACATTTTATAATAAATGGTTATTTTTCAATCTATTGTGTATCCTTAATTATAGGGTGCTGTAATATTTGTCCCTTAATTACGTATACGTTAAAATGTTACTAATATCAGGTTTGGACGACAAATGATATATATATATATATATATATTATATTATATATATGATATATATATATATATATATATATATATATATATATATATATATGTATATATGTATATATATATATATATATATATATATATATATATATATATATATATATATATATATATATATATATATAGATATATATATATATATATAGGGATATAATCTTATTATTACTTGGTACATTCTTAGAGTGGGAATTCACACCTGCAGGACGAACACAAACAAACAAAAACGCACATGCTTGCCATCGATAAATGTAGACGTATGCCGAGCAGTTCAAATCATGCACAAAAGTACGATTATTTGATCCAATGAATTTCTGTTATGACCAAACAAACGTCCAATCATAAGGAAGAATCGACTCCCATAATAACCCGTATGACAAGTCAAGACCTATGCCCCCATTATACTTAAGAGGGTAATGGTGCCCCTTGTGACGCCAGCAACACTCTCAGCTCTATTACACTGTCTCTTTTCCGTCTGCCTCCTTGCTGTTGTCCTCTCTCTTATAACTGTCTCTTTGTTTCTCCTCCTTCAGTGTCTTCTAGGCCTATGGAGGTCTTTCTCTCCTCAACTTATACCTTCTTTATTTCTTCATGCTTAATTTGAGTTACGTAAGGTCCTACACGATCTGACGGTAGTTGTCTTTGTAATAATAAGAATTTGGAATGCGGCAGTTGATATTACAATTATAATTAAAGAGTAGTAGGTATGCTGTTATTTGATAGACAAGGCTTTTATTGGTAAATATCTAAATCCAAATTATTACAAGAGAGCGCCACGAAAACCGAGTTAATTCTTGTCTGTAACAGCAAGTAATAATATTATTACGACAAAAGTTGAACAGACGGGTTTTCTCGCCTCCACATGATGAGAAAATGAACCTACAGAATAGATTCAGTTATATTATTTTCCTTAAAGGAGAAATTAGAGAGAGGGAGCAGAAGTTATAAACGTGTGCTTGAAAGGGTGGGAGTGAAGGTTGGAGGGAAAAATGTTGGTGGAGGGCGGTGGCCACGGTGGAGGGGCGGGTTTCATCGTGCGTCTGGAGGCACAGTTCCAGTGTTACCAGATCACATCCAGCCCTTGTGGCTGGAATGTGTTTACTTATATGTGTGGCCGACTGTACCTGTCAAAGATAAGAAGTAAATTACCTCGGAGGTTACCACAGCCACGGCGAACAGTTACAGTAAGAGTTACTCATTAGCAAGGCCGGCATCTACTTTGTAATAGGAAATTAACCCTGAACAAAACTGAACGTTCTAACTCCAAGACAACGACAATTTTGGAATACGTCAACGTCAACGTCAACATTTGTGATAAGTGCTTTACATTATTGTGTATCTTTGGCCATGTCTAGGGAAAAAGGTAATGTATGGCAATGTCACAAAGTTTTATTAGTGGATCTACTCTTTAATGTAAGTTGTTTTGGTTGTTAAATAATTGTTTTGTTTATTAAATATAAGTAAGATTGAAATTAAAATAAATTCCAATATAATTCCAAAATTGTCATATATTCCATATAATATTTCGGAGGTAAATATGTGTTTATCGTTCGGTGAAGTAAGTGATTTTTTAGAAACGGCTAACTGGCTAACTGTGGCTCGGTATTTCGAATGGTAACCAATATGGAATTTAAGTGCGACGTAATTAGTAACATATATTATGTAGTATAATCTATTTCATGTTTGTATATAATGTACTCGGTAACCCGTAAGCATCGATAACTTTAGGTGGGGTGTTATCTTTTAAATATTTGTAGGCTATTGATACTAAATCTATTAAGTACAATTAGTTAATCATGTCTGATAAAGAGGAAGAGTTTGTTAACCCTATGAATATTATATAATCCTTGAGGAGGATGCGGGGAATACACAAACGGAAGGTAACTATTTACTTAAAGAAGCTAACGGAGCTTCATGGTGCTAATAGATTAACTTCTTCCTTTTGTAAGACTCAAATAACTGAAATCGAAAAAGAGATCGAGCAGGTTAAACACTTTGATGAAAAAATTAATAATGTTTTGGAGACGCATGAAATAATGAACAGTAACGAAAAATATTATAATGAGGAGTTAGATAGTCAGGCAGAATATAGCATTCAGGTTAGTATAGAGCTCGACCAATATGAACAATTCATAAGTGAGTTAAGTGGGGCTTCTAGCAACTTATCTGCCAATAAAGTTTTAGAAATGATGTCTAGAATGAATATGTCTGATGGGAAACCCCCTCCTTTAGAATGTGGAATCTTTAGTTGAAAGGGGAAAGATAAATTTGCTTTCAATTCTTTCCTTAATCAATTTAATAATGTCATTGGGTCCAGAAAAAAAACTGTCCGATTCTGCCAAACAAATATATTTACATGGGTACCTTAGGGGCTATGCCTTGAAGGTAGTTAAGCATTTGACATTTCTGACCGTAACTACCACTTGGCATTTGAAATGTTAAAAGAAGAATTCCTTGACGTATATTATATTGTTGACGAGACTTTTAAGAACATTTTTAGTGCTGCACCAAGTGCTGAATATGATCAAGAATTCTCGTCGGTGAAAGTTTACCTCAACGAAATCAAATCCTATCTGCATGAATTGAAAGCGCATAATATTGATTTATTGGAAGTGGGGTCCTCTGAGCATAAATTTGTGAGTCATATAGTATTTAATAAACTCCCCATACCAGTAAAGAGAGAGTTTGGTTCACAAATTAAATACCAATTATCCTAATATATCTGACATTCTTTCTAATTATAATGAAATTATCAAAACATTTATCTAAAACTGTTTCCAATAGAAAAAAAAGACCACTAAAACATTAGTAAACCTAGTCCTAGCAGTTCATTTAAAGCTAAAGAAAATAAGGTAGGTGTAAGTACGATTCAAAATTTTAAATTTGCAAATAAAGTAACTAAATTAATTTGTAAATTGTGTGCAGCTGAAGGCCATACTTTGGGAAAATGTGTTAACTTTAATAATTATAATGATAAATTGGCCAGACTGAGGGAACTTTCACTATGCACTAGATGCGCTGGTTCAGGGCACGAAGACAATGAATGTTACGGTAAACAATATAAGTTAAGGTTTGAATGTCTGTTGTGTAGAAAGAGGGAACACATAACTCCTTTGTGCCCTTCTTTGAATAAAGCCGAACTAACTACTAAAACTAACGTAAGCTTATGTTTTGCTCAAAGAAGTTTTGATGCGTCTCACATTTTACTACTATGACTTTGTATTTAAGAAAAGGCAAAAAGGCTAGGAAAAGTCAGATGTTTGTTTGACACTGGCAGTCAGCGGTCATATATTTCCGAATCTGCAGCTAAAGATCTTTGTCAGGATGTAGAGGCGTTGTATGCTTTGGAATGTGATGTAAGCACATATATAGGGCAAGAAACTAAGGGCTTCAAGCAAATGTCCACTGGAATAAATATAAACAAAAATTTAATATTCATACCTTTATTAGTTGACAAATTGCTCAATATAAACTTTGAAGGGCCCGGCATGAATCAAATAATAAATAAATTTAAAGAAAATAATTGCTTTTATTGGATGAGTCTTTTTGTGACCACAGAAACCATGAAAGTATGAAGGTTGACATGTTGTTAGGAATAGATATCATTCAGTTTTTTACCTTCGGTAACTTGGACTAAAATGTTGGGTGGAGCTTGTTTAGTCGTAAATAATAGAGTAGCTCCTGTAGGTAATGTGTTCAACTTTTTGGATGAGGCAGAAAGTAGAGCTGTTATGGACTCCATAGTTAATAAGAAAGCACTGAATGTTAAAACAAAAAGCATGGTAAATTTAGTAATGGATCCTCTAAAATCTTATTTCAATCCATTAGAGCATATATTAGAAGACAGTTAGGTAGACAATGGACTCTAACACCTTTTTTAGTCTTGAATCCTTGGGAATAAAAAAGTGTGAAAAAGAATTGGTCTCCTTTGATAAAGAACAAATTGACAGATTTAGAGAGGGGATCTCTTTTGATAATGTATTTTATCATGTAGAATTGCCCTGGTATACTGATAAAATTGACAGCGTCCCATCTAATCATTTTGTTTCACTTAAGGTATTAGACAGAACAGTAGAGTATTTTGGTAAAAAGGGTATCATTGACAAATACCAGGAAGTTTTTGATAAACAACTCGAGGATGGTATAATCGAGGAAATTAAAGTAAGTCCTTCTGACTATCATAAGTATATATGGATTCCCCATAGACCAGTTATAAAATTAGAAGAGCAAGTTACCACAAAAATCAGGCCAGTATTTACTGTTCTTTCAAAAACTTACAGGGAATTGCCTTCACTTAATGAAGCAGCTTATCCTGGGATAGATTTAATGGGCTCAATACTGAAATTGCTCTTTTACTTTAGAACTAATAAATATGTAATGATAAGCGACGTCAAACAAGATTTTTTGATGATTAAATTAAAAAATGAAGTGGACAAAAATAGATTTTGTTTCTTTTGGAAACGGGGAAATAAATTAGTATCTTATCGCTACAAAGCAATAGTTTTTGGTTACACTTCTTCACCTTTTATATTAAATTTTGTTATGAAACATCTCGCAGAAAGTTATCCTGATGATAAGTGTAAAGAAATATTAACTAATAACTTTTATGTAGACAATCTTCTTATAACTGGTAACAACATTGATGAAATGAAAAATTTGTATAGGTATCCAGCTAATGATAGGATGGAACAAGGGGGCTTTATTTTAAGGTCTTAGAATTCCAATTGTGTAGAGTTGAGAGAAGAAATGGCGTCTAATAATAGATTTGTTGAACATTCTTGTGAAGAGGATAAAGTATTGGGTTATAGATTCAACGTAAATAATGATTCTTTTAGTCTTGCGCCTTGTAAAATAGACCCAGAAGCAGACACAAAAAGAAAAGTATTGTCACAAACTTCTAAAATATTTGATCCTTTGAATATAGTCCTTCCTGTAACAATAAGAGGCAAAATTTTAATGAGAAAAATATGGAAATTAGATGTTGGTTGGGATCAAAATTTACCTAAAGACATTTGTGGGGAAATGAAAATTATTAGTAGAGATTTTGAAATGTTATCTGAACTTAAAATTCCTAGAGAGTCCCTTAATGAACTAGACTCGTATGGTCCTCACATTTTTTGTGATAGCTCTGTGGAGGCCTATGGGTTTGTGGCCTATGCGGTTAATCAGAATGATTAAAGTTCTTATTTGTTCTCCAAATCTAAATTGGCTCCACTGAATAAGAGAAATGAGCATAGTGTCCCCACTTTGGAACTAATGGGAGTAATTCTAGTTTTTAAATGTTTACCTTCCTTACTAGAAGCCTACAATAATATAAATTTTCAATTCATTAATATTTGTGTTGATGCTCAAGTGGTTTTAAATTGGCTATTGACCAGAGAAACTAAAATAGAATCTAAATTTGTTAGAAATAGAGTACTTGAGGCAGATGGTCTTAAAGTTTAAATATCTAAGCTATTTAAACTACCTGTCTTATATCACTATGTAAATACTGAAGAAAATCCTGCTGACATGATCACCAGAGGTTTATCCTATACTAAATATTTAAGTAAATCAACTTATTGGCTAGAAGGTTCAGAATGGTTGAGTAATGATTTTGACAAGTGGCCTCTTTACCCTTTATTGAGCATATCGCCTTACTATAAGCATCAAATAAGTACAGTATGCACTATGCAAATAAATAAGGTAAACGCTGGTATTCTCAATATAAATAAAATGTCAAATTATGAACAACTGTTAAGAAATGACCAGTTACTTGTTCAAATTTTGTAGTAGATTAAAGGGTGGTGATCCTAAAAAGAAAGCCTTAGAGTATTGGGTGAAAATTGCACAGAAAGAATACTTTACAGTAGAATTAGATTTTTTACA
Source organism: Macrobrachium nipponense (assembly GCF_015104395.2). NCBI lineage: Eukaryota > Metazoa > Arthropoda > Malacostraca > Decapoda > Palaemonidae > Macrobrachium > Macrobrachium nipponense. The sequence continues at coordinate 3,233,125 of NC_087214.1, read as the reverse complement.
AAGCAGTGCCAATATTACTAATAATATACCTCCTCTAGTGTCCAATTTAAATTTATTTTTAGATTCAAAGGGTATAATTAGGTCTAGGGGAAGAATATCTAAGTGTTTGTACTTTGACTTTGATGTTCATAACCCAGTATTGCTTCCTAAAGAGCATAGGTTCACCTCATTGTTAATAAACCATTGTCATTTGAAGGTACAGCATTTAGGAATAGGCTACATTAAACTACCTTAGGGAACAGGGATTTTGGATTCCCAAGGGTAGGTCAGCAGTAAAGACTGAGCTGAGTAGTTGTAATATATGTAGGAAATATAATGCCTTAGCTTACAGATACCCGAAGTTTACAGATATGCCTAAACACCACATGAATTTAGTCAAGCCTTTTCAGCATGTAGGTATTGATTCACCGGACACCTTTGGGTTAGGGATGAGTTGAGTGGTAAGACCACAAAAAATGTTCAAATTAGTTTTCACGTTGTCTTAACGTGCGCGCTGTGCACTTTGAATTGTTACCAGACATGTCCACTAAAAATTTTGTTCTCGCTTTCCAAAGATTTAGTAATATGTACACAATACCACAATACCTGTACAGTGACAACGCTAAGTCTTTTCTCAAGGGTGGAAGTATCCTTGAAAGGTCTTTGGAGTTGCAGGAATTTTAATCTGAATTAAGTAAATGTAATATCAAACACATTAAAATACCTTTATATTCAGCATGGGTTGGTTCTGCTTGGGAGAGATTGATTAGAGTATTAAAGAATTGTCTATATAAAGTAATAGGAAGGTCTAAATTAACTTACTTTGAATTATTAACTACCCTTTCTCATATTCAATTAGCGATAAATTCCAGGCCTTTAACATAAAGATCAAGCTCAGAAAATTTAGAGTTTATAACTCCAAATTCCTATATCAAATAGCATGGTAATTCATCCCTCGTTTTGAGAAAAGATGATAGTGATGTTTGGTTGGACGATTCTAGTCAACCTTCTTTAGAGAGAACTGTAGAAATACAGGAAGAAATTATTGAAAATTTTAAGAAATTGTGGTGTGAAAATTATCTCTTAAGCCTGAGAGAACATAGTAGAAATTTGTACCAAAGTAAGTGGGAAAATAGAATTAAAGTTGGTGACATTGTCCTAATTAAAGCAATTAATAAGCCCAGACCATTTTGGATGATGGGTAAGGTATTAGAATTAATATTAGGATTTGACAATAATATTAGGTCAGTGAAACTAAAGCAAACTAATGGGGCTATAGAATATCATTCTATTTGCAATCTTTATCCTTTATCCTTTATCAGTGACACATGCTATAAGAGAAAGGCAAACCAGAGACAATTCAATGGAAATTGAGGTAGAAATAGGCAGTATAAATAAACCTGAATCTATTCACGTTGAACAAGGCGAAAGGTCTGTAAGACCCAAGAGAAAGGCTACCGAAAGATTTGAAAGAATGCTAAGGGAAAATTTAGATAATTTGTAAATACTGCTTTTCAGTATATTATTTACTGTAATTACTAATAATAAAGTTTTTATTTTGACTAAAATGCTACACACTCGAAACTTTTTCAGTGTGAGGATATACTTTATTAAATGCTTTATTCTTTAACTTTAAACAAGGATTAAGGGCATTGCAAATAATTACTTTCTAGGTAATAAATAAATAAAACTAAATAGGTAAATAAAAAGTAAAATTAGGAGATAGCCTATAGTAAACTAAGCTAAGTTAAAATTGGTGTAAATGTTTAAATAAAATGCTACACTCAAAATAAAGTGAAGACTAAAGTTAAAATGCTACACTTTTAGTAACGTGAAGATGATACTAAAGAACTTAGCCATACTTTTTATTTAGCATTGTTGGAAATAATTGTTTAACACAGTAGCCAGATTTAAGGTGGCCTTAATAAATAATGTATGGTTATTGAAGATATTCATTGCAATTCTATAATCGCAATCCTTTGTGGGGAGTGTGCTAGAAGTCAGAAAGGATTGATATTTGTGTCCGACTGTGGGTAATAGCCGTTCGGTCGTTAGCTTCACTCGAAGCTTTATCTATTTTTCTTAATAAATTAAAAGTAAATAACTTAATGCTACTTAGTATAGTAACTATTAGTGTTAATGATAAGTAAAATGAATAATAAAATTAAACTTATGAATTAAATTACTTAAACTAGTAATTGCCTAATAGGCCTTAAGTTCGCGCGTGCGTAATATGCACCTGTCAAAGGTAAGAAGTGAATTACCTCGGAGGTTACCACAGCCACGGCGAACAGTTACAGAGAGTTACTCATTAGCAAGGCTGGCATCTACATTGTAATAGGAAATTAACCCTGAACAAAACTGAACGTTCTAACTCCAAGACAACGACAATTTTGGAATACGTCAACGTCAACGTCAACATTTGTGATAAGTGCTTTACATTATTGTGTATCTTTGGCCATGTCTAGGGAAAAAGGTAATGTATGGCAATGTCACAAAGTTTTATTAGTGGATCTACTCTTTAATGTAAGTTGTTTTGGTTGTTAAATAATTGTTTTGTTTATTAAATATAAGTAAGATTGAAATTAAAATAAATTCCAATAGGAGAGCTCAAGAAGGAAACTGAAGGAATGATAACAGCGGTACAAGATGAGGCCCTAAGAACCAAATATGTTCAAAGAACAATAGATGGAAATAACATCTCTCCCATATGTAGGAAGTGCAATACGAAAAATTAGAACATAAACCACATAGCAAGTAAATGTCCGGCACTTGCACAGAACCAGTACAAAAAGAGGTATGATTCAGTAGCAAAAGCCCTCCACTGGAGCCTGTGCAAGAATCACCAGCTACTTTGCAGTTATAAGTGGTACGAGCACCAACCTGAAGGAGTGATAGAAAACGATCAGGCAAAGATCCTCTGGGACTATGGTTTCAGAAGAGATAGGGTGATGCATACGGGCTGCTCTGTGAGCAAGAGCCCGTGCTGGCACAAGGCCAGCTTAATCTTAAACAACAACAAGGGTGATGCGTGGAAATAGACCAGACGTGACGTTGATTGACAAAATCAAGAAGAAAGTATCACTCATTGATGTCGCAATACCATGGGACACCAGAGTTGAAGAGAAAGGAAGGGAAACAATGGATAAGTTTAAAGACCTGAAAATAGAAATAAGAAGGATATGGGATATGCCAGTGGAAATTGTACCAATAATCATAGGAACACTAGGCACGATCCCAAGATCCTTGAAAAGGAATCTGGAAAAACTAGAGGCTGAAGTAGCTCCAGGACTTATGCAGAAGAGTGTGATCCTAGAAACGGCGCCCTTTATTATTATTATTATTAGTAGTAGTAGTAGTAGTAGTAGTAGTAGTATTAGTATTAGTATTAGTATTAGTATTAGTTTTATATTAGTATTTATTATTTTTTTATTATTTATTATTTATTTTATTTATTTATTATTTATTTTTATTTATTATTTTGATTTTTATTTATTATTTTGATTTTTATTTATTATTTATTATTATTTATTATTTATTATTATTTATTATTTATTAATATATAATAAAAATAGATAATCTTATCTTATTTTTTATTATTTATATTTTTATTATTTATTTATTATTATTTATTTATTATTATTTATTATTAATTATTATTAATCATATTCCAGGAAACGTCTGACAAACTCATTTTATTTGTATTTATATTCATTCTTTTTTTCCCCAAAAAATAGAAAATGGCCACCCTCACACGAGAGGAGACCATTTGTTAGTTCGGAAACTAGTATTTCTCCATTAAAATGACGATGCCTCGTTGTCCCCCAAAGAACAAAAGGGCCTCAAGTGTCTGTGACTTCTGCAAAATCACCACTCAAAACTGGATTGGACCGAATTTAATTTAAGAATCGTGGACTACCAGCGCCATCTGTTGACTGCCCTAAGCAAATCGGTGCTCAAACAAGAAACTGTTGTGCTTGATGGCGAGGCAAGATAAATATTACCGACAAGTGATTGCAATGACTGCATAAAAAATGCCATGAATTGTACGAGGGAATTCACGAGTTGGGTTCTGGTAATACATTCACAGCCCTGGATTGTTAGCCGGAGAAAAGCTACTGTTACCAACAAAATTTGAATATCCCACATACCATTATAGTCGAAATTACGGCAAAACTGTGAGTACATTATAAAGAGGAGAATTTCCTAATATGATTATTCCTAGCTTTAATTTTGATAAAAATTTACATAAACGATATATTTCTTTCAGTTGGTACTTTTAATTTTTCCAAGGGTTTGTATGACTGGCTACAGCGTTACAAGATGTAGTACCTACAGGGTGTCAGCACTGTGATTCTTCTTAACTAAAATATTCAAGAAAATAATCATCGAGTGATTTCTAATAGCTAGTTTATGATGCATTTCATTAAAGCATAAATTTCCAAAAATCAACGCATTTCATCTTGAAGACAGTTGTCTGTATAGACGAGATTTTTACGAAAGTGATGCCTATAAGGACGATTATTTGTCCTTCGAGTTTCTCGTAACATTCCACAAGGTTATAAAGATTAAATTGTCTTCTAGGTGTAATGGGAGAAATATTTCTTTAATTATTAGTGATTTATTTAGGAACTGATTCATCATCCTCCTCTAATATCTTTACACTACAGTTGTAAGAGTGATTGGAACTGTGAAATGTTTTCGTTTTTGTTGTGGACACAAGTGCGTGGCAGTGTGGCCAGTCCCTTGTTTTGTTTTCTTTCTCTTTGAGTATGGTAGCGCTGTCGTGAATCTTTCGTCTGCTTTTTGGTAACACAAGCAACACATGTAAGGATCATGAATGCTCTCGTGTGCGAAGGAGGTCAACCAGTCCACCCTTCAATTTGGCTATTTTACCAAAGTATTAATACAAATTATCTATCCCTTGCAAGTTAAGCTTTTAAAATCGTAATATTACCGTTAGTTCATTAGTTGAAATAGATCACTATCATGAAAGAACAGCAGCAGACGAGGATTCAAGTGCAGAGTTACCTGCCCAGTCCAACGTGATTATGCCTTTATGGAAAATTTTCATTGTTGTGAAAGATGCTTCAAGTTCGTTAGTTGTCATGAAATTTTGCTGTGTTAGTTTGAGTTGTAACTTGGCGTTTAACAGGATTGTAAAACGTTAAAAAAAAAGTTATAAGTGTTTTGTTTGTATAAAGTTTTTGCAAATACCAGTGCCAAAGGGTACCACAAAATGGCTGTCCTACAGGGCATCTTGGGGTTACCCTTACCTCTCTCATGGAAAATTCCACTGCCGATCATGATCTTAGACTAGGCTATACAGTAATTTAAGAAGGCCTACCCTAGACTAATCCTGTTTGAATGAGGAATTGTGACTATTTTTGGTAAATATAGTTATGTTATAAATGTATACAAATTCATGGAAAACTTAATTACATAGGACTAAACCTGTACCCTCATTAAACTAACCTAACTTTGTGGCCTATTGTAACCTAGTTAAAAATCAGCCATGTAAACTGCATAGGCTATCCTTAACGATTTCTGAAGAAGCCTAGGCTAGAGTATATCCTGTTAAAAGGCAGCGTAGCCTAATTTTGTAGGGGCTGGGCCTATATATTAAGACCTGCAATGTTATAAGCAAGTATCTGGTTGTTTACTTCCCATCCTCGGAGTATCATCGATTGCGATGAGAGTTTCTAAGTTTCGTCAGTATCTTCTTTGGGTATAAAGGCGAAGAAGTTTCAAACTCATGTTGGTAAACTTAACAATATATTTGTGTAACTACATCTCTTGAGTAGAGGCAAGGAGTGGTTCAGAGATCTTGATTCTTGGAGAGGAAGTAGAGTTCTGAGTTACAATGCATTTACAAAATCATAAGAGAGCAAACCTTAGCTCAGCATACTAACTTACAGACAGACGAACATATGAGAGGAAGTCACGTAGACGTCTGTGGGTTATAGGTCAACATGTTCCCAAACGAAAACACTGTGACCTGTTTTACACAACAATGGATTTGATTACCACAGGCGAATGCAAACCAAGACGCTCATACAACATGCCAAGGCTTAGCCTGCATTCTTTTATCAGTCCCTATCACACTCCTTGCTATCTCGTCAGTGATCCCCTGGGTCATCGGCTTATTTATATGTGGAATACCACACGTTCCATATATTTTTTATGTAACACTAACAATTTTACCTCATTTTAGTCCAAGTTTCTCAGAAATCTTTCAGGTAGCCTTACCCATTGATATATATTGTGTACAAACATTTTGTACTGTGTGGAGTAGGGTATCAAAAGATTCACACCTTACTGTAAATAAATTGATTCCAAGGCTACTCCACGTTTGATACCTATCCTATTATGAAGGAAAAGCAATTCCCATAGTGAATAGTTGATATATTTTTTTGAGGTCTCTCAATATAAAGTTATTTTTTGTTGTAAGCTACTCACTTGTGTTGTTTTCTGGAAATCAAAAATTAAGTAAAATGAATATTTCCAGGGATCTAGTCCAGGAGTTCTGAAGACTAGGTAAATTAACCAAGTCCAGGAGACTAGGCCTGGGAGAAATTTGACATGAGGTAATGAGTAATAAAGAAACGAGCCGAGTACTGGGGATTTTCTTCAATGCCATCCTACCTACCACTAAAAATGGAAATCAGCACTTCAATTGCCTCCCAGTGGGAAGACCCATACACACAAGGAATATCATGTAATAGCAGGTAGGGCAAGCCTACCCTAATTCCCAGCAGCGTAAACGTCAGTAGCTTTCATACCCACCGTGTCAACCATGACACAGTACCATTTTCTGACCCTTGTCTCCAAGCAAGAAGACTGACAACAGTGCATATGTATAGTAGTATCTAGTATTATTATTCTCGTATATCTTAATGTCATGGTGTCGGAAAAATAGCCCCGCGACATAGGGATTTCATGAAGTCAGAATATCCTCTATTGTAATATCATATAAAGACAAATAGTAATAGATATTATGTCTGAAAATGACAGTTTAACAGATTGGGTCACAGGATTACCAAGTGCAAAAGTACTTTCAGCTTTTTCTGCAGTGGGAAACTGGGTGTAATTCTTAAACAACTTCATGGATGTTGCGTCTGGTTATGATTATATATATCATTCTATTTTAATTATTCAAATTCTCAGGGCTGCCTCTCGATTTCCTATCGTATCCTGGTATTTCGACGTTGGTCATTCCGAGTAACAAATTCCGATGTATCGCAACCTCAGTTTTCGAATTTCCACGAATTTTAGCAAACTTTAAACATACTTTGAACCAGATACAATTATTTCTATTAAATATAGTATCGCCAAAATGGCAAAACTTCGATTGAAATATAATTCGAAGGATCCAATATTTTGGTACGAATGTTACTTGATGTCTCATGAATTCCTACTTTTAAGACTTTTAAACGAGAAAAATTTTCAGCCTTTTCTACGTCATTTGTTAATGTTTTTAATCGAAAGTGACAAGGTATTCCTTACGGGAATCAATTAAGTCTTTAAGTCGTCAATTCACGTAAAGAATAGTTAGTCCTTTGCCCTTAACTGCATGTTAAATCCTCTGTAAATGTTGACAATCCTGCTTACTCTCCGGACAAGGAGCAGCCATTGTTTGTTACTACAACGAAGAACTTGGTCCTTTGTTGAAAACTTTATACGTTCTTCAGAACGTCCCCTCAATGTTAATATTCGATTTTAGAGACATCAAAGTTCCTTATTAATAGTTATCATATATCTCGATACAAGATTTATTCGTGTTATTGCTAAAACAATATATAATGGTTTCGTCTTCAAACAACTACACTCAATAGATGTCTTTAGTGTACAATCTTGTTAAAACATTACATAATAAAAAATATCCTATATTTGGTATTCCTAGCACGCAATGCCCTGTATTTAGTGTGAATAGGGAGCAAAAATCTTTTTTGCATCACTAGCAATGCCTTTCGTCATATAATGATATCAATATCTTTATCTTCGTAGTGATTTTATTTGATTTATGAAATTTAGGCACGAGACCTAAGAGATTGCTATAGGTAACCATTTAGCTACTTGTTACGTTTTCTATTCAGGAAGAATAATTGTCTATAGAAAATGGTATTTAGTACACTTTGATTCTCTCTCTCTCTCTCTCTCTCTCTCTCTCTCTCTCTCTCATCTCTCCTCTCTCTCTCTCTCTCAAGATATTACAAAGTAGTAATCCTAGCCTGCTATGGCCCCCACTAGGTCATTCTTGCCAGACGTATTTCAAAATATTGCTCAATGTAGTGGAAACTAACATAACTGAAATTCTTCTTAAAACGTGAAATATCGCACTATAGCAATTCACCATCTAATAACAATCTTACGATATATTTATCTCGATTCATCTCTGGTGTATTTGCCAAAATTGAGCGGAACGCATCCAAGATACTTTGATATATGAGAGAGATTCGATGGAGGCAGCCACATCCTCCCAGGAGGAGGTTTCTTTAATCAATTTATTTTCGATTGCTAAAACCTATAAATGCTGCAATGGTCTAGTGACTTTTTACAGCAAATACGTTTTATGACCTGTACACAGCCATATGGTTGTAGTTCTTGTTTAAAATTCCATTTAGATTTATGTCACAAAATATTCCCTTTTAATTGCTATCAAAAAGAGTTATTCCTGACTAAATACGGACAATACTGTCAGCATATATCCCACTTTTGCAGTCACAAAATATATCCCAGTTTTGCAGTCAATCATAAAATTTCAAACACATAATTCTGCAAGGTGATATGGTCGCTACTTCAAACCAAACTTGTTCGGGAACACACACAAGCACAAATATTTTCTTATTTTCAGCGTTCTTCTCAGTAGGGCACCCCAACCCACCCTGCAGGCTTAACGTTGATTGCTAGTTAATATAGTAATGCTTTGCTTAAAACACGTGATATTCGTATATACCGTCAACAAAACCGTGACGCTCCTTTTAAACCGTCTTAAGTCATACGTTATATCCTTTTTTTCTTGGTAAACTCTTTGTACAATAGTATCAAAGCCACTATTTTCTTAATTCACACTAAAGATGACAAAAACGAAAAATACATTCACCTTTATATGTTGTGAATACCCTCGGTAATAATAACAAGGAAATATGGCAGATATTCAGTTGTTTAAAAGGCCTTCTTTTTATATTATTTGAACACTTGTATGCCAAATCTGCCATTACGAAAGGCTATACAGCATTAATACAAAATTCCTTTGCTACCCTGAAATACGATGTGAATGACACTAAATAAGTCGAATTTTACGAATTTCGCGCTGGAACCAAGTACTTCCGGTTACCTCTCCAGTCACTAGGGAACTACGGTGGTGAGCTTTGTAGCCAGCTGGACTTTTGTTAATTTATTTTTATTAGATATATGAGCAAATACAGTGAAAATGAAACTTATAAACGACAATTAATGTCTCAAAGCAATGTTTCAGAATTTGATGAATCGAAGGTGTCCTTGGAATGTGGAATGAGAGAGAGAATCCTGGTTTTTTTCTTTGAATATCAGGTGGGCGTGGCAGAGGCTTGGAGCTGTCAAACTTGCAAACTGCTGATTTAAGATTGACTGGAAATCTTTCTCCTCGTTTCTGATAAAAGAGACACAGATGTGCGACCACAAAAGGGGTGCGTTCAACATGTGTTCGCACATGTTGAAATGTCCCACACCTATCACCTAGCATCCATATATCCAATCCCCGGGAAAAATTGGGGCAAAAAAATATGCAATATGTTGTTATTATTGAGAAGATGAACCCTGTTCATACGGAACAAGCCCCATAGATCCTATTCCCGGAGAAATTGAAATTCAAGCTTTAAAAGAATACGTTCTTTAGTGCTTTTGATGGTCATATTTGATAAGCGTCATGACATTACTACAAGGAGCTTGAATTAATCAGTTAAAAGCTGTCCCAAAAGTGAATTACGAGCCATACCTTAAAATAATTTGAGGAATAGAAGCCGGGTCTCACTAATTGCTATCGTCTGCCACTCAGTGGCCAAGCAATTCACCTGTGATCATGGTTGTTCCCCTAATTCAAACAGTAGGTATTTTGCTGATTCGTGATGCTAATTTAGTAGTTATTCGAGTAATTGTGTGAATTACAGTATGATTGATGAATTAAGTTACGTATTCAAGAAGGCCGTAGATTACCATCGTCGCCCAAAGTGAAAAACAGTAAGTAAACTCTCATTTTTCGATTGTTTTAAAGACATCGAAGCCGACATTTCAGTCTTCCGGATTATCTCGAGTCCAGCTATACGATTTACCCCACTTGAATTTTAGTTTATTCTTGGATCATAATCATTTTTGGGCCGGTTCCTTTTTTATAAATAACTTCACTTGTTTTGAGGTTTGTATTTTTGCCTTGTTGGCGTTATTACATCGCAGCCACCAGGTTGAAAGGTGACAAAGAACAGATTTCCGAAATCTCCCTCTATAGATTCATTAGGATTATATTTAATCATAATGAATCTACCCATTCGTATACCTGGGGGTCGGTTTCTTCGTAGTAATCATTTTTTCAACAAGCACCTTCTATCATACTCTTCAGTCTGGGAGTTTAGAGCACAAAAAATCTAGATAGTCGGGTCCTTGCCACATTACCCGAGATTGAAAAGGACTGTCTATCTATCTATCTATCTGTGGTGGTCTTTGTTGATGTAGAGTCCAGCTTCCACATCAGGTCACGTAACCCCTCCCTCCATCCTTCCCCCAGCCCTACAGCCCCCACCCTCCACCTTCAGCACCTTACTACACTTACGAAAAATGTTCAGTTATGGACCCCCAACCACAAATAGGTTCAAGAGCCTCAGAATTGTCTGAGAAATTTAGAAAGTTAATTTTTGAAAAAGTGTACAAGTAAAGTTTGAAGAATGACATTGGCCGTCCAGCTCCCAAGGGTTTCCAGTCGTCAAACTATTTTTGAAAACTGCAAAATTCTAGATTCCGTGACCACAACAATCCATCGAAGGACACTTCCACGCTAGCCAATGGTAACCAAGCATATTAAAACCTACAGCAACAACAATATTGTCTAAAAATGTTAGATAGACTAACCTGAAATGCCTCCTTCTTTATCAAAGTCCTTTCCTTTATCTCGTGAGCATTGTTTACAAAAACGTCCACCACAACCACTACACTCCGCGTTTAGAACTACGCTGGTCACTGAGTCCTACAAAGGGAGGAACAGGAATTGTTTTGAACAATCAGAGGCCTACTACACCATAAACAATGTTTTTTTACGCCTCCTTTCATTGACTGGAATCGTTGGGTTTTGGCAAAAAGGCTTCTTAGACGACTTCCTATTGGCTGGACGAAACCCCATTTTCAGAAATTTCTTGAGAGATTATTTTTACATCCAGTATTAAGATAAAAAAAAGAAGTTATTAACGGTAAATTAACTTGGAATATTCTTCAAAATTCAATATAATAATGATTAAAGTATGTAAATATTAACTTTTTTAAATCGTAAAATGAAGATATCGTCTGAAAACCTTACTATTCAAATTCAAATTCAAAAATTTTATTGATAATTTACGTCAAAAGGGAGGTATAGTGTTCCTATATCTTCCTTTTCCCAATAACACAGTTATTCTATTTTAAAATACAATATGGTTTCCCTTACATTTTTTTTTTTTATAAAATCAGTTATTTTATTATTATTAATTATATAACATATTTGTTCATACAGATCTGCAATGGAATCATTTCTGATTCCATCAAATTCTTTACATTCCATAATGTAATGATACAACTTATGACTTTTGTCTTGTTTCCAAAATTTACAAGGTACATTTTTGTCTTTATTAAATTCCCAATAATACTTATATCCCAATCTAAGTCTCATAACCCAACTTTCAAACAAAGTAGATCGTTTTCCATAAGTTACATTTGTTCCTTCAGAAATTTTCAAATAATGATATAAACAACTACTTCCCTTTTCCAGTAATAGCTTAATAGTTAATAGCTCATTTTGATTTCTAACTGATCTTATATGACTTTTAATATTATTAGGACTTATTAATTCAAAAATATCACTTCCATATTTTTCTGCCCCCTGTTTAGCTAACTTATCTGCAATATCATTATAATATATATTTACATGGGAAGGTATCCATATAAATTCAACTTTATTATTATTTAAATGAATATTATAAACCAAATTTCTACATTTATTTACAACAGATTTATAACGGGGTTCTTTAGCCTTCAATGATTTTAATGCACTTTGGCTGTCTACAAAAATAAAAATATCTTTCCTAATATCAGAAACTGCTTTTAATCCTGAATTCATATATTGCATATAATTCAGAAACAGTGCTATAATTTGTTCCTTCTATTTTAAAACTTTCTTTTTTTAACTCAGATTTTCCATTTTCATCATAAACACAATTTATAAATCCACATCCAGCTCCATGTTCACTAACCGATCCATCACAATACATATGAACAGAATTAATCTTTTTACATTTATTAATTTTTTCTAAAAAATAATATTTTAATTCAATAGTATCATACTCTCTCTTTTTATAATCCAGATTTTCTATATCTATATTTATACATTTTAAACTCCAAGGACATATAGATATTTTTTCTTCAAATAAGTCATATAACGGAGTCAAATTGTACTCCTTCAGATTTTGAAGTAACTTTATGGTATATACATTTATTTTTGCTTTATCAATTCCATAATATATATTGTGAAAGTACTTTTCACCTCTCCTAATCATTCTCATTACAAACATCATTGTTATTTCTTTTATTCTATCACACACACTGGACATATTTGTTTTCCCATTCCTAAGTTACTGTCAAATACGAGTTGTTTTTGGACAACCCAAGACAACCCTTAATGGCTCATTTTGAATGAGTTCCAATTGTCTTATCTTATTGTTAGGAAACAACGCCAGAAGTGGAGCAGAATAATCAATAATTGACCGTATGGTTGTCAAATACATCATTCTTAACAATGGGATACCAATTCCCTTTCCACAATTTGCCAATACTCTTAAAGGTTAAAGTCTACTAATACACAATTTTTTTTACATAGGCTATATGTTCATAATTATATTTAAATCCAATATTAAAACCTAAATATTTATAAGATTGTACCTTTTCCAGTTTAAGATTATTCATAACCAAATCTGTTTTACATTCTATTCTTGACTGATATTTACTTTGATTAATATTAATTATTAAACCAGAATTAATACATAACTCTTGAATCTGATTAACTATATTTTTCATGGTAGAAAAGTAATGACACTGAATAACAATATCATCAGCATAAATAATTGTTTGTACATCATTTCCAAAATTAAACCTTGCAATTCTATCCATTAGGACATTAAATAGTATAGGACTTAACACACCCCCTTGAAGAGTACCTAAGCTTATATCAAAAACATCAGATTCAACCCCCTGGAAAATCACTTCACCTTTTCTATCAGACAAATAGTCTTTTATCCACTTTAACAAATTTCCTGATATTACCTAATTCTCCCAATATGATGTTTTTATTTGCTTTATCAAAAGCATTCTGTAAATCTACAAACAACCTATAGTTAGATTTATTGTTACCTAATACCTTTATAGTACAGTCAGCAGTCGATTTACCTTTAATAAAACCATATAAATTTTCAGAGAATAAACCTCCAATTTTATAATCTAACCTGTTTCGTATTACCCTTTCCATCATTTTACAAAAGCAAGAGGTCAGTGAAACTGGTCTAAAACCCCCATTACTCTTTCTAATAGGAATAATAATAGCAGTTTTCCAAGCCCTTGGCAATCTCCCATTGGTATATGACAAATTAAACAAGTCAACAATAGGGCTATTTTTTAACATCACAAGACAATTCAAAATATCATATGGAACTCCGTCTTCACCTGGTGCTGTAGATTTTCCTGTATTTAATGCATATAAGATTTCATACCTATTTATGGGAATACAAGTATCATCCTCAACATTTCCTTGACTTTCAAAAAGATCTTTCCAAAAATGTTCTCTATTTTTTAAGTAATTCTTCATACCCAGCGGCAGACTATCAAAGCTTGCAATATATTCCCACTTTTCTTTTAACCTTCTTACTTCATCTATTGGATTTGGGTGTACAAAGGTTTTCTTTTTAATTCCTCTAATTTTATTGACATTTATTTGGATAAATTACTTAAATGTTCATTCCAATACTTTCCTCTTGCCTCCTTTCTAATTTCTGTATATAAAGTTGCAACATTTTCCAAAGTTTCTTTGATTTCTGAAGTTGTATTTTTTAACCATAGATTATGACACTTTTTTTAAAACACTTTTCCATTCAATAACCAATTTATCTTTACAATAATCAGGTATATGTGACTTACCCTTTGCTTTTTGTTTTACAATATTAAAAAATTCATCTATAGTTCTTAGAAAATCTTCATAGAATTCATTTTCATCAGTTACCTCCAATAATCTATATACCTCATACCAATTTTCAATATACTTTATAAATTTTTTCTTGTGAGTTTCATTTTTAAATCTATACCTTTTTCTCTGAAAAGCAGTTTCAATTTTACTTAATTTTAAATTTACACCTATAGCACTTCCCCCATATCATATATGTGCATAATCTAATCTCCCACCCCTAATATGAGTGGGATCTTTATTACCTAATAATTCAAATTTATCATTTGTTTCCGTCAAATATTTCAAAGTCTTACCATTATTATTATTTGTTCCATTAATACTACCAAAAAATTCATGTCTTGCGTTTAAATCACCCATTATAATAATTTTATCTCTATCACTTAATATTTTGTCATAAAAATCCTCAGTTTGGAGTCCATTAACATGAATATACACGTCAATTATAAAAAAATAACCATTTTTAATTTTAATTTTAACTACTACATATTCTATATCATTTATTCTTTCAGCAACAATTAATTCTGCTGGTATATTATTCTTAACAAAAGCTATCAAACCTCTAGTGTTTTTTGTAGCATCAGCAAGCAATTCAAATTTTTTATAACCTTTTAATAATTCCGCATTATTATATTCACGAACTTGTAAATTAATAATATCAATTTCATTAACCCAAACATAAGAATGCAAATCATTTATTCTACAATTTACACTATTATTATTCCATGAAATTAATTTTATGATATTACTTTCTGGATTCATTATCTAATTTATGCTTAAGGCCTTCCGCATATCGTAACAAAGACTTCATTAAGTTACCATTTGGTTTCTTTCCATAGGTAGTCAACATATTCAAAACTACCATCATTTCCTTCGTTGTACTAGTCTTTATTTCATTACAATTGACTTCACCGCCATTTTTGCCGTTTTTTGAATCTAGTGACACATGACTGTTATCTCTCTTTCCTTCTAGCATCAAATTATTAGCCAGACTATTATCTCTCTTACCTTCTATCATCAATTATTAACCTTATCACTTAACTCTCCTACAGCTTTTATGACAGATTCCAGTTCTTTCTTGAAATCAGCTAAAACTGTCATTATTTTCCCAGATTCCTCTTCCTTCTCCTTAGGAATATTCAACGACACCTCTCGTGGTTTTGTAGCTTCTTTGTCTTCATTTCTCTTGAAAGAGAAAATCGGTCGTTTAGGACACTCCCAGGCACTTGCGTTATGACTTCCACCGCAATTACAGCATTTTCTTTCAACAGTAATATTTTCTTTAAATTTCTGTACACACTCCCTAGAATCATGTTTATTACTGCAAAATCTGCAGCGATTGTCATTTAAACACTGATAAGCTTTATGTCCCCACAAACTGCACTTATAACAAATTATCGGAGTTTCTTTGTACACTTCTAATCTTCTATATCCAAGTCCTGGTAAGAAGAATCTCTCGGGCGGCTCTGTTCCAATGAATAATCCAACCAGCTGATTTTTTTCTTCCTTCTTTCCTTTTACCACTACGTACTGTCCTTCGGCGAATCCAACGGAAAACTCCAGTATCCATCACATCTTCTGGATCTAGCAGAGTAGGATATTCAAACAGTATAACTTTTGTCTTCTTTTCAAAAACTGGCTTAATCATAACACCACCATCAAAACCAGTCGTTGACAAATAGTCCGCTGCCTTCTGATCCTTAACAGTTACATAAGGGCTATTTTTCCCATTCTTGAAAAGCGCTTCCATTTCCTTGTGAGCTTTAGCTAGTTTAACCGTCCATAATATCTTCTCCGGGTAATTCAAACCTGCATCAGTGGGAAATTGAAGTACTATCCTGTCACTTTTAGTTCTCACTGCATTTGTAGCTTTCGGCACAGCCCCTTAAAATTGCTTTAATTTTTTGCCTTCCATCTGCCGTGTATTCTTTGTCCTTTTTTTTGTTAACGTACACCTCATATCCATCCTCTGACGTTGTTGACATTTAAATCTTCTTTAAGTATTTCTGCTTCACATGTTGACTGAACTGAAGTTTTATCTTCAAAATACCCGTCCGGTGCACTACTCAGCGAAGTACGTCCTGCCATGGCTACAGCTCGAACGTCACTGCCTTACTATTTATTTCAGATCAAGTAAAGCACTGGATATGGAAGGCATCTAAATTTCTGCCATTGTAATGCAGTGGCTAGCCAGTGCCTGCTGGGGATTTGATAGGACCTTGGGGTAGTATTATGCCTAGAGACTTCATCCCTGAGGCTTTATAAGCTATATATATTATCTATATCTAATTAACACAAAGAAAGCCGTAGAGTAAAAAGTTAGGATAAGCCAACCCTGAGCAGCTAATGTGACGAACGTGCGCTGTTTTCTAGCATCAGGTTTAATGCATTATTATTTATTTATTCATTCGTTTACTAGTTAATTTACCAGTTTTACTAATAACTGACCTCCGCTTTTTTGTATTTCACTTTTACCTTCTGTTACTCCTTTCGAACTAACATCACAGTATTCTTTGAGAGCTTGAGTTTTAAGTAAATGGGCCCAGTGGTGTTGTTCTATATGCAGGGGCGTAACTGGTTCCAAAGTTTGTGGGGGAGGGGGGGGGGGGCAGGGTACAAGCAAAAGGTTGGGTGGCGAGTGAAGCAAGCCTCCTCATCAGGGGGGCGCCCCCAGAAAATTGTTGAAATTTGAGCTCTTTTCAGGGGCACTGCAAGGCCTGTAAGGGCAGGTAAACTAAATAATGTGGGTGGTTTATCATTAAGCATCTGATTGCAATTATGTGTCATAAGAATGGATGCCATGAAATATTTGGTGGGCACGCTTACCCCTTAGCACACATAGAAGTGCTTTACTGAATTTCAATATGAATATATATACATATGTAAAATCACGAGCACACTTTTCTTATACATGAAACAAGGCTCATTAAATCTCTTGGAACTTTTCTGCCTTTTCTGTTCAAAAAAATATGATAGAAGGGAGGTAAGATTTCGCCCCTTCCCAAATATATACTACAGTAATGCTAATAATAATGCTGATGATAATGATAACAATCAATGCTGATAATAATGATAACAATTGATAATGATGATAATAATGATAATAATTTTCATAATCGAGATAAAGCACTTACAGATGCAATACATATAGGCTACAGCCTACAGGATATATAGTAAAGGTGCTATATTTACCTTACATTGAGAGGCATAGTTTCTGCATACATAACTTGGCGATTATACTCATACACAGCACTAGACATACATAGAAATATCTGTATACAGGCAGCCAAGACGTTTGTCTTCCTTTCTAACATTAAAAAAAAAAATAGGTACATAATAATAATAATAATAATAAGCTTTATTCCAATATTTACATTGGCTATTACAATAAATACAAATTACATTGTAGTTTACATTTAAAAATTAGATATTTACATGTGCCTACAAAAAAATTTACATCATTATAAAACATACATAGATTTACTTTATACAACTTTAAGAACAATAAAGAATTTGTGACATATATAGGTACATCATAAAAGTAATTAAAACATTTAAAATTTTGCATCTTCAGGAATTTGGGATATGAACTGCCTAGAGCCAATGAATATACATTTAGTTTTAGACTCATTAATATTTAATCCATTAATTTGAAAATAACATCTCGCCATTTCTAATATTCTTTCTGCTCTTACTATCAAGTTATTTAGTTAATTTATAGTTCCAGTCATTAGAAGTTGACTGTCATCTGCGAATTGAACCAAGATGCAGTCTCGCACAGCAGTAGCCATATCATTTATATAAATTAGGGGAAAAGTATTGGCCCCAAGATAGATCCTGTGGAACTCCGAATTCTACTGGTTTAGGGGAGGATATAACATCGCCTAATCTCACTGACTGTAACGATTTTCTAGATAGCTTTTAAACCAGAGAGGGTCAATTTTTAATTGTGTACATTTAGAAGTTGCCAAATGTATTTTGTCGAGCCTCATTTGATTGAGCTACAAATTTTCCTTGCTCTGTCTTCGTAGAGAGATTATTTAATAAATTTATTACGCCCAAAGACGTCAAACAAAGTTACATATTAGCAGTTACATACAGTACATCAGAAATCAACAGTAAAAAAAATTACAGTATTGAATCATCGGTATATCAGTTACAAAAATAACATATATGAGATCGTATTCCATTATCACAACAACTGCAACAGACAGTTTAGCAGCCACCAAAGTGTGGATGACGAGTCAAAATTATGTCTAGGTGGTCATCTTTGAGTAAATATTAGCAGGTTTGAAGTAAATTTTGTCCTTGAGGTAACAGATTCCTGACAGTGGGGCAATGAAAGCATTAGTATTCAAGGTTATTGGCATTAGCAAGGTTACACAGTTTACATGAGGTGTAGTGTGGTATATCTTAGTGTCTGTCCAACCTGCTACACAGGACGATATCCCAACCTTATCCTGGCACTTACGACATTATGCCTACACACCATGAGTCCACGTTGCCAGTACTTGTGACGGCTCTGCAGAAAGTTATCATGATGTTGTATGGAAACACTAGTGCCCCTCTCTGCATCCCTACGCTGTACTGTACAGGCAAAAGCTGCTGAATATATTTTATGTTTAAGGCAGCGAAGTGAGGGCTCAACATTTCTGTCATCAAGGTCCAGCGTGCAGGCAGCTTTAGCAAGACTGTCCACCATGTCATTCCCAGCAAGCCCAATATGGGAGGGCATCCACATGAAGGGCAAGACAAGCGAGGCATTTTAAGCAGCAGCGAGTTGGCACAATATGTCTCGCACAACAAGGCCACAGCTGGGCCTAGAAGATGTTAGTGCCTGGAGTGCAGATTTGGAGTCACAGATCACCAATCCATTCACATTTCTTCTATCAAGTAGGATTACTGCATCCTATATACCTTGAAGTTCGCAATAAGTGGAACTGGATGAGTTTGGCAACCTGCGACCATGCCACCCACCCTCAGGAGATTCTAAAATGGGGGAGAACATAGCACATGCTGCACTTCCATCTGCCTGTACTGAGTCGTCAACATAGATGTGGTGTCCTGCAGGAACTGAAATTGACACTTTGGATATTGTTTCCAAAACCAGCTGCTTCTGTAGACTGGTATGGGCATCTTTAGAGGTTGGTGTGAAAGTGATAGCAGGAATAGGAACCCGCCATGGTGGCAAATCTTGGATGACTGCTTGCTCAGGTACACCGATATCAAGGTGTCGAAGATTTTCACATACTGCCCTAACTAGGTTATGGCCCCCTGGCCGGAGTTGAGGTCTTGGTGCATCTTCGTCAAGTGATGCTCTGAGGACAGCAGAGAAGTTTGGAGTAAATTGTGGAGAGTGTAGACATTTAACAGAAAACAAAGTTACATTGGCATAAATTCTCTCTATTAATGGAGGTAACATGAGTTCGGTCTGCATGTTGACTATCCAAGTGGATGGAGGGCATCCTAGGGTAAACCTCATTACTCTATTTTGGAACAGTTCTAGAGGTTGTAACGCCTGTCTGGGTAATTGAATTAGTGCAGGAGATAAATAGTCAACAACTGACCTTAGGAAGAGGATATAGAGGGTTTTAGCCACGGGGATAGATATACCTGTAGCCCTAGTGGCAAGCCACTTGATGGGAGTGAAGCGAGGCTCCAGTCGATCAAGAAGGTTTTTCACCATGGGGTGGATTCGTTGTCGTGCAGGTATAGCAGGGGTGATCCTGACTGGTGCACCTAGATATGTATACTGTGTGCAGTGAGGTATAATATTCCACCCATAATGAACACTGCAGGTCTCGGTGAGTTCCGGCAGAGAAGATTCTGCTTTTTTCTGGGGAGAGTATGAGGCCACAGGAGGTACAGGACCTGTAGAAGTCTTGAAGGACATGCTGAAGGTCTCGAGGGGTAGTGGAGTGGATGCAGACATCATCAGCATAGCAGGTTACAGTGGTTCCAGGGATAGCAGGGAGGAGAGACAGTACACAGTGCATAAGAATATTAAAAAGAAATGGGCTCAATACACAGCCCTGAGGTGTGCCAAGCTCAAAATTTCCATAGGAGCTACATGCACCCTTAAAGAAAACACGTGATTTTCTGTTACTGAGATAACCGTTTATCCACTTCAGAAGGTTTCGTCCGACACCAAATTCGACAAGCTGATCAAGAATTTTATCCCTCTTGGCTATATCAAAAGCACTTTTGAGGTCAAGGAAGGCAACTACACTGTTGGAGGACAATCAGGAGTAGAGTTCAGCTAAACAGTGATGAGTAGTACTCCTCTGTGGAAGAAAGCCATACAAAAGGGGAGAAAGTTTTTCTTGTAACCGGTACATTAGCCTGGTTAGTAATATACGCTCAAACACTTTACTAAAACATGAGGTGAGGGAGATAGGCCGATATTTATCAGTTCCAGGCTTTGGGATAGGAATAATTGTGCTAATGGTCCAGGCAGCAGGTACATATCCATGTTGGTAGCAAAGATTATACAATTGTAGAAGAGGATTTCCAGGAACCTTCTGGAGGAGACGAAGCACTTGATAAGTAAGGCCATCATCTCCAGGAGCAGAATTTTTATTTCCCATAACAGCACGTCGCAGCTCATCCTCAGTGATCAGCTCTTTATCCTCCTTGTTTGATTCCAACAATGCAGCCATCAGACGAAGGTTGCGTAAATTGCTCTGGGAAGAAAATGCTTCTTGGATTCGTACAGGGAAATTACTGGACCGTGACTGGGTTGACCAAGTAGTGATGAGATCCTGGGCATATGCTTGTGGACTGTGATGAGTGCACAATGTGGTTTTTTTCTTGACATCCTTTTTGATGAGATGCCACATGGTCCCAACGCTAGTTTTTGTGTTATTGTTCAGTGTATTTATACCATGACTCAGTTTGAGACACACTTCTGGAGCAGCTAAAATAATCCCTCGCCTGCTGATATTGAAGTAGATGATTAGGTGTCCGTTGTGTCTGAAAGGCAAGGCCAGCATCGGCCGCAACTCCCTCTACTTGCTTAATGCGTTGATCCAAGGTCCAGGCATGGGCAACAAGATGACTTTTAATGTGAGGTCTGACAATATATAGTTGATAGGAGTCATGGGTAGCTTTTACCAAAGAATTGTACAGGTGTTCTGGAGAGTGTTTATCAAAGGTAGGTAGGACAGAGGAGATGTATGAAATGTATGTTGAGCAGTACTTGGGTGGAATGGTGATGCAGGTACGATGATAGGGGTCACTTGGATGAGTCTGTATTGCGTACTGTAGACATTAGGCAACATGGTCAGAAAAGAGCAAGGGAACAGAATGACAGGAGACATATGATGCTATTGAAGTGTGCATCAATAGCATCAAAGCGTGTCGTTAGTGCTGTACAGTGCGATTCAAAGACAGCAACAGCCTTACGAAGTTTTGAAATTTCAGCTGATTCAGGAGGGCATAACGAGGAGGTTGACACTGGTTGTGTTGGTGGTGTCAGTGGAAGTGACTGCGTGGCAGCGCGCGACCGTCTGGAACATCCATGCCAAACATTAACTCCTGCTTCACCACAACGAGGGCATTTCCAATGCAGTCTCTGGAGTTGATGATGATTCTGACAATGAGTGGAAGATCAGTAACAGGTTTACAGTATGGACAGGTGCGTGTGGAATGGGCTGCAGCACACCAGGCACACTTAGGTGAGGCAGAGCAATATCGGGAGATATGGCCAGTACCCCAGCAGTTGAAACAGTTGGGCTGATCATCCTTCATCCTGCGTAATTCACAAGGAGGGAAGCAAGGGAGGAAGGAAAACTCATAAACAGATGGTGGTGGTTCTAGTAGACTCCATGTGATGACACTGCGATTAATAGGGTTCCCATTTTGAAGAAATCTTCGTGCACTGTATACACCAGGCAGTTCCTTAGCAAGGTTAGGGTCTGCTTCAATAGGGTAACGAGTAATGAGATATGTTAAATACTTACGGGGTCTGTCTATTGAATCTTAAATATCCAGGCTTATGGACAGAAATTCACCACCCTTCACCCTGCCAATGATGTCCTCACGACTCCTTACAATATATACAAATTTAGATGTGATAGCAGACACCTTCACCTCTGCCAGCTCCTTATCAAGATTGAAGGTTCTGTTTACTTCAGTCAGCCATCGTAGTTTAGTGTCGGTAATCAAATTTTCTTTGAAGACCAACCTAACATATTCATCACGGGGAGCAAAAGCTGGGGTAGCAGAGGAAGCAAGTCGTGTATGGGGGTGAGGCAGAGTGACATCACTCTTTTGTCTAGTGAAAATCTCTTGACATTTGGATGTTTTAGCAGCAGGGAGGACTGTGGAGCACTGCTAGTATCTGACCCATAATCCACCGGGCGCTTCATGGGGGTATTAGCAACAGTACTGGAAGGCCTATGAGGAAGAGATTGTGTGGGTGGTCGCCAATGAGTCATATCTACATCCTCATCATCAGTCAGGTGCAGATAATTTTCAACCTCAGAAACAGAGGCTGGTCCGGAGTAGTCCATTATTAGTGAAGCCGCAGCCTTTTCACGTACCAATAGTGATCACACATACACTGCGCATGCGCCGAACTGAGGCGCCCGCCGACCCGAGTGGGTATGCCACGGGGAATGAGTTTTTATATCGTAACTACAGACTTAGTATAAAATCCTATATACACACGTTGTTTTACTAAAATGGTCACTGAGTTTTACTGTAACTTATAAACACGGTGAAAGGTGTAGTATCACTAGAACTTGCACAAAAACTCATTATTTAGAAAGCTCACACAAGGCATGTTTACAAACCGAGAGCACTCTTCTTCCCCTTCGTAGAGAGAGAGAGAGAGAGAGAGAGAGAGAGAGAGAGAGAGAGAGAGAGAGAGAGAGAGAGAGGAGGAGAGAGAGAGAGAGAGAGAGATTTTTATAGTTACCAAATATCCAAAAATACATTTTCTATAAAAACTTATTTCAATTCAAATAGAAAGCGTAAAAATATGTAAATGGTAAACTATGGTAATCTTCTCTCCCTCGCTTGTAAATTTCATAAATCAAATAAAATCACTGTAAAGATAAAGATATTTATATTAGTATATGACGAAAGGCATTGCTAGTAATACAAAGAAGATTAATGCTTCTTATTGATACTAAATAAATGGCAGTAAGTGCTAGGAATACCAAATATAAGATTTTTTTGTCATATAATGTTTTCTTTTGAAGATTGTACGCTAAAGCCATCTATTGAGTGCTATGGCAATCTTAGTTGTTAGAAGACGAAACTATATATATTGATTTTAGCAAGACCAAAGAATAATCCTGTATCGATATACATTATGAATATTATGAAGGAAGTAATATGTATATATCTAAAATTGAACATTAATAAGGGGACATTTTGAAGAACGTAAAATGTTTTCAAGAAAGTGACGAAGTTCGTTTGTAAACAACAAAACAATAGCTGACTCCTTGTCCGGAGAGGAGGCAGGATTGCCCCAAAACATGGGAGGCTTTAACACGCAATTAAAAGCAAAGGACGAATAGTCTTACGAGAATCAATTAATTAAAGGCGTTCAATGATTCTCGTACCCGAATACTTTGTCATCTTCCCCCCCCCCCCCCCCCCCGATCCAAAAAATGAGAAAATAACGTAGAAGACGTTAAAAATTATATCACTTAAAAGTCTTACAAGTTGGGGTCATGAGACATCAAGGACTATTCATATCAAACGTCATGAATCCTTTAAATTTTATTTTAATAGAAATTTTGCCATTTTGTAGATATATTCAATAAAAATAATTGTTTATGGTTGAAAGCATGTTCGAGTTTGCTAAATTCGTGGAAATTCGAAAATTGAGGTTAAATACGTCGGATTTTGTTAACTCGAATGACCAACATTACAATTCCAGGATACGATAGGAAATCGAGGAGCAGCCCTGGGAATATGAATAATTATAATTGAATGATATATATTGTACACAGATGTAACATCCATCAATTTGCTTAAGAATTACACCCAATTTCTCCTGGTGAAAAAGATAAAATTAGTGCATTTTCACTTAGTTACCCTGTGACCCATATCAGTATCACCATCATTTTAAGGATTTCACGACATATTTATTATTATTTTTCTTTATATGATATTAATGTAAAGGATATTCTAACTTCATTACAGACCTAGGAGATAATTTAATCTTTATAACCTTCGAGAAACTCGAAGGACAAATGATCGTTCTTTTAGGTCATCAGTTTTACAAAAATCTCGTATATACCTGTAAGATGAAATACGTTAATTCATGGAAATTTATACTTTAATGAAATGCGTCATCGAATTAGTTATTAGAACGTACCCAGTGATTGTTTTTTTAATCATTTAGCCAAGAGAAGACTTAAAAAGAATCGCAGTGCTCACACCCTGTAAGTACAACTTGTAACCCTGTAGCCAGCCATACAATCCTCGAAAAAATTTCAAGTACGAACCGAAAGAAATATAACATTTCTGTTAGGGTTTTCCGAGCTTATAGCTAAAAATAAGAATATAAAACCTTTTCTGTATAATGTACCCCCAGTTTTACTACAATTTAGACAATAATAATATGTGGAATAGCCTAATGTTGTTGGTAATTCTAGTTTTTCGCCCGCTAACAATCCAGGGCTGTGAATGTGTTACCAGAACCCGATACGTGAATTCCCTCGTACAATTCCAAGCATTTGGCTCCAAATACTATTTTTGCTAGTCACTAGTAGGCATAAATAATTGAATATATACTTTACTTTTTTATGCAGTCATTGCAATCACTTATTCGGCAATTTTTTTTTATCTCTCCCCACTATCAAAAGCACAACAGTTTTCCTGTTTGAGCACCATTTTGCTTCGGGCAGTCGATAGATGCGTCTGTGGTCCACAATTCTGGAATTAAATCCGGTCTAATCCAGTTACGAGTGACCGTCACAGTCACCTGAGGCTCTTTGGTCCTTGGGACAGAACGAGGCACTGACATTTTAATTGGGAAGTGCTAGTTCCGAACTATCAAATGAACTATCAAATGGTCTCTCGTGGGAGGTTCATCCCTTTTTTTTTTTTTTTTTTTTTTTTTTTTGAAACTAATTAATATAAATACCGATTAAAATGAGTCTATCAGACGTTTCATGGAATATATTGCTTTCGTGAAAGCTACCTGAGATATATTGCTCATAATTTCAAGCTTGCAATGTCAGTAATTTGAGTATGGGTGACTGTAATAACGTTTATTAGAACAATCTATAATGTTTAGGGAATTTTCAGCTTTATACCAAATATACCAGTTTTATTGTTGTTGTTCTGTTCGAGTGATGTCACATGATGATACTACTTATACCATACTTATATAATAATAATAATAATAATAATAATAATAATAATAATAATAATAATATACTTTATTAAAAGTAATGGCTACTTCAGCAGCGTTACACTTGTAGAGATTCTTCTCTATTTTGCGAATAGCGGCTTTTCGGTGCTACTTAAACAGGCTAGTAGAAGCGCCTATAGAGGTCATGGTAAAATACAGGGTCAAAATAGGTGTATATATTTGAATTTTACAGATAAACTATGATACCATAGTCATCAAAGTCATTAACGATTTTCTCTCTCTCTCTCTCTCTCTCTCTCTCTCTCTCTCTCTCTCTCTCTTTCTTAAAGCGAGCTTTCGTCTGGAGCTGCCAGACATCCTCGGGCTGGGAAGCTGAGGGTGGACTGATCTTGGTGCGTTGTTGTTGTTGTTGTTCAAGATTAAGCTGGCTTTATGCCAGCACGGGCTCTTGCTCACAGAGCAACCCGTAGGTCATTTGAATTTTTTGGATGTAAAGGTGATTTTTAAGGATATGAGGTGAGCCTTTATTTATGATTCTATGGGTTATGCATGTGAGATGGTATGATTTGAAAAACGAAAGGAAAGGTGAACAGGCAAGGTTCCAAACCCCTTTAAACCCTAAGGTACCCATTAGTAGAAGATAAAGATCGATAGTAGCGAGTCCTGGCGAGTCAGAGATAGCCAGTAAGGAGACCGAAAAATTTATAGTCGTAGAAAAACGGAAAAAAAAGCACATTAATCTATGGAGTTCAAGTACCATATTTCACTTACGTTAATGAAAAGAAAAAGATCGCCGATCGATAGAAATAGAGATTCGGCGAGAGAAAAACGAAATGTTATAAGTCTAAGAGAAAGCAAACAAAAGTAAATAACAGCTTAAGCGGTAGTTAGAGTGACAGTTGAAATATTCGGTCGTTAGACGTGAGGCGGCCGAAAAAAAAATAATCGGAGGGGAAAGGAGGTTGTTTAGTAGGAGAAAAAGCAGTTTATGCTAAAACAGCTATCTCGGTCGTGAAGCATTACGTCGGTTCTCTGTATCGATATTTCCTTGTGAGGAGTTCATCTGGGAGCTCAACATCCATGTCTAAGGCTTCACAGGTGATCTTAGACAGTTCTTTCCTGTTACTATAATGACCATCGTCGTAGAGAGTTCTGTGCAGGAATGCTCTAAATTCCTCATATGTTATCAGGAGCTTGGGTTTTTCATAGGTTCCTGTGGTGAAGATTAAGTCTTTCTTTGGTTTTGTTTGCGTTGCTGCTTCGGCCTGTGGAACGGGAGTTACTGGCATTTCCTCGGTCTGGGTTGTTGCTTCACTGTATGTAGGTCCATCTGTAATAATTTCTTCGACCGTGGTTTCTTCCGTCTGTGTTCCTGCTTCAACACGAGCAGGAATCGGCGTTGTCGGCGGTGCAAAGGCTGGAGGTATAACCTGAGGGTTGGGAGAATTGACTGAGGGTTTGAGGGGATAGCCTTAGGGGTCGGGGGGGTTGGAAGGGTTTGGGAATGGAGGTTGGAGGGAAGGAAAGGATGAGGGGTTTGGGATATAATGACGAGGTTTGGGGTGTTCTGCAGGGGAGGGTTGAATAGTTTGTGGTGGAGGTGGTTGATTTGTTCTTGGATCGATGCGTGGTTTACCTGGTGGTCGTCTCAGGGGCGATGGTTGTCGTTCTCGAGGTCTTGCTGGCGGTGGGGAGATGCCCTTCATCCTCCAGATTTTTTCCAGTCTGACAGGGCACCCCTTAAACCATGCATGATGTGACTGGTGGCAGTTTGAGCATCGGGCAACAGTGTGGCCCTTTGCTTTAAATTTGGCAAGGCAGATGTCTGTCTCATGCTTTAGGCTACAAATACCACAAACATGCTGGGCTGGGCACTCTCTTCTGTGATGCCCAAACCTCTGGCACTTGAAACACCTAAGAGGTTCAGGAATGAAGGCTTCGGTCTTGTAAGTACCAAGGATCCCAAGGCTGATGAAGCCTGGGATTTCGCCCTTGAAAGTGGCCTCAACTTTTAAAGTTTGCTCCTCTGTTCCATTTTTTTGTTCTTCACTGTGCAACGTGAAAGCAGTCATTATTCCTAGCACTTCCAAAATTCGGTCCAAAGTGACGTACTTAGGGACCTTGCAGATCATTGCCTTTGATAGCTTTGCAGCTGGGTCCAAGAGAAGACATGAAGAATCCGTTCTTAAGAGTTCTGCAGACTGTTCATCTTTCGGGGTAATAATAAATTCCCCTTTGAGATTCGGTCGGGCTTGAAGTTTTGCGGTGGGGTATTTCTTCTCAAGTGCTAGAACAGCTGCATAGGATGTTTGATCTTGCTGGGAAATTGTCCTGAATTTGGGAAGTGCCTTGGTAGGTGGTGCAGAGGTCGTGGTAGATGGTGCAGCAGTCGAGGAATATGGGAGGTTGATGACACTCATAAGGGCTTTTTTCCTTTTCTTTTGGACCCTCTGAAAGCCTTGGTCGTCGGGAGAGGGCGGGTCCACATGCTGGGGGCCAGGAGACGTCGGACGTTTCTCTGCCATCGACGTAAATTCGGCTAATAAGAGCAAGGATGACGTAACGTGTTACGTAGCGCGCCTGTGCGCGACTCTGCCTTGGTGCGGTGTCCGTCCTCGTTATATCTGTGGTTGACAGCAGGGGTCTGCCCCATGCTTGTCTCCTATTGGCTGGTGGCGGTGAGTCTTGTTTTCATTGGTTGCCTGAGCCAGGTCTCAAGCCACTTTCTTCGAGCCGATGGTTGCGTTGCAGCATACCCTGCAGCCGACTGGACCTCCTAAGCGGCGCTATAACATTTTTTAGCGCCGCTTAGGAGGTCCAGGCGGCTGCAGGATATGCTGCAACGCAACCATCGGCTCGAAGAAAGTGGCTTGAGACCTGGCTCAGGCAACCAATGAAAACAAGACTCACCGCCACCAGCCAATAGGAGACAAGCATGGGGCAGGACCCCCTGCTGTCAACCACAGATATAAACGAGGACGGACACCGCACGTTTACGTCATCCTTGCGCAATACTATTGGCCATTACATAATCTGAGCAGCTCGCTTTGTCGACTCAGGACGATGGCAGAAAAGCGGCCGTCCTCTCCTGGCTCCCCCGCAGGCGGACCCGCCCCCCCTCGACGATCAGGGCTTCCCAGAAAGTCCAGAAAAAACGGAAGAAAGCCCTCAATACTGTCATCGACCTTCCTACACTTTCGACGCCTCCAGCACCTACCATGACGACTCAGGCACTCCCTAGATTCAAGGCAACATCCCAAGAACACCAGACATCGTATCGGCCGTCTAGCACTTGAAGAAATACCCAACAGCACAACTCCAAGCCCGACCGAATCTGAAAGGGGAATTTATTATTACCCCGAAGGACAAACAGTCAGCAGACCTCCTGAAAAACGATCCTTTATGCCTCCTTTTGGACCCAGCTGATAGACATCGAAAGCAATGATTTGCAAAACAAAGTCCCTAAATATGTGACTATCGACGGATTCTTGAAGTACCAGCGTATTGACTGCTTCACGTTGCAAAGTGAAGAACAGAGATGGAACTGAAGAAGAAACCCAAAAAGTCGAAGCTACGTTTAGAGGCAAAATTCCAGACTTCATCAGCCTTGGGATCCTCGGAAACTATAAGACCGAAGCCTTATCCCGACCTCTCAGGTTGTTTCAAGTGCCAGAGGTTGGGGCATCACAGGAGAGAGTGCCACGGCCCAGCATGTCTGTGGAATCTGCAGCCAGAAGCATGAGACCGACGTTTGCCTCAACAAATTCAAAGCAAAAGGCCACACTGTTTGCCCGATGCCCAAACTGCCATCAGTCTCATCATGGCATGGTTTCAAGGGGTGCCCTGTCAGACTGGAAAAAAATAAAATGGAGGATGAAGGGCATTTCCCCACGCCAGCAAGACCTCGAGAACGACAAACCATCGCCCTCAAGACGACCACCATGTCAACCTCGTATCGATCCAAGAACTAACCAACCACCTCCACCACAAGCTCTTCAACCTTCCCCTGCAGAACACCCCAAACCTCGTCTTATATTCCCAAACCCCTCATCCTTTCCTTCCCTCCAACCTCCAATTCCCAAACCCCTTCCAACCCCCCCGACCCCTAAGGTTATTCCCTCAACCCCTCAGTCAATCCCCCCAACCCTCAGGTTATTCCCCCAGCCTTCGCATCGCCGACGACGTCGACTCCTGCTCGTGTTTGAAGCAGGAACTCAGACAAAGAACAACCAAAACAACCAGTGAAGATAGCAGGTCGAGACAATTACAGAAGCTCCCCGCTTTGTATGCCGAAGCTGGAACAACAAACAGAAGAGTTCCCAGTTAAGAAAGACATGGAAATCCAGACCTGCAAACCGAAACTCAGATCAGTAGCCTCTGGAAGTGAATTCCGGTTCGTAGGAGACAAGGAATTCACAAGCTCTTAATGACCATTGATGAATTCAGATACTTAACTTACATAGAGCTCTCGCCGATAATCGCTACTTTAATGAACGACTTTTTGGAGAGATCTTCCAGGAAGCCCTCAACTTTGAGATCTCCCTCCCCCAGATGATTTCCTCCAATCAGAATTTCGTTTCAGGACTCCTGAAGAGCATATATTTATTCAGCTATAGAACGATCATCAACTGTTCTCTGAGCTCGTCCACGTTCTGTTGGACCTAGAGAGCAGTCTCCCAGATGACCTCCTTCGTGAAAAGTGCTGTTTGTAGCATTAACTGCTTTTTCTTTTACTAAACAATCCTCCTTTCCCCTCCGTTTTTCGGCCGCCTAACGTCTAACGACCGAATATTTCAACTGTCACTCTAACTACCGCTTAAGCTGTTGTTTACTTTTGTTTTGCTTTCTCTAGAACTTATAATATTTCGTTTTTCTCTCGCCGAATCTCTATTACTAACGATCGGCACTCTTATTCTAAATTATCGTAAGTGAAATATGGTACTTGAACTCCATAGATTAATGTGCTTTTTTTTCCGTTTTTCTACAACTATAAACTTTTCGATTTCATTACTGGCTATCTCCGACTCGCCAGGACTCGCTACTATCGATCTTTATCTTCTACTAATGGGTACCTTAGGGTTTAAAGGGGTTTGTAACCTTGCCTGTTCACCTTTTCCTTTCCTTTTTCAAATCATACCATCTCACATGCATAATCCATAGAATCATAAATAAAGGCTCACCTCATATCCTTAAAAATCACCTTACATCCAAAAAATTCAAATGACCTAATGGCTGCTCTAGGAGCAAGAGCCCGTGCTGGCATAAAGCCAGCTTAATCCTAAACAACAACAAACAGCACCAAGATCAGTCCACCCTCAGCTTCCCAGCCCGAGGATGTCTGGCAGCTCCAGACGAAAGCTCGCTTTAAGAAAGAGAGAGAGAGAGAGAGAGAGAGAGAGAGAGAGAGAGAGAAAATCGATAATGACTTTGATGACTATGGTATCATAGTTTATCTGTAAAATTCAAATATATACATCTATTTTGACCCTGTATTTTACCATGACCTCTATAGGCGCTCTACTAGCCTGTTTAAGTAGCACCGAAAAAGCCGCTATTCGCAAAATAGAGAAGAATCTCTACAAGTGTAACGCTGCTGAAGTAGCCATTACTTTTAATAAAGTATGCTTGAGAGAGGGTCTGCTTCCTAAATAATAATAATAATAATAATAATGTAAAAGCAACGATGTAGAATGATACGTCTGGGAGATGTAGAGAGCTTAGTCTGTTGACCTCTTTTGTCTAAGATTACAAGTGCAATGGGTTTGTAATGCTGCTCCTTTTTCAAGATAATTTCGGACGAAAAAGAAAGCAATTAGTATACTGAGGTTTATTAGGCAATAGTAATTTCATCAGAACAAAAGTGTTGATAACATGATTTTTCATATAAAGGAATTTGTCAAGTTGCAAACACTGATCGCGTATCTGAAGCCCAGAATTGCTTCAGATGTCCTGACAACTTATTTTTGTGACGACTTCAACTCGTCCTGACATTGTGAATCTTGCTTATATGCTGCTCTTGAATATACCAGAGTAAGGCACATGTATTCCGCTCTCCATTGACACCAGAATGAGTGTCATAACTTGAATAATAACTTCGCAGACAGCGTACAAGGTCGAATTAAATTCGCCGTCGAAGAATGCTATGGCGCCTACAAAATGAAATAAATCAACAAATGGAAACCAATAGGTAGCACAGAAAGGGATGCTGCTGCCCACACATCCATACTACATAATATAAACAAAATCTTTCCATTTCGTGCAAACCATGAATGAGCATGGAGGATATATCCTAACGCCAGAGTTTATAGCTCAGTCATGATAACGTGCCTTACGTACCATCTCAGACCTTGCGGGAAGATATAAAAGTAGGATATGATAGAAGGAAAAAAAAGGGATATGAAGGTAGGATACAAGGGGATATAAGAGGATATAAAAGGGGAATATAAAATGAGAATAAAAGAGGATATAGTGGTAGAATATAAAAATAGGTTATAAAAGGAAGGTATAAAAGTATGGTATAAAATGAGGATGAAAAGATGATATAAAGTAGGATATAAAAGGAGGATATAAAACGACGAGGATATAAAAAAGCACAGAAATGCTATAAAGAGACTGTTCACTATAAAAGCTTCATCGCGAAATCTCTTTTGCAGTCGGGATTTGGAACCAAATAAATTTTTTTTAGCGAATTTCTCTTTATTCCATGAAATTGCATTCATTCATATAAATAATAATGTATAAGTACAATGTAAACAGACCAACGTCACATTTGATATTGCAATGATGGTGAAGGAATTTGAAACTACATTAATGAACAATGCAAGTATGATGAACAGAGTCGATTTTTAATGATTAAGAACAAATCACAGAAGCATGGAAAATCAATCAAATATAATGAACCGTACCTTCATTTTTCTGTGGTTGAAAAACATTGTAGGCCCAGATAATTACACATTTAAACCATTGTACATTCTTCATTTATAAACACACACACACACACACAAACACTCGTACCTGGGCGTTTGTGTAGCCTGTGACACAGCCTCATGTTGAAGCATTTGTCATTCGACCCAAATATCTTCCGTTTGTTTTGAACAGCCTGCAACGTCTGTCTCTCTGTCTGTCTGTCTAGTATCCTCTCCAGAGAGAGAGAGAGAGAGAGAGAGAGAGAGAGAGAGAGAGAGAGAGGAAGTAAAGAAAACAATGGCAAACGTCTTTCATACGAATATGCAAGTCAACGATAAGATATATTAAAATGATGAACCGTACGTTAATGTGTGAGAGAGAGAGGAGAGAGAGAGAGAGAGAGAGAGAGAGAGGCGGGATCGTGTTTCCTGACAGATTGCTGTATCGTTCATAGCAATGAGAATCATCTTATGTGGTAGTTATTCCTTCACTCGATAAATCTCATATAAGAAAGCATTAGGAGATATATTTTAGTAAGGTAATATGTAAAGTCTGTAGATTATGTTGAAACTCCTAGATGAAAAAGAACATCTTGATATGACTGCAGGAAACAGGATATACAAGTTACAACCTGACGATAGGAAGGTTATAACACGCGCGGAGAACACTATGTAAATTGAATGCCGTAGAAATAATAAATAATAATAATAATAATAATAATAATAATATAATAATAATAATAATAATAATAATAATGTTCTTGAACCGTGCAGGACATTCGCTGTCACCATTCAGGCAAAGCCCTAAGTTTGTTTGCTTTGTATACGCCGAAGTTCTTAGGCCACCGTCGGTCTTGGAGACGAGGACGTCGAGAAAGGGGAGCTGGCCTTCGTTGCTGAATTCGACGGTATAATTCAGCGAACTGCACTGCTGGAACATGCGCCGGACAGTTTCAACCTCTTCCTCATTCTCGGCTTGTACAAATACATCTTGCGTATTTGCGTATGCACTGGTCAAGAACACCACAGTCAGGGCCTACATTCGGAGGGCCCTCAAGCATTGTTCTTCCTGGCAGGACACTCACAAAGGGATCGACCGAGTCACTCAGATACTCGTTAATAACGGGTATCCGAATCGACTTATTAATAAAGAAGTCCGAACAGCGCTGGATCGGTGGTACAGCGAGAGTGAGAGACCGCATCCCCACCCCCATGAGAAGATCATACTATATTACAAAGCTAGAATGCACGCACGTCACAGTGAGGACGAGGATGCATTGAGAAAAAACTTCAGAGAGAGTGTGACCCTACCGAAGTCGACAAAGAACTCGAACTCGTAATTTATCACCAAAAATCGACGTACCTGCGACCTTATCATGAAGAACAACCCGACCCCCACCCCCACCCCCACCCCCCAGCAAGAGACCTCTTGAAACAGTCGAATGTAGTCTAACAATTCTTATGTCCCATCCGTGGATGTCCCGGCTCTTACGTTGGTATTACTTCTATGAAACCGTCAAAGAGGATTTCTTGCCACGCACAAGAAGGGGCAATTAAAAACCATACCATGACAGCACATCAGGAAGCTATCTCCCACGACGGTATCATCAGAATACTAAAGTTAAGTAGGGTAGGGGGCTCTTGACCAGTGACAGAAAGAAAAGCCCTCATTAAATACGACACAGGAAGTGCTTTTCCTCCCCACCAACTTAAGAAGACCCAAGAATATAAATGATAGTACAAGTAATACCAGACCGAGCGACACCCCCAATCAAAGAATTCCAGATGAGACAAGCTGCAGCCCAGCAGCCAATGACAATGCGAGCCGTCGTGACACAACGCCCACGGAAGTCATGCCCCAGCCTCGACGGTCTACTAGACTGCAACAGCGCGACCTTCAACGACGAGAAGTGTCTTGAAGGAAACTTCCTCCAACGTATAGCAGGAACGCATTGCGCCACCAACCAATGAAAAACTCAGCGAGCGGTTGACCACCTGCTGACCTACTACTATATATTGAGTAGATCCTGACAGCATCTACAGTCTGCTCCGACCCACTGCCATGCTCGGATGATACCGAGAGAAACGTTGGCCACTAGATCTACTTGTATTTTGATCTATTTGTTCATTTACTGTGACAAATAAATTCACCTTATGTCTCAGTTAATGATCACACGACTCGTGTGAATTCTCCGGGAAGATGATAATCTTATACGAGAGCCTTTTTAAGGGTTATCCTTTATTATTATTCATAACTAAACATAACTGAAAACAATAAAATTTGTCTTAAAAAAAGAAATCACTATATATCTGAATCGAAATACAGTACAGGATTTCGTAACCACTTCTCTGCTACGGGTAAAAAAAAAAAAAAAAAAGTCCAAAAAGATGAAAATCAACAGGTATTTATTTCAGCACTGGTGGTACTGCGTGATCATCTTGCCGTTATGTTCTTAAAGTACGCTCGATGGATGAGCGATGAAGTGAGAGGTAAGATATGTTAAGACAAACACCCGTACTAAACCAGTTATTAATATTTTATAATACCCATATTATATATATATATATATATATATATATATATATATATATATATATATATATATATATGCGTAAATCGTAGCCATATTTAAATACGATCATTTTTTTCAGTTAACTTTTTCTAGAACAAGAAACAATTTATATATGTGAGTTATTTTCGACCGACCTGTCTGTTTCCTGTCTTTTCCTCAGTGGCTTTTCTAATTTTAAGGATAAACTGCAGGACTTCATAAGGTCTAATATTATATATAGATATGAATGCCCAAAGATGTCTTGGAAGTTACGTTTGGTT
The DNA here is from genome assembly GCF_015104395.2 of Macrobrachium nipponense. Lineage (NCBI taxonomy): Eukaryota > Metazoa > Arthropoda > Malacostraca > Decapoda > Palaemonidae > Macrobrachium > Macrobrachium nipponense. Next base: position 3,197,627 of record NC_087214.1, on the reverse strand, counting down.
CCTCGCAAAGGTCTGATATTACAGCCACTTGGGATTAAGCTATAGGATTTCGAACCCTGGTTTTTCTGATATCAGAATACACTCATCAAAATGCAAATTCCTATCGAAAAGAGCCAATTTTCCATTATTGGCACTACCAGCCGAACTACACTTGACTACTCTTGAGGGGTTATAAATAGAGCACTTCTCTCCCACTTTGAACTACAAATACCTCTGTATTTCTCCTCTCTCTTTGGACGTGAGTTTATTTGGGCGTGTATGGCCGTTTCACTGTCATTCCTTCTTTTCTCTGCTCTTGAATAGGTTATTATATATATATTATATATATAATATATATATATACTATATATATATATATATATATATATATATATATATATATATATATATATATATATATATATATATAATATATAATATATATAATGTATATATATTTTATCTTTCCTCTTTTTTACTTTACATTTTGTGCATAGTTTTAATTTCTATTTGTATTTTTATGCGTAATTTAATGAATGATGTATTTTGCTTAAAGTATTATTATTTGCAGACTAAGAATGTGCTGACGTCAGCATGTTGGGGTCTTCCTGTGATGTTATTGTCTTGAAGATTTCCTGCCGTACACACACACACACACACACACACATATACATGTGTGTGTGTGTGTGTGTGTGTGTGTGTGTGTAGAAATTAAGAGACTTTATTTCTTGCAAGTTTCTGCAATGTTCTTTCTGTGAAGACATCATCATCGTAGAAGATTTATTTTATGTTTGATCCGGTCATTTGGCAGGACTCTGTTATTCCCTGCCCAGTAATTCCCTTTCATTCTGATCTGTTTGTTTTATGTAAACATTAATAATTAAATGGAGCTTCTGTGTTTACGTAATCTTACCTCATTTGAAGAAGGCCCCAAACCAGTATTTTTCCCTTGTTTGATTTTTTGGGGGATTTGCTTTACAATTTTTCGCATCAGATTTACCCAAAATATCAGTTCTTCGTAATTATAGCAAACTCCCTATGACCATCAGTTGCGTCCAGAATTGCAGTATCTAGATTCTAGAGTCATTCCATAGCATTGGTGACAGATACCAGTTTGCTTGTAGTGTGCCTTCTCAAGATCCATGCAATTGCAACCATCAGCTGAAACAGCGATTGCTAAAGCTGGTTGCAAGCTTAGAGTCAACCCTAGTCATTTTTTCCCTTTCCATAAACATATGAGAAGAGCCAGAGTTCCACAGCGTAAGTATAAGTGTCGATATAGTTTGTTTAAGGTTATGCTATTTATGAAAAGCGACCACAAAAGAATGTTAGGTATTGATAGACCACATGCACGCCCAATTTCGTGCATGAGAGGAGAGTGAGTTTTAACAATTCCACGTGATTTTTGTGCTAATACATGTTAGCCTGCATGATTTGAAACAGGAAAGATACGAAGTGAAACTCACTGAAGGGAATAGTGCCCTTATTTCTTTGGCCACGGGATAAGGACAATTTGAGAGTCCCGATTTCTACGGCCTTGAACCCAGGAATTTACATTTTGCTGGGATTTATCCTCTCTCTCGCCTTCTCTTCTCTCTCCGCCTCTTCTTCTCCTTCTCTCTCTATCTTCTCGTCTCTCGGCTCTCTCTCTCTCTATAGGTAAAGCTTAGGAGTATGTAAGATTTAATTCAATTTTTTCTGTTCGCCTTTCGTCTTCGACTACGAGGAATTCACCACTTTTCTCAACTGCTGAAGCACCGTTATCCGCCCATTACTATATCTACCTCAAGAAAACTAGAAAAGACTACCCTTAGACTGGAAGGCCAAAGCTGATCTCGATTTCTTCAATACTGCCAAATTAATGACACTACTCCGAAGTTCATCCGCTTTAAATTGTACAAATCCACCCTGTACAACACCCAGTTCTACAAAGATGCACTCAAGACTTTACTCAAGAATGAAATTGATTGTAAACTTCGCACGATTGAACAATTAACTGCAACTACTCAACAATTGAAGAATTTATTGTACAATGATTTATCCATGTTAGATCGCTTACTGTACCAAAGAATGTTTTGTAAATTTATCAACAACTATATCTCTGATGTTTTTACGAGACACCAAGAAGCTTTTGAATCTCGGTGTCGTTTATTCCTGACTTCCAGTCCAACAAAAAATGTATTTTTAACTTCTCTGAATATGTTTTATCTAAAAGAGAGGAATTTTTACTTTCGTTTGGTTTAGACTTTTGCCTTCCATCCTTTAGACCCAACTATGCCAGGTTCTTTTTACCTTTTGAAATTATGTTTCCAAGTTAACTAAACTAGAATGTAATCAAAACATAGCTAACCTCCAACAAAAAATTTCTAATTTGGTCCACAAAAACATATGTTCCTCTAAAACCAAAAAACCCAGTTGGACACCTTTTTTTAGACCTGCTGATTTGAGAGTACTATTGAATTTGAAGAAACGAGAGGACATAATCATATGTAAACCAGACAAAGGTAAAGGAGTGGTCATTCTAAACAAGAACGATTATGTACAAAAAATGGAAACTATCTTGTCTGACAGTTCGAAGTTTGAGGTCCATGGTGAACCTTCCTTTCTTGATATATATAAGCGAGAAGACAAGATTAAACAGATTTCTAAGGAAAATTTAAAATGATAACATCATAAATGAAACAACTTATCAACAACTGTTTGTCACTGGTCATCTTTTAGTGTTCTTTATGGGAAACCAAAAATACATAACCCTGATCTACCTTTAAGACCAATTATGGCTGCTTATAACAATCCCTCTTTCTCTATCTCAAAATGTTTAGCTGGACTTTTATCCGAATATAGTAATAATGAATACTCTTTGAAAAATGGATATGACTTTCAACAACTGATTACCAGACAAGATGGAGATTACTATATGGTTAGTTTTGACGTTGAGTCTCTATTTACCAACGTACCTCTTAATGAAACCATCAATATTATACTTAACAAAATATTTATTAATGATGATATAAATTTCCATGGTTTTAATCAGGGCTATTTTTTAAACAATTACTCGATCTTGCAGTGCAAGATTCGATGTTTGTATTTAATCAGCGACTCTACTCGCAGGTCGATGGAGTTGCAATGGGTTTTCCCCTTTAGGCCCCATTTTTTGCGAATTTTTTATGTCTCATTTGGAGTCTGAGTTTTTAAACCGATGTGATTCTAACTTTAAGCCCTCTTTATACCGTAGATATGTTGATGATACCTTTGCTTTGTTTCAACACCCATGGCAATGTTCTTCTTTTTTAGAGTACATTAACAACTTTCATCCCCAATATCAATTTTACAATGGAAGTAGAGAACGATGATTGTTTACCTTTTTTAGATTTGAAAATTACCAGAACTAACTCTGAGTTCTCCACGTCGGTCTATAGAAAACGTACTTTTACTGGACTGACTAACAATTATTATAGTTCGTGTCAACCATCTTTAAAATTTTAAAATTTAATACTATTCACACTTTGGTTAATAGAGCACTGAAATACTCTTCGTCTTCGCTACTATTCCATGTGGAAATGACTTTTTTGTTAGGTTTCTTTAAATCTAATTCGTTTCCACTCGACATTGCTCAAAAAACCATCAACAAAATACTTACCAAATTTTTGCAGCCACCAACCTACCTAATTTTAATGTCCCTAAAAGACTATTTTATGTCACAATCCCCTATATATCTGACTTGAAATTTACATCCAGCCTTAAACGAATCATTGAAACATGAGATACCATGCCTTAAAGTCAAACTCATATCCAACAATACCTGCACGATTGGTTCCTTTTTTAACTATAAAGATCGCCTTCAGCTTTTTATGCGATCCAACGTTAAATATATTATTTTACATGCCCTGGATGTCCGTGCTCTTACGTCGGATCAACTCGAAGGGCTGTTAAGGTCAGATATTGCTCTCACTTGGGCTTCAGCTTTCGCACTGGTCAGAGAATAAAGCAACCTGAATTTTCCAACATCAGAAATCATGCTTTTAATTGCAAAATTGAAGTACAAAAAGAACAGTTTTCCATAATAGACCATGTCAAACATCCTGACCATTTAACCACCCTTGAGTCTTTATATATCAAGAGGCTTGTTCCCTCTCTTAACAGTAACACGTCCTCAGCAACTCTGTACCTGGCATAGTTGAAGTCGTTTACTTTTAACTTGTCGTAGTTCGTTCCATTTCCTTCTTCTCTCCTCACAATGAACGGTTGGTGTTTAAGGCAGTCTCTTTTTAACCTGTTTTTTCATTTTTATTTTGTTCTTTTATGTAATTTTAAGACTATTTTTAATATATGTGAATTCCTGTTTACACTTTATTGTTTGTTATTTATAAATGTGTCTTTATCTTTCACAGACTGATGATGCACAGAGAATTTCATGTGCGAAACGTTTCTTAGAATAAATTTGATGTTTTAATCGTTGCATCATGGACATCCCCTGGAGGTTTTATATGTGTATTCACTGACCTGCTATAATATATATATATATATATATATATATATATTATATATATATATATATTATATATATATAAATATAAAAATATATAATATAATATAAATATATATTATACACCTACTATTCATCGCTTATATGTTTCCGAAGAAGGCCTCGAATTCTGACGTTTGTTTTCTCTGCATCCAGCTATAGTTCAATGGCAGACTTTGTCGAATGAGAATTTTTCATCAACTTATTTTCTTGTTTCTTCTGTCTGTAATGAAAATTGAACGACTGACTTTATTTAAGATTCCAGTGACTGACTTCACCTTCAATGAGGATGAATGGAGGAGCAGAATTGGATTTGCATTGGCCCTATTTTCTCAACTTGTTTTCACGTCATTCGTGAATGTGACCTCTCTCCTATCGGTATTGTTCTTCATCCCCCGGGGATCCTCGTGCTCTCCTCTCTCTCTCTCTCTCTCTCTCTCTCTCTCTCTCTCTCATCGACTTATTTCTTCCTCCTATCTATCACCTCAACTCACTCCGTCGTCGTCAGCTAGTCTCATCTGTATATATATAAATTTATATATATATTATTATATTATATATATATATATATATATTTATATATATTCACATCACAATTCGTATTATGAGAAATTCATTTGCAAACTGTTCAACTCCGGACTCTTTTGCATGACCAAGTCAGGTCATTTGAATATTGTCACCCTCTTTCGGAAAGTAACAAGCAATTTTCTCTTATTCGTATTTGGTAATCCCCTCCCCTCCTCCTCCCCCCCCCCCCCCCCCCACCCCCCCGCCCATAACCTCGTTTGGCCTCCTTTTGATCAATGAGAATAGGGGGGGGCCCCCACCGCGCGCACGCGCGCGCGCGCGAGAGAGAGAGAATGCTTAACGTTTGGGATAGTCAGTCTGTTTTGAAGATTTTGTTCATTTGCATTAAAGTCGACGGGATCTTTAGTAATAAAGGTATGTGATGTGTTCCTTTCCTCGGAGGCTATAGGTCATCACCGACTGTCTCCTTTTTGTCACCCTACGGCAATTGTACTTTTGGCTGCGCGCCATTTGTTGAATTACTGACATCCCTGAGAAGTCAGTAACTTGCTTCATGTAACTTGCTTCATTTAGAATAAAAATTGCGATTCGCTGCATGTCTGATAAACAGTCAAAGTTCGCATTGACGCCCAGTAGCAGGAATTCGGTGACCTGAGTATATCGTTTGTGGCGTTTCATCAGTGTTGACAGATATGTACATACTGCACTTTCGATATCCTATTATTTTCTTATGACATCTCTTCATTTATTTTACCTGAAAAAAAAGTGGGAGACATTATTGACGCTTTAGTATAGTTTCTGATATTCTCAAAGGAGGAAAGACACATCATTGTCTCTACTTATGCTATGTCGGTTTCCTGTAGGATGGAAGGGCCAGTGACACCATTGGCATTTGGTGCAAGATATCGAATGCAATAAAAGTTCAAACTGAGTTTATACGTCATCTATATAGTATCTGGGCGCCTGCAAGTTGAACATTAATAGGTCTACATGCTTTTGTGTTGCTTTCCTTAGAAGACCCCAACTTTCTCGCAGCTGTAATTATGACTTCGTCGTCGTCGTTGGTGTTTGACCATGCACACACATGAGCTCTTCTGTATGTCATGTTTATATATCCATCATCCTCTCTTGCCAGCTTTTCCCACCCTTCAACTCTCTAAGGCATCTTGATTCTATTATAAGCGTCGTCAAGACAAAAGTGAGGCTCACTCTGAATGACTGATGTGGACTCGGAAGCAGTCAGTCAGTCAATCAGTCTCCTTCTTCCTTCCGTAATAGGAAGGAGAAGACGACAACGAGGACGACGATTGACGACTTCTCCCCATGAATGAATTCGGTAGGGTTTCACTGTTAAAGGAAATGGAAGGTTGTACTGAGGGGTTAATCTCATCCTTTATCTGGATCATCGTGGTTTCATTTCTTGGGTAGATATTGCTGAGGGTCTTGTATTGTTCAAGGATGGCTGGCTGGTTTTGCAGTGCAGTTGCTGGACAATGAGGTCTTGGGTTAAAGGAGTCAACTACTATATATATCTATAGATGTCATCGTGGCGTTTTCCGAAACATCGTGACGTCGCCATCAAGTGAATTGACAAGCAAATGAAAATCGTAACATTTGTAAATGTTAACTGTTAGTGCACCCATGATTGAAAGAAGGAAATTCGTTCAGGCAGAGATGGAAAACCACAGAGGAGTTACGTTTGTGATGATTGTTTTGAATAAATGAAACATCATCGTAGGATTCCTAGGTGGATGAAAGCAGAAATAGAATGAGTGTTGATCATTTTGATGACTTGCAGTGTTTATGCTGCATGGTATGATTCATTGCAATATTTCTGTCAACGAGACTGAAGGAAGAGAAGGTCGTCGTCTCCCCCCCCACCCCGGGAAATTTCCATGGGGTTTTGCAGAGATCTTTTTCGGATTATTTCTCTGTATCATTGACGTTCGTGAGAAAAATTATGTGATTGGTATGGTACGAAAGAAATCAATGAAATCTGGTCCAAACACAACACACGACAGAGGATGTAATGACTATAATATATATATAGATGCGCTACGAAGATAGTCAGTTGATAAACGCACTGGGATGGCAAAATCTGATTTGTATCTTAGGACCAGGGAGGTGTACTCTAACCATTTCAGAAGTAGGCATTCCGACAGAATGGCCTCAGTGGTTGAAGGAATAACAAGGGGGAGTAGCTGCTACACGTCTGCAATGAAGCAATAAATGGGACATAAAGAGGAAAGTTTGAACTGCCTTTGTGAAGGAAGGAAGGAAGGAAGGAAACTGGATGAAAATACCAGAGAGAGAGAGAGAGAGAGTAGTGGATTATTTTACAGGTTTGCGAACTATTCCTTGTCATTTCCCTGACCTGCTGAACTGGCACTGAAGCGAAAAAGCCACTGGTTATTGTAACCTGTCTGACTGACTGACTGACTGACAGACACCGAATGTTTGTGAAATGATACGTGTCTACGTCTTCCACGTCGTTGTCATTTGAAGTTGGGACTTCATATATGAGGGAGTGGTGTTGAATACCTATGCGTGTAGGAAAATGAACTGTGAGTTTAAGGGCCTGGGATTTTTCTGATCTGTTAAGAAATGCACCTGGGCGAACATCAAATGTATAATGCTAAGATGGAACAAAGCCTGACATAATAATACGTTGAATAAGATTATTTTGCTTTCATTGTATTTATCCAGTCTCCTGAAATCGCGAGAAATGTGGAAAATGTGTCATGTCTAAAATCGGGTGCCATTTTGTCCCTCAGAATAACCAACGTGTGTTCTTTCCATAATATTTAATTTCAATAATAATACAAAATTTCTTTGTTCTCATACAAAAGCCTCAAACAACGTTTTTACGATTTCGCCCAATATTACTTGTAAACCTCACATTTCCTTATGGTTCGACATAATATTTGCTTTGATATTTATATGTCAAGACTTGACCCCCCACCCTTCTTTACACCAATCACACTCCTATTGTTGGCCCTGGGCCTCTTTTCCGTTCCTTTATTCATTATATGTATTTTTTATGTTATGTATTCCTTGATAACCATTTCGTAAAATAGGTGTCCCTGTCGTGACTTTTCATTGCAATATTACTTCCTTTAATAATAATACACAATATCTTTGGATTCATATTTATAATAAAAGAAACTATGTTTTTACTTTTAAAGTTCAAATTACCCCCTCAACTCGCCTCTGATTTCCCATTGGCCGTCCATTGCAAGATCATGTTCGGGTTTTTGTTACTCAGTATTGCGTTTATATATATATATATATATATATATATATATATATATATATATATATATATATATATATATATATATATATATATATACGGAATCGAATCGGTTTCCAAATGCGTGTGAAATCATCCCCCTTAATTACGTCATCCGCCACCCCCCACCCCCGGCAATTCTAATGCCCAATTACGTTTTCATTTTCACAAGAAGTATTCGAAGAGTTAACACCCGTCTCTCCATATTCCCAAAGCTACCACATTTTCACCATTAATTGTGTATTAATTATCTTAACGTATATCTTCCGTTATGGTGTTATAAATATTCTTTTTTATTCCGTCATTACGAACATTGTGCTTTTCCAACTCTCCGTCCCCTTATCTGTTCAACTAAATGAAGACTCGTCAGACCACTGTTAAAGATAAGTACCGTTATGATTTAGTCATTGTTCAAACCTTATTCTATTTCATTATATTATATTTCGGTGGTGTGTCGTCGAAGAATTTTTGTGTATTTGGTAAATTCGTATTCGGTGTGTGGTAAATTGTTATTTTGGTAGAAAGTTTACTTCAAGTTATCTAAACGACTTTGGTGACGCCATTCTACGAAGTTATCTGAGCGACTTTAGTTACGTCATTTTATCACCCCCGTCTAAACCCCGGTTCCCAATGGGGGTCCCCTCTACCGTAGGATAGAGTTCAAAGGTAAATTACAGTCGTCCGAATAAATATTACTCTAAATTCTTGTTCAGTAGGTAAAACTGCACAGGAAATGTTTACCATTTAACTACTTTTTACGTTTTCTCTTCGGGTAAAAAATTGTCTTTATAGAAAATGGTAGTTTATGATAGTGGGAAACTTACAAAAATGATCTCTCTCTCTCTCTCTCTCTCTCTCTCTCTCTCTCTCTCTCCTCTCTCTATCTCTCTCTCTCTCTCTCTCTCTCCATTTTTATATAATAATAATAATAATAATAATAATGAATAATAATAATAATAATAATAATAATAATAATAATAATAATAATAACTGGGCCGCGGAATAATTATATAGTTCTACCACGGTGGATCTCTCTCTCTCTCTCTCTCTCTCTCTCTCTCTCTCTCTCTCTCTCTCTCCACTTTTATATAATAATAATAATAATAACCGGGCGCGGAATAGTTATACAGTTCTACCGTAAACTATAGTGATCTTGTCTGCCCCGCGACTAGATTCATAAATCAAATAAAATCACTTTGAAGAAAAAGATATTGATATCATTATATGACGAAAGGCATTGCTAGTAATGCAAAGAAGATTTCAGTTTCCTATTCATGCTAAATAAACGGCACTACGTGCTAGGAATACTAAATATTTATTTGTTTCAAGTTTTAACAAGATTGAGTGCTATGACAATCCTGGGATATGACGATTGGTTTTTTGAAGACAACTATATATTGTTTTTAGCAAGACCACGAATAAATCCTGCATCGATATATTTGGTAACTATTATAATGGGAGTTCTATATATCTAAAATTGAACCTTGGTATTAAGGGGACGTTTTGAAGAAAAGGAAAAGTTTTCAACAATGGGACCAATTTGATAGTTTTGGTAGCAGACAATGGCTGATCCTCCTTGTCCTGAGAAGATGCAGGATTGCCAAAATTCATGGGGGCTTTTAACATGCAATTAATGGGCAAACGAACCATTCTTTATGAAGGGTCCATATACGAAACTAATAATTTTCTTATTTTTTTATTTATAATATTGAACAGATTGAGAGATAGAGAGCTTATGTTTTACATAAGCAATGACAGCAACATCCTCACCCTTTTGTCATTTTTCACGAACAGCCTTGATTGGGGACTTTTTTGATGATTGAGGAATAGGATTGTGAATGGGTGGAGACCTTACCTTACCTTACAGACCTTACATCTTGTTCGGGTTGCCCCAGGCCCCTCAGTGTGAGGCACCTCTAATGTCTACCAGAGAGTTGCTAGTAAATCTCGGTATATTTGGCATCTTCCAATCTTGGATGGTCTGGGATGCAGCTTAGATATTTGTCGAGCTTATTCTTAAACACATCTATGCTCACTCCTGATATATTCCTCAGATTAGCTCGCAACGCATTGAATAGATGCTGCATTATCGATGCTGGTGCATAGTGGATTAATGTCCTGTGTGCTTTCCTTATTTTTCCTGGTATAGTTTTGGGCATTATTAATCTACCTCTGCTTGCTCTTTCTGATATTTTTAGCTCCATGATGTTTTCGGCTATTCCTTCTATCTGTTTCCATGCCTGAATTATCATGTAGCGTTCTCTTCTCCTTTCTAGACTATATAATTTTAAGGATTGTAGTCTTTCCCAGTAGTCAAGATCCTTAACTACTTCTATTCTAGCTGTAAAGGACCTTTGTACACTCTCTATTTGTGCAATATCCTTTTGATTGTGTGGGTACCATATCATATTGCAATATTCAACTGGACTACGAACATATGTTTTATAGAGCATAATCATGTGTTCAGCTTTTTTCTTGTTTTGTAAGTGCCATAACAACATTCCCATTTTTGCTTTAACATTTTGCCAATAGAATTGCTATTTGATCATTGCATAACATGTTCCTATTCATCATCACACCAAGGTCTTTAACTGCTTCCTTATTTTTGATTGTCTCATTATTAGGTCCCCTATATGCATATAGCTTTCCTTCTCTGTCTCCAAAATTTATTGATTCAAATTTATCAGAGTTAAATACCATCCTATTTACCTCTGTCCAATCATATACTTTGTTAAGGTCTCTTTGTAGCGCGTTCCTATCTTCATCACAAGTAATTTCTCTACTTATTCTTGTGTCATCAGCGAAACTACTCACTACCAAGTCCTTAACATTACTGTCTATGTCTGCAATCATAATAACAAACAGTAATGCAGCTAACACTGTACCTTGTGGCACACTGGAAATTACCTTAGCTTCATCCGATTTCTCATCGTTTGCAATAACTATCTGTTTTCTGTTGTGTAAATATTCTTTTAACCATCTTCCTACTTTATCCACTATATCATGTTTTCTAATTTTCTTCGCTAATATATTATGATCTACCTTGTCAAAAGCTTTTGCAAAGTCTAGATAAACCACATCTGTTTCATTTCCGCTTTTCATATTTTTGTATATGTTCTCATAGTGGACTAACAGTTGGGTTTGTGTACTTTTTCCGGGTACAAAACCAAGTTGTCCTATATTAAACAAATTATTTTTTATTAAATGTTTTAAAATATTTTTCTTCATTACCCTTTCATACACTTTCATGATATGTGATGTTAGACTCACAGGCTTATAATTACTTGCTTCTAGTCTTGATCCACTTTTGAAAGTAGGGGTAATATGTGCTCATCATAAATCTTGCCTGTATCTACACTTTGTCTTAATAATATTGCAAGTGGCTTTGCGATAGAATGAACTACTTTCTTTAATAAAATACCAGGGACACCATCAGGCCCTGCTGCAGCTCCATTTTTAATTTCATCAATAGCCTGCACAATATCAGCTTCATTAATATCCATGTCTGCTAAATATTCACTATTTTCATCCCTTACTTCTATATCACTATCTTCATTGTCAATTCTACGGGTGAATTCTCCCTTATATCGTTCTGCTAATATGTTGCATATTTCCTTTTTTTCATTCGTTAATCTCCCTTCAATTCTTAGAGGGCCTATTTCTATTCTTCTTTTATTCATCTTTTTTGCATACGAGTGTAATAGTTTGGGGTTTTCCTTGATATTTACTAGGGTTTTTTCTTCCAAGTCCCTTTTTTCATTTTCTTTTGATTGTATAATCTTTTGTTCTGCATTTTGTATCTTACTTTTTAGTTCGATCACTTTCCACTTTTTTCTTTTGCAAGACCTTTTTTCCACTTTCTGATTTTCTGGAACAAGATCTTTCTGTCTCTTGGTATGCATGACTGATGTTTACTTTTCTTCTTTGGTATATATTTATCCACTATTTCCTCTAATATTTTATATAATATCTCCGTATTTACCTGTCTATCATCACTTACGAAAATGTTATCCCAATCTTTGTTTAATTCTTCATTTATGTCTGACCATTTTATATTTTTACTGTAGAAGTTGTATTTTCCATATCCTTCCCACTTTTTCATTTCTTGTTTATCTCTGTTTTCACTTGCTTTGGAATGGACTGTTAATTCTAAGACATTATGGTCTCAAATACTCACATAATAAACTATTAATTCTTTAACATAATTCACCTCATTCACAAATAGTAGGTCTAAAGTATTTTTCTTTCTTGTTGGCAGGTGATTTATTTGTTGAATGTTGTATTCTAGTAGCATATCTAATAGCTTTTCGAATTGAATCTTATCTTCTGCTCTACTATTACTCTCTTTTTTATATGTATAAATACAACCACAATCTCCTATTCGTTCTTCCCAGTCTACGAAAGGAAAGTTAAAGTCTCCGGATAGGAGAATAGTCCGTAGTCCTTGTGAGTTTCTTACATTATCATCCATCCAATTTTTCTATTATTGTGCCAAACTCTATAGTATTAGGTGGTCTATATATTACTATGTTCATTAATTTTTCAAATTCAAATTCTACTGCTATTAGTTCACATTCTGAGTTACTATATTTCTCATATATTTTTCCTTGTTTTGTCTTTCCCATATATCGTGGTTCCCCCTTGATTCCTATTTTTTTCTATCCTGATCTATAAGTTTGGAACCTTTTATTTGATTGTCATTTCCCAGTCCTCTGGGACCAGTTTTGGCACTATATTTCATTATATCTATTTTCTTTCAGTTTGGGTTAGTTCTTCTAAGTACTTATTTTTCTTTTTGAGTTACTCGTAACTAAACCCTGCGCATTCATCGCTATGATGGTTTGCGTGTTTTCTCCTTTTCCCTTCATTTAATATGGGCCAATAATAAGGATTTTGATTTTCCAAGTCTCTTTCCTGTTCGGTATGTTGTTCTTTTCTTCATTTCAGAAATTCTGACATTAAAAAATCCAACTTTCCATAATATTTGATCTTCCTTCATCATAATTATTCATTTTGTGTTTGAATCTGCAATTTTCTTCGTATCTGTAGTATCCTCTTGCATCGTAAATAAAGTATTTATCTCTTGAGCTGTATATTGGCCTGTATCTTGGAACCGATGCTTGGAAATTCTTTGCATACACTCCATATCGCGGTGACGGCTTGCTTTTTTCCCTCACCTCATATTCTTTGTTCCTCTCTTTATTTGTTTCTTTCTTATTTTGGATTTTATTATTTGATTGATTATTTAATTGATTTTGATTCATGACTACAGGGTGCATATTCTTACATTTTTGTCGAACTTACATTCTTTTCCTTCTTTTAGGTTTTTACATATTTTTGGATGTAGATCTTTGCAATCATCCTCATAGCCGTCTAGGTATGCACATTTACCATAGATTTCATAGTTTGACATACCTTTGGGATGTTTGTGAGTACATCTTTCTCCGATTCTGCAAATTCCCTCTTTTCAAAAGGGTGCAGACTTTTGTCTTTCTTGTCTATTTTTTCCTCTTTCCCATCAGTTTGCAGATCTGGGTAGAGCCTCTTCGGGATTTTCTTTTGTGTTGTCATGTCGTAACTTATTTCTTTGTATGTATGCTGCTTGATTGCCTCATATATAGTATCAATGAGTATCTCAGCATCCATACTTTTATCTTGTTCTTTGTTTTCCTTATTTTTTTCTGTCATTTCAGTTTTGTTTACTTCCCGTCCGTTTTCCTCTTCTTTTTCTTCCTCTTCCTCTTCTTCTTCTTCATCCTCGACTATTTGTACATTAAGTCTTAATTTAATAACATTGTCTATCCATGATAGACATGTTGAGCAAAATATTCTGGTATCCTTACTCATATCTTGCATTACTTCAGCACATTGAGGATGCGTCAGAATGTTGCATGCAAAACATTTTCTGATCAGGTTTTGAGGATTAATTATGCTATATATACCACACCTTACACAGTTTGCATGCTTTTGGCATTCTTTTTCCTATTGCATCAATTAGGATATTCACAATGTTCACCTTATTCATTTTCTTTGTCAGAATATGTTGATTGATGTAAATTTTCTTTATGAGTCTTGACCACTTGGATTTTATTTGGCACTTCTTCAATTATTTTCAAGATGTTTTCTGTTGATTTGCCTCCCACCCAGCCCATTCACCGCGCCCTCACTGCTGACAGTCAATGTAAGAACAACAAATTTTGGGAAACTGGTACCGTTTGGACAAACAATGAAGAGAGAGAGAGAGAGAGAGAGAGAGAGAGAGAGAGAGAGAGAGAGACGTACCTGTCAGCGGTATTTGGCGTTATTTATATATGGATTCCATTAGATGACTAATGGAGGTGATTCCTCGTCGAACTCCATTTGCAGATAAAAAAACAAATGAATAAATAACTTGTCGTTTTACAGCTATTGCTCTTCAGTTAAAAAAAAAAAAAAGAATAGTGTCCACTTCTCGTGTGTGTGAGTGTGTGTGTGTGTGTGTATAAGCGTAAGTATAAGTGTATGTGTATGTTTATGTTCCTGTTTAGGTAGATGATGAATATTTCTTATGAGTGCATTCAAACACCGATTTAGAAATTGCTTGTGTGTATTTATGGCCATTCCTATAAAAGCACAGAAAGCCACTGATTCGTAACTGTATTCATACGTTCTTACACTATATATATATATGTTTGTATGTGTGAATGTATGTATGTATGTATATATGCATAAATGTATGTATATATAAACTTCCATACATACATATCTATATGGAATCTACTGGTCATTTTTTTACTAGATACATATAAAATTGTGGCTGTTACAATTACAAAATATATGTATATCGTGTGTGTG
>NC_087214.1:3149969-3177469 GCF_015104395.2 Macrobrachium nipponense | reverse complement strand
GGAGACGTTTCCGTTCCCGCGGCCAGTAACAAGTTCAACAGTAGACGGTGTAGCGGCAGATATAGTCGTCGTTGATTCCAGCAATCGCTGAGCCCTCAATACATTCGTGCGGCGAATGTAAAGCTCGATGCTGGTGTGCACATCCATAGCTTGAAGCAGGCACAAAAGTACAAATACTTCGAACATTTTGGGTGATAGTATCACATATCACGGCTGGAGGTCTGCTTAGTTTCTGAAACTGCCACTGAGGTTCACTCGGGATCCAAGTCTCCACGAAGCCATTTCCATTCCTCGTATGGTCTTCAGGAGGAGGAAGTCTCCGGAGACGGAGAAGAAATCCCTCAGAATCCCTCATTTTTTCGCGTTCTTCTCTCCGTTGAATTCTTTGCCGTATGGCATCACTTCTCTATTATAGTTTTGCCCTAAACAAATGCGTTTTTAATCTTTTATTAGAAAAAATATACAATATTTTACAATTTTAACAGAATTACTTTCAGAATCTTATCCGATGAGAGTATTATTGGTTTTCTTATAACAATACATAACCAGCTTAGATTCTACACATCTGTTTATCTATATATTTTAATTATTACCTACTTGAATTTACGATGTATATACATACAATACCTATACACTGTATATACATATTCATTTCACCTACCTATGTATCTGTATATACTAAAATTCCAAGTAACTTCGTGTAAATGAGAATAAATGTTTTTAAATGACTCACGCAATACATACCTATTTCTGTATATAATTTCTCTTATTAAAACAACTAAGTGTGGATCATTTAAAATAAAACCCAAATTTGTAGGTATACCAGATACCAGATATAAAATCTGCTAATAATACATTTGCAGTGTTCCTCCCTATCTTTCAAACTAGTTTTTTCAAAGTTAAATTTAGTAATTGAAGAAAATTCTTAGTTATGACTTTACATAAAGCTTTAAATACTTTTTTAAACCATTCTGTTAATTTTTTATTCATTCTACAGAAATAAGATAAATCTACCATAGTTTCTTTTTTTTCCCACGAGTACTACATACATCATCTTGTACAATATGCGTTTTGGGGCATCTGGGCGAAATAATTAACTATTAAAAAAAAAATACTTCCGACTCTTATTCCTTCCGTCTTACGGTAGCCACAAACTCTCTGTTATGCCTGTACAGGCGGACTCTACAGGCAAAACTGAACCCACTAACGTTCAGTTATGCCTGTGGAAGCAAAACTGAAATTATTTGGGTCAGTTTTCCTTGCACAGTCCGATTGCGTAGCCACAAACGCTCGGTTATGCCTGCACAGTCGGGGCAAAACTGAACCCACTAACGTTCAGTTATACCTGTGCAGTTAAGCCTGTGCAGGCAAAACTGGACGTTATTTGAGTCAGTTTTGACCGCACAGGCCGACTGTGCAGGCAAAACTGAACGTTTGGTTCAGTTTAGCCTGCACAATCCGACTGTGCAGGCATAACTGAACGTTATTGGCGGCCTTCACGTGGTATGAGTTTCACGAGTTTTTACAAAAATTACAAACCAAAATTCAAAATGTTCAGTTCCAGTAAAGAGGGAGAAACCTTTCGCATTATAACGTCTTAGTGATTGAGATATTATACTAAATAGTATGTGGAGTCAATTCAACATAAAATATGACAGTTTACTCAGTTTTATTCTGTTTATTTTCTTAATAGCAGCCCAATGTTAAATAGTTTTGGGAACATAGACAATATAGCTTTGAAAATGTATTGTTATACGTTGTTCTGTTGTGAAGAACTTGGTTTATTTATTTGTGTGTGTGTGTGTAATATTAGGTTTCACTGATACGAAATAGCGCTTGCTATTTATACTAATATACATAAATGTAAAATTATATATACATATTATATATATAAATTATATATATATATAAATATATAATATATTATATATATATATATATATATATGTGTGTGTGTGTGTGTGTGTGTGTGTGTGTGTGTGTATGTATGTATGATGTATGTATTAGTATAAATAGCAAGCTGTTTCGTATTACTGAAACCTAATATTACAAAAAAAAAAAAAAAAACTCTTCATAATAGAACAATATAGTTCCAAAGTTATATTGTCTGTGTTCGCAAAACTATTTAACATTTGGGCTGCTAATAAGAAAATAAACATAAAATCAAACATAGTAAACTGTTATATTTTATGTCAAATTGACTCCATGAACTACTTAGTATATCTTAAACACTAAGACGTTATAATTATATACGTGTGTGTGTATGTGTGTGTTTTTCTGATATGTAGTGAAGGAATTTATTAGATATATATATCTATATCTATATATAACTATATATATAATATGTATATATATATCATATATATATACATTATATATATATATATATAATATATATATACATATATATATATAATATATACATATATATATATATATATATATATATTATATATATATTATACATACATATTATGTATATATATATTGCAAAATTTGCCAATTATATTCGAGATTTGTGGACTGTAATGGCGCATAGTGATTCAGCAACGCTTAATTCTATATTTCTTAAAATGAAGATGAATTTTAATTGTGGCTCCCAGCAGTAGTTGCCCAATATATGGTGTATATATATATATATAGCTAGTAACACACACACACACACACACACACACACAACACACTAACACACACACACATATATATATATATATTTATATATATATATATATATATATATATATATATATATATATATATAATCATAAACTTCATATGTCAGATATTAGATAGAGAGCTATTGGGTCCCCACAGGAATTACCTTCTGAAAACGGCTCTAATTCCACCAGCTGCGATACTTACAAGAAAACACTAAAAGACAATCATTATTAAAACAATATATGAAGCAACCAAATACAATAGAAAACTGCAATTTCAAAAGAAATACACCCGCCGTGTCTCTATTAATTAGATTAACCCATAAACAGTTGTCATAAACTTAAACAGAGCAACATAAATATAAACCAAATTCATTAAATACGAATGGGCCAGACCGCGGTAATGGTATAGTCAGACAAAAGTTTTAGATCAGTTTGTGTCTAAAACTTTTCCATTTAGGTTGATGAACAAAGAAAACGAATTACAATGATGACCTGAAGGGAACGTTGTATGTATTTTAGTGTACTAAACCCCAATTTGTCACCTGGATCTTGGGGCTGTAAATGTCAGACATTGGTCATATTTTGCAATTATTTTGCATGTCACCTTGCATGATTGCATGTCACCTTGGTTTTCCAAATACAAACATATTGTGCTTTATAAAGGATAGCCAGTTATAACGCTTTTAGAAGTATTTTGAACCCGATGATATGCTTTAATCTGTGTTAAAAGTGTACCGGTAAAACATTTACTTAAAATATTCGTCAAAACAAGTACAGCATCAAGAACTAAGTGGATGTAGAACGAAATTAATCACATAAGTAAAATGAAATAGGCAACGTAGGGCAATTCAACAACTAGTCCTAAGCGTAAACTTAAAGTACATTTTGCTGCAGCTTTGTAGAGGGGAATGTGGTCTCTACGAAACTACGAATATTTAGTTCTGTAGTGGCTTGACGATATGTAGCATATCATTCTCTAGTTTTCTTAGGAATTCGCTTCGTCATCAGATCCGATAGTTAGAGGTGGTTAGTTTCAATGTAGATATGTGTATATGCCTAATGTGATGTACTGAACTTACAATACATAGTTAGATTTCACTCGTGTAGTCTAACGTTAAGTGAAAAGATTTTTTATATTTCATTAATATAAGAGTAAAATGTGATTTTGTTGAAAAAAGTAACAACTGTGTACCATAATATCAATTGAAAATCTTTATAACAGTACGAAAATCGAGTACGATAGTGTACTAAATGAAAAAAAAAACACTTTTAGTTGTTATATATATTATATATATATTATATATATATATATATATATATATATATATATATATATATATATATAGTATATGCATGCAGGAAACTAGGTACTATGTCGTACCTCTAAGTAAATGGGGATACAATCCACAATGATGTAAAATCCTTCTGTAGTTTTATAGAATATATATTTCTTGTGCAAGAATCATATACTTTATAAAAAACTACAGAAGGGTTGTGGATTGTATCCCCATATGTATATATATATATATATATATATATATATATATATATTATATATATATATATATATATATATATATATATATATACATATATATAATAATATATATATATATATAATATATATATATATATATATATGTACATATATATATGTACAAATATATAATATATATATATAATATCTATATATATATATATATATAATATATATATATATACACATATATATATATATTACCATATATATATATTAACCAGCTCATAAATGCTCAGAACTTACTATAATTTTATTTTCTTTAAACCATTTTTTGTTTAATGTCCAATTAACTTGATAGTTATACAGGAATATCCAGTAAGCAACCCACTGATGAATTACTTTCCAAGACGGGATAATTTTGGACTTTATTCTCAAATCTGCAAGCTTGCGAGAACCGGAAATTCACGTACTTTTCTTCGTTTTTTCAGCAAATAACAGAAGCAACTCTGCAAACTCTGACAATGTAAAACTGGAGGAAGGCTCTGTCCCAACCCCAAAAAATATCGGACGTATTTTTATGTTGTTTTCAACTCCGTCCTAACCCCCTATTAATGGGTTACCTATAGTAGATTCACATCAAGCGTGCATTTGATGTCTAGGCCAGTCCCTTACGACGCTCCTGATTGGCTGTTGATAAGCCAATCACAAGGCTGGAAACTCTCAGTCTCTGGAGAGAGTTCTTATAGGCAGGATGTATCACCTCCCTTGAGGGATACGTCTTACAAAAGTATCCCTTAGGGGAGGTGGAACATAATAAATTTAAAAAATGAATAAATAAACAAATATATTATTAAAATAATTATAAATAAAGGAAATAAAATAAATAAATAAATAAAAGTAAAAGAAAGAAAAATAGATTAAAATAAATATAGAAACATCAGGAGAGGGATCTTCCAGGGCGACTCACTATCCCCACTACTCTTCATAGTAGCCATGATTCACATGACAAAAGTACTACAGAAGATGGGCCCAAGCACGAATTCAGCAAGAGTTCCTACGACTTGTGCAAAGTGCATAGGCACACCGGTTCCTGGTCGAGATGCCCCAAGAAAGCAACAGTGGTTACTGCCATTGCAATGACAAGGATGGACAATCCTTCAGGTCTAGTAAACCCTCCTGCGAAGGGCCCTATATTTGTTGCACCTCCCAGAGGTCGCTATCCTGCCTACCAGGTGCAAACTTTCGATGACGCTGGTGCTCAGATATCCATCATTCGCGAGGATGAGATTCCTTACGGAGTTCGGGTTGACAGGCACCAATTCGTCACAAAGGAAAGCCTATATATTTGTTTATTTGTTCATTTTTATTATTTTTTTCATTTTTATTTTATTTATTTTTATATATTTGTCTATATATATATTTTATGCATTCATTTTTGTTGCTTTATTTATTTATTGTTATTTATCTTTAGTTTTGAATTTTATTTATTCATTTATTTATAGTAATTTTAATTTTTATTTTTATATATTTATTCATTCATTTTTAGTATCTATTTATTTTCATGTATTTATTTTATTTTTATTTAGTTATTATTTTTTTCGTTATTTCTATTTATTTGTTTTTTATTTATATATTCTTTTTATAGGTATTATTTTTTTATTTTATTTATTTCTATTTTTATTTATTAATTTGATTATTTATTTCATTTATTTTATTTTTATTTATTTTTCATTATTTTATATTTATTTTATTATTTGTAATATGTTTTGTTTATTAATTATTTTTTTATGTCATAAAAAAATATTTATTTGTTTATTTTTATATGTTCATTTTTTATTTATTCCATTTTATTTATATTATTTATTTGTTTAGTTATTTTTATCCATTTGATTTACTTTCATTATTTATTCATTTATATTACTTTTATGTATTTAGCCATTTATATTACTTTTACGTATTTTATTTAATTATCTATTTATTTCTACTATATTATATTTATTATTTTTTATTATATATATGTTTTTTATTTTATTTTTTTTAAATTTTATTTCATATTTTTATATATATTGATTTGTAATATTTTAATTTTTATTCATTTTTACTTATTTCTTTTTCTATTTTACTATTTTTGTTTTTTATTTAACTTATATGTATGTTTATTTATTATTTATTTTTTATTTATTTATTAACTTTTTTAGTTATTTATTTTATTTATTCATTTATTCTTTTTATT
The DNA here is from genome assembly GCF_015104395.2 of Macrobrachium nipponense. Classification (NCBI taxonomy): domain Eukaryota; kingdom Metazoa; phylum Arthropoda; class Malacostraca; order Decapoda; family Palaemonidae; genus Macrobrachium; species Macrobrachium nipponense. Next base: position 3,171,096 of record NC_087214.1, on the reverse strand, counting down.
TATTTTTTAGTTATTTATTTTTATTTATTCATTTATTCATTTAAATTTATTTATTTATTTTAATTTTATTTTATTTTTATTCATTTATTCATTTTTATTTTTATTTCCATTGATATTATTTCATTATTTTTACCTTTATTCTTGAAGTAAACCAAAAAAACATGTTCAATTAAAAGTAATTGCTGCTCAGCTGCAGTAATAATTTGAGATCTATTTTCATAATTATGATTTTTCTCGTTATTGCTTAAACCGCTGAACAACGCGTTGAAGGCTAGCATGTCTAAGACAGGTAATTATGAAAAGTTAATTTTAATTCTATTCAAAGATGCCATAGGCTGTGGGTTAAACATTCGTTTGTAAAACTGGTTAGAGTTTTTCAAGGTTACATTTTTATCCGAAGTCTGGATTCTGACTATTCCTTGATCTACTTAAACAGGCTAATAGAACGCCATATGCAGGTCATTTTCACATGCAGGGTATTAATATTTTACATCTTTACAGATATCATACTATGATATTGTCATCTCTCTCTCTCTCTCTCTCTCTCTCTCTCTCTCTCTCTCTCTCTCTCTCCTGATACTTCTTAATTCTTTTCCCTTCTACTCTAGTGTCACATGATTTAAATTGCGACCCATTGGAATTGAGTTGATACATTCTCCTTAATGTTGTCAATCAACGCCACGTCTGGGCTATGGCACATATCACCTTTTGTTTATTGATACCACAGTCCCCGAGGATATTTGGTTGATCGTTGTCTGTCGCTAAGCTCCTCCCCATTTATTCTCTGCTCGTCATGTGTAACTATATTGACATTTTAACATAGCTAAATTATGGTGTCTGGTGCCACATATATCAGGAAAACATAAGGAAATGTTTACATTTTTATTGGTTTCCAGAAATATTTCGGTATGTGACGTCATATCTGTAGTATGGCGTCCATGATACGTTTAGCAAATTTCCATTTATAGCTAGAATTAATATTAAGCAGAGATTTCTTTGAAGAATTACAGTTACAGTTACCTTAAGAATGTGTAATGAATAACATTCAAATTAAATTACAATCACTACAAGCCTGCCTTAATCGCACAGCCACCCAGGTGTATGACCAGCATGCACCTGTTCTTAAGAGACTCTCCCCTACCGCGCCCAGGAGGGATTTTATAAAGAAACCACGCCCGCACAAAACATCAGGGGTCTTCTTGTACAGATGTTCAGCAAAGAACACAAATTGGCTTCTGTGATATTGAATGGGGATAGCGCTACCTTTCTCTCCAGATACGTTGGTTCTTGAAGGACTGTAGGATTGGTCTGGAGGTATGTAAGAAAGGGCGGTGGCCCTGTAACTGTGAAAAGGTAGGAGGAGGCTTAAAATCTTGTCCTAGCAGAACATTATAACCTCCATATACATACCTTAGAGCGGTGAGGTCGGGTGCTCTCGACCAGACAGTAGGTAAGAACATCTTAATGTGGTTGAGGTTTTCCTTTGTGATAAATTGGTGCCTGTCAGCCCGAGCTCCGTAAGGAATCTTAACCTCGCGAATGATGGATATCTGAGCACCAGTGTCATCGAAAAAACTTGGACCTGTGGGTGGGAGGATAGCGACCTCTGGGAGTTGCAGCAAATATATTTATTTCATTTCTATCTTTATTTATTTATTATTTATATTCATTTATTTATTTATTCTTATTTATCATTTATTTATTGTTATTTATTTATTTGTAAATTTCATTAATTTTTATTTTTTTTTGTTTTTTTTTATTTTATTAATTTATTTTCATCTATTTTTTAATTTAATTTATTTATTATTTTCATTTTTATTTTTATTTCCATTGATATTATTTCATTATTTTTACCTTTATTTCTTGAAGTAAACCAAAACATGTTCAATTAAAAGTAACTGCTGCCTCAGCTGCAGTAATAATTTGTAGATCTATTTTCATTAATTTATTTTGATCTGTTATTGCTTAAACCGCTGAACAACGCGCTGAAGGCTAGCATGTTTAAGACAGGTAATTATAAAAGTTAATTTTAATTCTATTCAAAGATGCCATAGGCTGTGGTTAAACATTCGTTGTAAAACTGGTAGAGTTTTCAAGGTTACATTTTTATCCGAAGTCTGGATTCTGACTATTCCTTGATCTACTTAAACAGGCTAGTAGAAACGCTATGCAGGTCATTTTCACATGCAGGGTATATATTTACATCTTTAAAGATATACTATGATATTGTCATCTCTCTCTCTCTCTCTCTCTCTCTCTCTCTCTCTCTCTCTCTCTCTCTCCTGATACTTCTTAATCTTTTTCCCTTCTACTCTAGTGTCACATGATATTGCGACATTAATGAGTGATACATCTCCTTAATGTTGTCAATCAACGCCACGTCTGGTCTATTGGCACATATCACCTTTTGTTTATTGACACCACAGTCCCCGAGGATATTTGGTTGATCGTTTTCTGTCGCTAAGCTCCTCCCCATTTATTCTCTGCTCGTCATATGTAACTATATTGACATTTTAACATAGCTAAATTATGGTGTCTGGTGCCACATATATCAGGAAAACATAAGGAAATGTTTACATTTTTATTGGTTTCCAAGAAATATTTCGGTATGTGACGTCATATCTGTAGTGTGGCGTCATGATATATACGTTTAGCAAATTTCCATTATAGCTAGAATTAATATTAAGCAGAGATTTCTTTGAAGAATTACAGTACAGTTACCTTAAGAATGTGTAATGAATAACATTTAAATTAAATTACAATCACTACAAGCCTGCCTTAATCGCACAGCCACCAGGTGTAAAGGTGTATGACCAGCATGCACCTTGTCTAAGAGAATATCCTACCACGCCCAGGAGGGGGGTATAAAGAACACGCCCGCACAAAACATCAGGGTCTTCTTGTACAAGATGTTCAGCAAAGAACACAGTGGCTTCTGTGATATTGAATGGGGATAGCGCTACCTTTCTCTCCAGATACGTTGGTTCTTGAAGGACTGTAGGATTGGTCTGGAAGTATGTAAGAAAAGGGCGGTGGCCCTGTAACTGTGAAAAATGTAGGAGGAGGCTTAAAATCTTGTCCTAGCAGAACGGTATAACCTCCATAGTACATACCTTAGAGCGGTGAGGCGGGTGACTCTCGACCAGACAGTAGGTAAGAACACTCTGAATGTGGTTGAGGTTTCCTTTGTGAAAAAGTGGTGCCTGTCAACCCGAGCTCCGTAAGGAATCTTAGCCTCGCGAATGATGGATATCTGAGCACCAGTGTCATCGAAAAACTTGGACCTGGTGGGTAGGATAGCGACCTCTGGGAGTTGCAGCAAAATATAGGGCCTGCGCTGTAGGTATACTAGAACTGAAGATTGTCCGTCCTTGTTATTTGCAATGCAGTAACCGCTGTTGCTTTCTTGGGGCATCTCGACCAGGAACCGGTGTGCCTATGCACTTTTGCACAAGTCGAAGGAACTCTCACTGAAGTCGTGCTTGGGCCCATCTTCTGTAGTACTTTTGTCATGTGAATCATGATTACTTCGAAGAGTAGTGGGGTGACAAGTGAAAGTTAGACTTGAAGAGTCCCTCTCAAACTAATGCTTATTTGTTTATTTATTTATTTATTTCTTTATCTATTTTTTTTATATTTATTTAGTTCTTTATTTTTTTATTTATTCGTATCATATTCTAATATTGGTTTATTTATTCATTTATTTTTAATTTTCATTTAATTTATTTTTTTTATTCATTTTTTATATATGTTTTATTGTACTTGGCTACTCTTTTATTTTTAAATTGTTTTTATTTTGTTCATTTTTATTTATTCATTTATTTTTTTTTTTAATTTTTTTTAATTTAATTAATTTAATTTTATTTTTTTTTCATTTATTTATTTTTATTTATTTACTCATTTATTGTTTTTTTTGATCTTTAGTTTTTTAATTTTTTGTATTTTGATATATTTATCCGAGTGTTCATTTTGCATTTTTATTTCTAGTATACTTACTTATTATTTTTTTAATTTGTTAATTTATTAATTTTCTATTCAATTTTTTATGTATATATTGATTTTTTATTTATTTATTTATGATTTTTTTATTTACTTATTTTCTAATTTTTTTATTTTATTTTATTTATTTGTCTATTGTCATATTTTATGTATGTTTTTTATTTTTATTAATAATGTTTTGTTCATTCATTTATTAATTTATTATTTACTTTTACTTTTATTAATTTATTATCCAAACCAGAATTATTAATGAGTATTCCTTCTTAAACCACTTGTTTGAAGTGCTGACTATTGAGTTTATTATAAATTGTAAAAACTGATATGTTTCTGCCACTTATCATCCACCCACATCTTCTCATGTCAAAAATAATGACTTTGTTCTTTCATTTGCGTCCTTCTTAAGGAATGTTCTCAGCCTTCATATACCGGCTATTGTTTGTGGTGATTTTAATATGAACCTTTTTAATTTTCTTTTTAATATGAATAAGTACGGTTATGTTTGACTATTTTTGTGAGTAGCATGTTTGAACTGGGTCTCTGGCCTCTTGTAACTATTCCAACTAAAATAATCCGCAAAACCAAATCACTAGTTTTAGCCTGTTTGGATCAGATTTGGATCTCACAGGGCGACGGCGTGAGACAAAATTCTTTTGTTATTCCCAGTGATATAACTGACCATTTCCCTGTTGGGATATATGTTGACTCATTTTCCAACCATATGCCCATTAGCGTAGTTCATGATAAGAGAACCTTTAAGCGAGAGAGGGAAGGTCACCTTTGCGATGTAGCTGTTTCATTTTGTTTTCACTTTTACTAATGCTAATATAAATGGAACATTTGTATCTTTATTTATTTCTCAAAAATATTTGAGCTTTATAAAAAAGCATTTCCTCTGATAAAATACACAGTAAAGATAAAAGAATCTGCTCCTTGGATGACCCTAAAGCTCAAGCAGTGTATCGCGAAGAAAGCAAAACTGTAGAAGCTATACCTAGCAGGAAAAATCGATAAGTTGCAGTGTATATGGTACAGAAACAGATTAACCAACGTTTTGCGTATATCAAAACGTCTGTACTATATGAAGAAGTTTTATGAGGCTGGTAAAAATTCTCGTATGATCTGGTCTTGTCTGAATTCTGTTTTGGATAAGAGGAAGACGGTTACATTAGAGCGTAACTGAGGTGTCTGACGGGTATTAACATGGACGTGAATTAGCCAATTATGCAAATGAGTATTTTGTTTTACTACTGCTGCTGCTCCCTGGTTGGTAGTTTGTCACAACCTCGCCTTATACATTTTTATCGGCACCGATAATGTCCACCTGTTTCTTTATCCTACGATTCTTTTGAAGTTTTGGGTGTAATAAAGAGGTTAAAAAATAAGGGTAATAAGGGTTATGGATATACCCCACCTCTATTTTAAAGGAAAATGGACTTTATTTTCACAACATTTTGCTGAGTTATATAACCTATCAATTACTGTGCCACAATACCCAATGCTTTAAAAAGGCTAGGGTTACTCCGGTTCACAAGTCTGGATCCAGCACAAATTTGGACAATTATCGACCTATATCTGTCTCACCTACAGTGTCTAAGATATTTGAAAAACTTACACTCATAAGAATGGAAAGTTTCATCGATGTAAATTCATTGCTTAGCCCATGTCAGTTTGGCTTCCGCTGTGGGAAAAGTACAACTCATGCTATCATAAAATTGTTTTTCTACTTACCACGGCTACCATCAGAAAATGTGTAATGTGTGTTTTCTTTTTTAGATTTAAGAAAAGCTTTTGACACTGTATCTCAAAGTATCCTACTACAGAAACTGGCTCATTACGGATTTAGAGGCCAGTGTCATGAATTTTATTTGAAATCTTATTATCAGAACAGGGAGCAGTATGTATTTTTAAATGGCCTATGCTCTGATTCTAAACCTGTTACTTGCGGAGTTCTGCAGGGTTCTATTCTTGACCCATTGTGTTTTAATTTATTTATCAATGATTTACCATTGGCAGTTGGAGTTGAGACTGTGTTATTTGCTGATGACGCAGCATTTGTTGTCACATCATGCTCTTTTAGACGGATTATTTAATAACATCAAAAAGCTCTTCTCAGACTTGGAGAGATATCTAAAAGCTAATATACTCTTGCCAAACTCCAATAAGAGTAAGTCAATGTTTTTTTACTCGCGCCCGCCAAAGAATTTACCCGACATATTCTTCGCAGGAGAAGCCATAGAGTGGTAGAATGAATTTAAATACTTAGGACTAACAATAAGAAGAACTTTGTCCTTTGCTAAACATATTAGCAATGTAACCCTAAACATCAGCCGAGTAACAGGAACTCTAGTTGGCATACGTGATGTTGTCCCTACTCGCGTGCTTGTAAATTTGTACTAGGCTCTTGCCCTTCCATACTTGAATAACCATTTGATAGTTTGGGGTTCAGCGCCTGCCTGTCACCTCACCAGACTCAATTCCTGTCACTGTGTCAATATTTTGCTGAGAAATATCTTAGGAGTTAAATGGGTTGAAAATGTCCTCCTGTTGGGGACTGTGGAAATGTACGATAATTTGAAGCTGTTGAGGCTGAGGAGTCTTTATAAATACAATCTCTTTAAGTTTTTAAGACTTTTACTGAGTGGGAAGTATACTGAGATGTACGATATTTTACGTCGTCCATATCTCCAAATACACTCATATGAAACCAGAGGAAATTTGTTTCGCCATCTACATTTGGTTTGTGAGGTGGAGAGAAGATTTTTCCCACATCAAATGATATTGCTGTACGATAGTCTACCACCTACCTTATTTGAGGGCTCTCTGCGGTGTTCCTTACGTTCATACAAATCATCACTGATGAGCGAACAATAGTTCTCTTTTATAGAATGGTAGAAGAGTAACTTTTTAACTTTGTTTTAGTATGATAGTCTGGTGTTTTAGTTAGGTTCTGCAATAGTTGATTAAATTTCCATTTCATTTTTTTATATGCTGTGATCTTTGTCGAATCTGTGCTGTTACATAGATTCCATTGTTTTTAAATATTGTCTAACTTTATGTGTTGGTGTGTGTGTGTGTGTGTTTTTGTCTTGATTCCGTTGTTCTAAAATATTGTCTGAGTTTGTATGTAATAATGTCTGTGCTTTGTGTTGCTTTAAAAACTAAACTAAATTAAAAGTAATTGCTGCCTCAGCTGCAGTAATGTTATGTGGGTCTATTTTCACAAATTACGATTTTCCCGTTGTTGCTTCAACTGCTGAACAACAAAACGCACCGAGGTTTGGCTGTCTAAAATAGGTAATTATGAAAGTCAATTATTTATAGAATTTTATTCAAAGATGCCAGGGACTGTCGTTAAACATGCGTTTTATAACCCGTAGAGATTCCTCAGGTTTACATTTTTATTCGAGGACTGGATTCTGGTTATTCCTTGGCATTACTTAAACAGGCTAGTATGCACGGTCAAGATCAGTGTACATATTTATATATCAGTCTTTATAGATATACTATGATATATCAAAGTCATTCTCTCTCTCTCTCTCTCTCTCTTTCTCTCTCTCTCTCTCTCCTGATACTTTTTAATCTTTTCCCTTCTTCTCTGTTGTCACATGGTATATTTATTTAATATATAGTATTTTTTTATGACTGGTAAAAATCATTTTTACGCCATGGGACGTCCTTTCTCCGGAGCAGTTGCCAAATATTAAAGAATAGTAAATTATATACACTCAAAAACGCACATAAAACACACGCACAGAAACACACACACACACACACACACACACACACATATACTATATATAATATATTCAGGAATATGAACATTTGGTAGGTGACAATCGTATATGCGTGGCGCATGCGCAGCAGGTGTGAAAGACGACGTAGGTGGTATTATTTGAGATGCCAGAATCCCTTTGACGAAAATGACTGGTTGTTGTTTTCTGGTCCCGGAACGCTGGAATACGACCTTGGGGATAGGGCCTGGGATTACCCCGTATCCCTCTGACAGATTCCAGTTCACTGCTTGATCGGTGATAGACGGTCAAAAGTCGAAGGGGAAAGTGGATAATCGTCATAGCAGCCAGCGATAAAGGATGATTCCAAAATCCGCCATTGTCAGTGAAAGAAGGAACTGGAGACCGTCAGGACTTGGGATAATCCCGTGGCCCTATTTTCCAAGCTAATATTCCAACGTCCACGCCCACCAGATTCGGTGAAGGCGGAAGGTAAACAGCGAGTTGGAGACCAGGCAGGTCATTTCTGTCGAAGGACGAGGGCGTCTCAGACACCACCTGCGTCGTTTGTCACACCTGCACGTGACATGTAAACACGATTGTGACCTACCCACACTCACCAGGGTCAATATATATTATAAACCACTGTTCATCAAAATGTATAATTGTGTAGTGTATGCAGCGTTTTCGTGGCCTCCTGAGATATAAGTACATACTTTCATACAGACATACAAATATGCATGCATGCATACATACATACAAGCGTACACATGCTTATAAATAAATAAACATGTATATATATAATATATACATATAATATATATATAATATATATATATTATATATATATATATTATATATATATATATATATATATATATATGAAGAGTACATACATTCATACATACATACATTTATGCATGTATATATACAAACATACAAACACATATAATATAATATATATATATATATATATATATATATATATATATATATATATATATATATATATATATGTTACGGCCATTTTGCAAAATTGGTCATTTTACAAAATGGCCGGCCATTATGCAAAAGGACCAAATTCGTTGGTAATTTTGCAAAATGACCTAAATTTCTCAACATTTTGCAAAATTTTGACCAAGAGTTTTTGGTCAGTTTACAAAAATAAACAGTATTATTGTTGGCCCGTTTACAAAATCTCCATACAGCAAGTAGCCAGATGGGGAAAAAAGCTTGTCATTCACTTCTGCAAATCATCTTTTAATATTGGTTCATTTACTGGTTCACTTACTCGTTTTTTCCCACCTACGGATATTTCTACTGTATAATTGTCTCGGATCATTCACTTATTATCCCCCCCCTCTCCCACCCCCCTCTCTCTCTCTCCACAATAGTAATGGTAGCTGACTGGTGACACTGTTGTCAGTAAGGCACTGCTGAAAGCCAGAAAGACGACAAAACGTAGTACTTTGTGTGCATTCAACTATAACTGGTTCACTTAAGGTAGATTCTTGGGTAAGCCCTATGCCTACGCGGACGTTTGTTTGGCGGGCGCTGATTGGCGGGGATCTGCTTACCTCCCGATACCGGCCAATCAGCGGCCACTAAACAAAACGTCTCGTAGGCGTACGGCTCATCCAAGAATCTACCTTAAGTGAACCAGGTATAGTTACTTGCTAAAACTTTATACGTTTTGATGTATTTGAAAGTTCTATTTTCTGAAAATTAAATAAATTAGTTATGTTCACTACGTTTTATCATTCCCTCGCTTTTTTTTTTTTTTTTTTTTTTTTTTTTCCATCTGGCTGCTTTGCGGTATGGACATTTTGTAAACTGACCAAAATCTGGGTCGTTTGCAAAATGTTTTCAGAAAGTTTGTAGGTCATTTTGCAAAAATGTCCACGAATTTGGTCCTTTTTGCAAAATGGCCGGCCATTTTGTAAAATGACCAATTTTGCAAAATGGCCGTAACCATACATATATATATATATATATATATAATATATATATATATATATATATATATATATATATATATATATGGGTATGCATTTAATTGTATGTATATATGCATGCCTATTTGTATACATGTATGAACATATGTACTTATATCTCAGGGAGGCTACGAAAACGCTACATACACTACACAATTATATAAAATTTTGATCAACAGCGGTTTACAATATATTGATCCTGGTGCCAATCGCGTTCACATGTCACATGCAGGTGTGGCAAACGACGCAGGTGTTGTCTGAGACGCATGCTCGCGTCCTTTGACAGAAATGACCTGCCTTTGTATCCAGCTCGCTGTGTACCTTCCTCCTTCATGGAATTTGGCGGCCGTGGACGCTTGCAAATAGGGCCACGGGATTATCCCAAGTCCTGGCGGTCTCCAGTGATGTTTTCCGAGATACGAAGACATCAATGCTTCTACCGCAGAACCCGATACACCTGGATTTTTTCTTCTCTCAATATGTCTGCAGATGAAGAAGTCGAGAATGCAATTCGTTTTGGGCATCACAAAGTTCAAATATGTTCGTTCCAGATCGACTTCTTTTATTTGGAATGCATTGCACTGGTTTATCTATTTATTCTATTCTATTTTTATCTGGGCCTGCCTCTTGTGAATTATCAACGAAATTTTTTTTCACCGTGTATTATTAACGAATGTAGAACTCCTAGAATTCGATGTAATTTGTCCTTAATTGCCATCAGCCTTCTCACTCCTTTTGTCTCGAATGCCTCAAGCGTATTCCAGTAATTTATTATATGCGACGTACTACTTATATGAGACTTGATCAAATAATCACACAGGAAGCGCATCATTTCGTTCACAGTAACCTGGACAAACTTTCGCAGCAGATATTGGGGTACTTTGGCATCTCCAAGTGTAATCAACAAGGAATCTTTGATTATACGGTTTGTCTCTTTAAGTCAGCCACGTAAATTCGGTATCGAAAAATTCAAAAACATAATCACTTGCGGAGTACTTCCTTTGAATTTTCATTCGCATTACATCTTGACGTCATGCCCTGCCACGGCAATCAAATACGAAATCTCTGGGATGGAACTTACTGGCAACCCGCTCCCGTCATTACCTGAGTCACCTAGCTGTTGCTGTCTCCGACTTCTTTCGACACCGTTATTTTCACTGTCGGTTGAAATTTCATCCTTGTCTCTTGCACCAGGCTGATAATTATTCATTTAGTTGTCTTCTAAATCCCATTCATTTCATATCTAGAAAAACTAACGAGAGAGTCTACAAAATAATTATCCTCAACGAGAGCTCTTCTCTCGATCTGCCGGCGGTCAGCTCGAGGATGTCGTACACTTGACTCCTCCTCCTATGACATATTGATGAAAAATAATGAATTTTAGGGAAATGCGTGCATTTATATGAATTCACAGTATGACAACTGGCAGATTGTAACCACATCAAGAAAAAAACAGGCCAGAATTTCAATCATTAGTCTTGCCCATAAAAGGAAATTGCCAGTGACTGATACGATACAGCCGTATTCTGGGCTACTTTACTAAACGTATTGTATACGTCACAAGCCGTAGTCAATGGGTTAAATACTACTTTAATCTGTAATTAATATTAATAATAATGAAAAATAACAATAATATTTATGATAATGATCTTTTAATTTTATTTTAAACAAATCCTTTTTAAAATACGTATAACAAAAACAATATTGAAATCGTCTCTTTGAGATACGTTTTTTGTAAATCCGCAAATAAACTTTGTTAACCAAGTGCTGGAGTCTTCATGAATGTGAATGACTTCATACTTAACTGGTGACACCTAAATCTCTCTCTCTCCTCTCTCTCTCAACTGGTGACACTATCTCTCTCTCTCTATCTCTCTCTCTCTTTCTCTCTGACACACACACACACAAGTTACAACTACAAAACACACACACGTCGTCTCTCGGCCAGTGTCATTGTATAAGTGGTGGGGACAAGATGTACCAAACCCCAGCTCTGAGGACTTCCTCATCCGAGTGAGGTGTTTTTAATTTTTCTTTATATTCATTTATTTTCAATTATCATGTTTTTTGTTATGATGTTATTTAACTCTCTCTCTCTCTCTCTCTCTCTCTCTCTCTCTCATAATAAATGGTGAAGAATCAGAAAGGGAAGATGTGACAAGCGGAGTTCCTCAGGGTTCTGACTTTGGTTTGGCCCTCTCTTGTTTTATTATTTACATTAATGACATTGATGTAGGCTTAACTAGCAGGGTAGCCAAGTTTGCAGATGACACCAAACTAGGTGTAAATGCAGCAGACCCAGATGCAATGGAAAGTTTAAGAAATGATCCAATGAAAATAGTAGTAAAAAAACGATGGCAAGTGCCTTTAAACCTGGATAAATTTAAAGTGTTACAAATAGAAACAAACAACCCTCATGCTGCTTGGGAATGATATAATAGTGTAGAACACGAAGAGGACTTTAGGAACAATATTACCAAGGACTTAAAATCCACAATACAGTGCATAAAAGCAGAAAAGTAGGCACAGAAACTAGTGGGATACATAGAGAGACAGTTCAAATACAGAAATAAAGAAACGGTGCTTCAGCTCTACACATCAATAGTTAGACCCCATCTTGAATATGCAGCACAGTTATGGTCATCAACACTAAGAAAAGACATAAAATAAATTAGGAGTACAAGCAAGAGCCACAAAGTTAATTCCATCCATCAGGCAAATAGGTTACCAAAGACGAGTAGAGAGCCTGAACATGTATGACTTAGAAACACGACGATTGCGAGGAGAACTTATAGTGACATTCAAGATACTGAAAGGCATAAGAAAAGTAGACATAACCTCTTCACATTAAACGAAAACCAGCCAAGGATAGTCGGGAACTAGAACGAAGAGACACACACACTCATTGTGGGGGGAACCTCTTCACATACTTTACATACAAGATATGTGACACGTAGAATTGAAAACAGCAATGGTGTAGAAGAGTTTAAAATCATTAGGACACTGAATGAACAGTAAAACCTGCTTCTAGAAGTAAGTGAGCGTAAGATGATGTCTCCTCTTAGGATGGACTAATAAGTCTTTGAGACGTCCTAGTCCTCGTAACTCTCTCTCTCTCTCTCTCTCTCACACACAGGTAGCTTCAGTACACGTTTTTACTAGAGTTATATAGTGTCAAGACACCTTGGCACTATAGGTGTAGTTTTAAAGGGAGTTTGCTATTTGTTAATGTTACAAGTATCGAATTATTAAATAAAAATAATTGGAAGAACCCTCTGAAATGCTACATTCTCGGCGGGAAAGTGTCTGTACCCTCATTGGTTGCTGATGACATCATCAACACAGGCTGTGATTGGCTGTGTCTGATGCTGACGACGACTCCAACCAATTGTTGTCAGGTGCCAGAAGTCAAAAAGATTCCAGTGAGGTTTTTTATAAATATTTATGTTTTTTTTTTATCTTATTTCCTTCCATTTTCATTATTCAGTTCATTCAACAACCAAAATTGAGTGTAATTAGAACCATCCAGAGTTCTATTAGTCTTTAATATAAGTTTAATAACGGATATATCAATAACAAAAAGTTACCAAGTGCTCTATTTTTTTTAATTACTATGCAGAAGGTAAGAGAATAATGTGTTGCATTACCATTTCCATAAACACCTTAAAATTGAATTGATTTTCTGATATATATTGACAGTTTCAAGTATAATTAACCATTGATAATACTAAACATATTCTATTAATATATAGATTTCTATATTTTTTTCATCAATATATAGTTTTTCTTTAAAATACATAGTTTCTAATCAGAAAAGCGAAAAAATCGTGGTTGCCATGGAAACCACTATGACACTTCATTCATTAAATTATATAGATAAACAAACACTCTACACATCTGCCAAACTCTCCTTTAACAAAAACTTATATTGTCGTATCTAATGTATTTAAAATTACGTTTTTGTATAATTCCAACAACTTCTTATTCTTAATCACGTAGATATCTTGAAGTATGATCAATTATTGTAATGACTTAAAAGATGACAGGGAAGGGAAGAGCCTTATAGATATCGTTTTACTTTTGTATGGCTATACTGTAGACACCATCGGCTGCATGGAAAACCATGGACGAAATCTAGGTACTTTAGAGAATCAAAACCCATTATAAATTATAACATAGATTTTTAAAAGGTGTCCATATAATAGAAATTAATTATTTTACATATTTATCAACAATACTGCTTTTTTAAAACAAAAAGCTATAAAAGAAATTATTTTCCTGTTTTACTCCCAAATTTTGGTTTAAACACATGAAAGAAATCGTCTGCAGATACACACACTCGGTAGTAAACACAACCACAGCCAATCAGACGGCGATATTGATTACGTAATTGACATTCATCATATACGAGAACTTTCCCGCCAGAATGTCACTTAGTCAGAGGAACCCTTTGCCTTATGAGCTGCTGTTGGATAGCTGCCTCAAATTGCTCAAATTTGATTCTTTCTTTAGGGGAGACCAGAAACAATGTTAATTATTTTATACGTATTTATAAAGGATTTCATTCGAAATAAAAGACTGCTATCATAATTATTATTATTATTATCATTATTATTAATATTAATTACAGATACAGTAATATTTTAATAGCCTTTTTAATTATCAAAAAACGTGTTAAAAGAGCTTGAGTTAACCGTTGATCAAATAAGTTTTACTTTCTTTCTCACGAATACTAAGGGGTAAAAAAAGGTTAAAAGTCACAACGCTAAATATTCAGCGTTAATTAACATCGAATAACAAAAAAGCTAGTTTGCTAATGTTTACGTCTGGAATCGAATTTATGAATGAAATGTGAAGTCACTGCCTTAGTAGGCTTAACGAATTTTAAATAAAAACTATTATCTTATTACCATCAAATTTATATCTTAAATAAATTTCTTTTTACTTTAATAAATAAATAAAAAATAAGTTTTATTACTGAATAAATTCATGCAATTTAATGGTTAAACGCTGAATTTATCAATAAAAATATAAAATCGCTACTCACGACTTATGGCGACAATGCTAAAGGAAAAACAGAAACTGGCAACTTTGATCAAACCTTTCGTTATTTGCGTTCGATAAATGAGTCAGTTCGACGATTTACATGACAGTTATTTGGATGAATGTTCATAATCATTCATATTTGTATGCCAATGCAAAGAAACTGAGTTTTGATACGTATCCAATCTATGAAAAACTCTTTTTAAATGTATTAAGTGGCAACTCTCACCTTCTCGACTAGATCGTCGGGTTCCCTCAACTTATTTATGATTTGCTTTTTGGTTGGGGCCAGAATTGAATTTTGCTTACATTTTTAGCACTCACTCTCTCTCTCTCTCTCTCTCCTCCGTTTTTCTTTATTTTATTATTCATTTATTAGATTATTGAAATGATTATAATAATATATTATAACTATAATAATCATCAGAATTCACTTCCCCCACCCAATTCTGTCCAATCCAATGGAAAGGATTTTTTATTTTTGTCAATAGTTCAACCGGCAGACGCCTTACTTTGTACTAACACAAATTGTAGAAATGACCACCACAAGAGGGATCTGAATGAATTCTATTCGAACATAATCTCCGCTTTGCTTGCTTCGGGCAGGACTGCCTACAGATTTCGTCAAGGTAATTCTCGTAATATACCTGGATGGAATGACTTGGTTAAAGATCTGTATACATACTCACGAGAAATGTTTTTACTGTGGAGGCAAAATGGTAGCCCTAGGGAAGGGCACACTGCATTGCTAATGAGACAGGCGAGAGCGCAGTTCCAAACTTGCTCTTAAGCACTGCAGGTTATATGAAAAACAACTAAAAGCCGATGCAATGTCTAGAAACTTAGAATCTGGTGATTACCCTCGTCTTTGGAAAGATATCCAGTCTTTGAATCCCAAAACTAAAAAGCTATCACAGAGAGTAGGGGAAGCAGTCGGAGACGAAGCTATTGCAAGTATGTGTGGGGCGATCACTTCAACAATATCCTGAATTGCATAAATGATCAAGATTCCCTGAAGGGATGTAGATAACCTCCTTACTGGGACACCCATTCAATTTCATTTTGCAGAACCGTTTTACGCCAGGTAACATCAGCGATGCCATAAACAGCCTACCTAATAATAATCGCCCGGGCTGTGATGGTCTTCCTGCAGAGGCCTTCAAACTCTGCCATCCGATAATTTACATTTTAGCTAGCTGCCCTATTCAATGCGTGCATAATTCACCGGTTCTTCCAGACTCCCTACTCTTAGTTTCACTTGATACCATTAATCAAAACAAGCTAAAGGATGCAGCTGACCCTGGCAACTACCGGCCGATTGCAATCACAACGATCGCATCGAAGATACTTGAGTCTGTTCTTCTAGTGAGACTTCTCCCCTTTCTACACACCACTGACAACCAGTTCGGGTTTAAAGCAAACCACTCAACCAACACCTGCATCTACATACTGAAAGAATTGCTGAAACTACTACCTATCATCAGCCTCTCCTGTTTTCCTTTGTTTTGTAGATGTGAGAAAAGCATTTGACAGAGTAAAACCTACCTGAAGCTCTTCCTGAAGCTTTCATATAAAAGGGACACACCCCTGTACCTAATTGGCATTTTACATTGCTGGTTTCTCCACACAGCAATTCTGTGTCAAATGGGGAAACGTATTATCTTACACCTTCGGCTCCCGAACGGGCTTCGGCAAGGGGGCATTCTCTCTCCATACCTCTTTAATACGTACACAGATGCCTTGAATGTCAAACTGAACTCGCTCCCAATCGGATGCACCGTCAATGAAAAAAACTATAAACAACTGCCCTCTGTTACGCCGACGATATGGTTCTGATATTTCCCCATCAGTGGTAGGTTCTCCAACGACTCATCGACACTTGCCGCAATATGCAGAGGAATTTTATATAATCTACAACGAAACCAAGACCCAGTGCATGTCGCTACTCCCCCCGAGATCGCTTAAGCATATTGCAGAACCTAAAACCAAATTTTCCTCCGGAAACCATCGGCTGGAATTTGTGCACGAATTTCCGTATTTGGGTCACATTATCACCGACGACCTAAAAGATACGGCAGACATTGAACAGAGGCGTTGTAAACTATGTGCAGCTGGCAACATGATTGCAAGGAGGTTTGCCTTCTGTCACCGAGACGTGGGAAAAACTGCTGCTATTCCGCTCGTACTGCTACAGTATCTATGGGTGTTCCCTCTGGACGAACTATACCCGAGAAACCAGAAAGACGCATCACTGTTGTGCACAATAGGCATTCTGAGAACACCTCACAAACACTCCCCCCGCTACCACTCCGCCACACAGATGTTCATAGAAAACCACCTGGACAATTTAAAAATCATTGTTAGGCGAACAATGTCCAATCTGGTAACCCGAGTGAGAAACAGCAGCAAACTCGCTCATACAAAGCATCCTAAGGAGTGAAGCAAGAAGAAAATCTAAATTGTGGGAAAGATGGAAAATGAGGCCTTTGTCCCCTAAAGGTCTTAATCTCTGTATTGGCAAGATGTCATCTGCAGTTTTTGTCATTATTACATTATTGCTGATATTTTAATTTTTCATTATTACTGTGATTACTATCAAGTTAAAGTTTTATTTACATAATTTATGTATTAAGCCCTCTGGACCTGACTACTGTAAGCACCTAAGGTCTCTAGTTGAAATTGAGTTATATAATATGTGCACCAACTGTTATTACTCTCAATGCATATTTTTTTTTCTCACCAATATTATTACTGTTATTACCAGTATGATGATTACTACCTTTTTTATGCTACCTCAGCTACCTTGTGGATAAGTGCCGATTATTCATTTTCTTTTTTTTTCTATTTTATCATGTCACAAAGGAAAGATAAATAACGGAGTTTCCCGCAAGGTCTTTCGACGTTCAACGTCCTTTCTTATCTGCTAAGTAAAGGACATTGAACGTCGAAAGATCTTGCGGAAACTCCCGTTGTTTATTTGTCCTTCGTGGATTATACCTTTATTTATGGATTTATCACGTTCCAAACTTTCGTGATTCACGTTATACATACATACATATATATATATATATATATATATATATATATATATATATATATATATATTATATATATATATATATATATATATCTAATATATATATATCTATATATATATATATATATATATATATATATATATATATATAATATATATATATATATATATAGATATATATATATATATATATATATATATATATATATATATAGATATACATATATATATATATATTATATATATATATATATATATATATATATATATATATATATATATATATCTTATATATATATATATATATATATCTATATCTATATATATATATTATATATATATATAATATATATATATATATATATATATATATATATATATATATATATATATATCTATATAGATATATATATAGTATAGATATATATATATATATATATATATATATATATATATATATATATATATATATATATATCTATATATATATAGATTATATATATATATATATATATATATATATATATATATATATATATATATAAAGATAAATGCCACGAAGGAAAAATAAACGAAGGAGTCTGCGAGATCTTTCGACTTAAAAGTCCTTTACTGAAGCAGATACTGACAAAATACGAGAAAAGACAATACAAGAAGGTTCGTATAACTGGCAGATAGGGATTATAAAGGGATTAGTGGCCTAGAATCCGACACACCTGGAAGATAAGAAACCTTCCCAAACAAGCATAAACAAAGGGTGCAATTAAAGGTTTAAGACAATCATCTCAGATACAATCTCCAGACAATTAAAGGATTATAGGTGACAGCTATTCGGAACCTTGGTAAACAAAAACCATATTTACAAAACATGACAGACATACATTACAATAAAATTTAATAACTCTAAAGGCAACTGATTTTTATTTAAGTCAGTAAATTATATATTTGAGGTCATTCTTAAAACATGTTACAGATACAAGGGTCTAAATGAAAAAGGCCACGACTAACATTGAAATTACAATGAAAGTAAGTTGTATTAAAGCATGATCTAAAAGATTTCGTGATAAGACATCCTCTTTGACCGTGCAATTTACTGAAACTGTCAATCCCCAATTTTAATTCGGTGGGTTTGTTTTCACTTAAATGAATAAATAATGCATTAGATTTTTGCCCAGTTTTTACAAAGTATTTATGCTGGCTTAGCCTTACTTCTAAGGCCCTTGCGTGGACTGTCCGAGATAGAATGAGGGACAAATCCATACATGGAATTATATATTATGTTGTTGCTTTCTCTGGGGCCATTTTTTTATTAACATTCCTTTTTTTAGTGTGTTATTATAGGAAGAAACAAGGTTGACATTAAAAGCTTTTTAAAACAATGGTTTAATGGTTTCAAATCCGTTAAAATAAGGCAAAACAGAATGTTCTTAGAATTTTCTTTCTGTGTGTTATTTTCAGTATAAAACTTTTTGTGGGCTTTATTATAACAAATGTCTAATATAAGTGAAGGATAGCATAAATCCCTTTCCCATTTTTCTTAATGTATTCAATTTCTTGATCCCAACCAATATTGTGGACTGACAATTCGCAATGCTCGTAAAAACATAGAGGACAAAATTGATATTTTATATTAAGATGGTGGCCAAGAAAGAAATGAACATAAGTTAAGTTGTTAGTCGTATATTCATTATTCATGTATGAAGTCTATTTCTTTCATGAATGTCAACATTTTCCTTTAGCAAAGTTAAGTAGGGAAGAATCATGATGATTTGCGAGTGGACAAGAAGGAACTTTTCCTTTTGGTGCCGAGCCGAAGACAGTTTATCCTGTGATGGTGTGTTGGGACTTGCAAATGAAAGGAAACTTTATTGCTGGTGGTCTGTTAATTGTTTATGCGTCATGTCAGAGAGATCTCGGCCTAATATATATATATATATATTATATATATATATATATATATATATATATATATATATATATTATATATATATATATATATATATGCTCTGAAAATAAGTAATGAGACTCATATTTCACCAAGGCCTCGAATGATTATGTCACTCAAACAGCATGTCACATTACCCAAATTTAACATCAGAGAACTCAAAACAAAGCTAGTTTACAGATAGTAGTCAACTCTTTCACTTTTAACGTAAAACAGTAAATCAGTTCAGTTGCGCGTAATATAACAAAACTTTATCACTGCAAAACAAAGCACATATGTGTGTGACTATCTTACAAAACATAGCAGAAGTTCTCTAGTTGATAATGGCAGAGAAACACTCCAAGACAAAGGAATAGCCAAACAAAGTGAACTGAAAGTGGAAAGGAAGGTAGAGGGTTTATGGATGTGTCGTTCTGAAGGTAAAACGACTTCCAGTTGATGACATTTAAAGACAAAACCGACTTTCATTTGACATTAAAAAATGACTTTCATTAGTCGTGTTTAAATAGAGGTGATGGGAATACGCAATGCTGGTGTCTTTACCTAGCCCAGGCCCGTAGAAAACAAGGAGTAAAGACCGCTCTTGAAAGGAGGAAGGTTATGAGGATCAAAACATCACTGGGAATGGGGAAAGAAGCAGATACAACGCTGCCAACTACAACCAGGAAACCGACTAACAACTTAACTCTTATGTTCATTTCTTTCTCAGGCCACCATCTTAATTATAAAAATATCAATTTTGTCCTCTATGTTTTTACGAGCATTGCGAATTGTCAGTCCACAATATTTGGATCAAGAAATTGAATACATAAGAAAAATAGGGAAAGATTTATGCTATCCTTCACATATATTAGACATTTATAATAAAGCCCACAAAAAGTTTTTATACTGAAAATAACACACAGAAAGAAAAATTCTAAGAACATTCTCAGTTTGCCTTATTTTAAACGGATTTGAAACCATTAAACCATTGTTAAAAGCTTTTAATGTCAACCTTGTTTCTTCCTATAATAACACACTAAAAAGAATGTTAATAAAAAATGGCCCCAGAGAAAGCAACAACATAATATATTATAAAATTCCATGTATGGATTGTCCCTCATTCTATCTCGGACAGTCCAGCAAGGGCTTAGAAGTAAGGCTAAGCCAGCATAAATACTCTGTAAAAACTGGGCAAAAATCTAATGCATTATTTATTCATTTAAGTGAAAACAACACCGAATTAATTGGATTGACAGTTCAGTAATTGCACGGTCAAGGAGATGTCTTATCACGAAATCTTTTAGAATCTGCTTTAAATACAACTTACTTTCTTTTCATTGTAATTTCAATGTTAGTCGTGGCCTTTTTCATTTAGACCCCTTGTATCTGTAACATG
>NC_087214.1:3129439-3149469 GCF_015104395.2 Macrobrachium nipponense | reverse complement strand
CTATGTTACTGTATTGATCATGTGAAAACAAAATATATTCGCATGCCCATATATTTTGTAAAGATATGTACGTCTACATTGCATGACATAATAAGGGTGAAAGAACCACATCTATTCGAGAATGACACTCTTAACATTATTTTATCTGATTTTGCTATGTTCTAGTACGTAGTTATCTGGGGTGCACTTAGCACCGAAAAGATGGTTTTTACACAAAGACGAAGTCTTTTGACATAAACGTCAGTAGACGTTTTAGTAACGAAGTAGAATTAGCTGTTTTAGTTATGATGATTCATTTTTTTTTGTCTTTACATATATGAAATTGTTCTTGTTGAAATGTATTGCTCATATTACGTATTGGTAGTTGTGTCATTGGGTCTTGTTTGTGCCTCTCCCCAGAGAAGCCATTAGGAGAGGTCAAAAGATCGGGAGGGGAAAGGAGGTAGTAGTTCGCCCCTCTGATCGCTCCTTTGCATGCCCCTCTAGGGGTGTGTATTTGTATGTGCGTAGTACACTGTATGGGCATGATACCGCCCAAAATTGTATTGACACACACCACCAATTAATTCACTACATTTAATAAAATATGTTGAAGTTGCAACCACTATTATATTTGGAATTTATTTTTGACAACGACTTGATAATTATTGTAAAGTTTTTATGTTCATGAAAACCTTGTAAGTCATTCTGCATCCGTGATAATTGTATAACTTGTCTCTTTTTCCCCCAACAAAACCCGAATGCAGGACGGAACTAACAGCTTCTTGGCTCAACTTTTGAGGTGACCTGTTATCTAGTGTTGTGTGTGGATTTAGAAAGGGCGATTGCCCTGATTCTTTAAATTTTGTCGTAATTTGTTTCATTTGAGTGCCATTGATTTACAATTCCCCTTGAGTGATTAATTTCATTTTTCACTTATATGTTATTACTCTTTGATATGTTTAACTTTTAGTTATAAAATTAATTTTAACTTTACATTTATCAAATGCGTTTCAATATCCTTCGATTTTATTTAATTTTTCCTATGTTACAGTTTTGTGGATGGTGAATATAAATTGATCTGATAAACCTTTATTGTGTTCATACTTTAAGGTTATGCAAATAACTTTTAGAAACGAGATAACACAGCGGTCCTCTAAGGTCTGAAAATCAACCCGTGAGTACTCGCAACATTTAGAGAGAGAGAGAGGCGCGTACCCCTCGTCGTATCTCATGTAGCGATTTATGATCTGAGTTCATGTCTACAAGGACTACTCAGTAAGTGAAAGTACTTAATTGTGCTACTATTCATTAATGATATTGGTGTGTTATCCTCGTTAATAATGAATTGGGTTGAGAGATATCGCCCCGTAATTTAGAAACCGCAAAGGGAGTTTTGTGGAGTTGTTACGTAAGGCTTTTAGCGGTTTTTGACCAAGTAACAACGTTAAGCATATAATACAGTCCACTATAAGTCCATCTTTTTCGCCACAATACTGAGTAACAAAAGTAAAACCATAGTTTCTTTTATTATAAGCATGAATCCAAAGATATTGTGTATTATTATTAAAGGAAATAATATTGCAATGAAAAGTCACGACAGGGACACCTATTTTACGAAATGGTTATCAAGGAATACATACATAAAAATATATATAATGAATAAGGAACGAAAGAGGCCCAGGCCAATAGGCTTGTGATTGGTGTAAAGAAGGGTGGGGGGTCAAGTCTTGACGTGTAAATATCAAAGCAAATATTAAGTCGAACCATAAGGAAATGTGAGGTTTACAAGTAATATTGGGCGAAATCGTAAAAACGTTGTTTGATGCTTTTGTATGCGAACAAAGAAATTTTGTATTATTGTTGAAATTAAATATTATTGAAAGAACCCACGTTGGTTATTTTGAGGGACAAAATGGCACCCGATTTTAGACATGACACATTTTCCACATTTCTCGCGATTTCAGGAGACTCGAGAAATATAATGAAAGCAAAATAATCTTATTCAACGTATTATTATGTCAGGCTTTGTTCCATCTTAGTATTACACTTTTGATGTACCCCTAGGTGCATTTCTTAACAGATCAGAAAAATACCAGGCCCTTAAACTCGCAGTTCATTTTCCTACACGCATATTCAACACCATTCCTTCATATATGAAGTCCCAACTTCAAATGACAACGACGTGGAAGACGTAGACACGTATTACTTCACAAATATTCGGTGTCTGTCAGTCTGTCAGATACAATAACCACAGTGGCCTCTTCGCTTCAGTGCCAGTTCAGCAGGTCGGGGAAATGACAAGGAATAGTTCGCAAACCTGCAAAATAATCCACTACTCTCTCTCCTCTCTCTCTCGGGTATTTTCATCCAGTTTCCTTCCTTCCTTCATTCCAGACATGTAGCAGCTACTCCCCCTTGTTATTCTTTCAACCACTGAGGCCATTCTGTCGGAATGCGTACTTCTGAAATGGTTAGAGTACACCTCCCTGGTCCTTAGATACAAATCAGATTTTGCCATCCCAGTGCGTTTATCAACTGACTATTTTCGTAGCGCATCTATATATATATATATATATAATTATAGTATATATATATATATATATATATATATATAATAATATATTATATATATATATATATATATTAGCTTATTAGACCATTGCTTCCTCTGTTCGGTGTGTTTGGAGGACCAGATTTCATTGATTTCATTTCGTTACCAGACCAATCACATTAATTTTTCATCACGAACGCAATGATACAGAAGAAAGAATTCGAAAAGATCTCTGCAAAACCCCATGGAAATTTCCCGCGAGGGGGGGGGGGGGGGGGGGAGGGGGGGGGGGAGGGGGGGAGACGATGACCTTCTCTTCCTTCAGTCTCGTTGACAGAAATATTGCAATGAATCATACCATCAACATAAACACTGCAAGTCATCAAAATGATTAACAATAATTCTATTTCTGCTTTCATCCACCTAGGAATCCCACGATGATGTTTCATTTTTTCAAAACAATCATCACAAACATAACTCCTCTGTGGTTTTCCATCTCTGCCTGAACAAATTTCCTTCTTTCAATCATGGGTGCACTAACAGTTAACATTTACAAATGTTACGATTTTCATTTGCCTGTCAATTCACTTGATGGCGACGTCACGATGTTTCGGAAAACGCCACGATGACATCTATAGATATAGTAGTTGACTCCTTTACCTAAGACCTCATTGTCCAGCAACTGCACTGCAACAAACCAGCCAGCCATCCTCCTTGAACAATACAGACCCTCAGCAATATCTACCCAAGAAATGAAACCACTATGATCCAGATAAAGGATGAGATTAACCTCTCAGTAAAACCTTCCATTTCCATTAACAGTGAAACCCAACCGAATTCATTCATGGGGAGAAGTCGTCAATCGTCGTCGTCGTCCTCGTTGTTGTCTTCTCCTTCCTATTAGGGAAGGAAGAAGACACTGACTGACTGACTGACTGACTGACTGACTGACTGCTTCCGAGTCCACATCAGCCATTCAGAATGAGCCTCACTTTTGTGTTGACGATGCTTCGGCTGTCTCCTATTTGAGGAAAGCAGCAACCACAACCACAGGGAAATAGCAACTGAGCTCATAAGAGAATCAAGATGCCTTAAGAGAGTTGAAGGGTGAGAAAAGCTGACAATAGAGGATGATGGATATATAAACATGACGTACAGAAGAGCTCAAGTGTGTGCATGGCCAAACAGCAACGACGACGACGAGGAAGTCATAATTACAGCTGCGAGAAAGTTGGGGTCTTCTAAGGAAAGCAACACAAAAGCATGTAGACCTATTTAGTGTTCAACTTGCAGGCGCCCAGATACTATATAGATGACGTATAAACTCAGTTTGAACTTATGTTGCATTCGATATCTTGCACCAAATGCAAATGGTGTCACTGGCCCTTCCATCCTACAGGAAACCGACATGCATAAGTAGAGACAATGTATCTTTCCTCCTTTGAGAATATCAGAAATTATACTAAATAATGCCTTCCACTTTTTTTCAGGTAAAATAAATGAAGAGATGTCGTAAAAATTCATAGGATATCGAAAATGCAGTATATACATATCTGTCAACACTGATGAAACGCCACAAACGATATATTATATACTCAAGGTCACCGAATTCCTGCTACTAGGCATCAATGGGAACTTTGACTGTTTATCAAACATGCAGCGAATCGCAATTTTTATTCTAAATGAAGCAAGTTTCTGACTTCTCATGGATGTCAGTAATTAAACAACCGCCGCGCAGCCAAAAGTACAATTGCCGTAGGGTGACAAAAAGGAGACAGTGGGTGATGACCTATAACCTCCAAAGGAAGGAACACATCTCATACCTTTATAACTAAAGATCGCGTCGCCTTTAATGCAAATGAAAAAATTTTCGAAACAGACTGACTATCCCAAACGTTAAGCATTCTCTCTCTCTCTCTCTCTCTCTCTCTCTCCTCTCTCTCTCTCTCTCTCTCTCTCTCTCTCATCAAAGGAGCCAACGAGGTTATGGGGGGGAGGGGGGAGAATAAGAGAAAAATGCTTGTTACTTTCCAAATGAGGGTGACAATATTCAAATGACCTGACTTGGTCATGCAACAGAGTCCAGAGTTGAACAGTTTGCAAATGAATTTCACAAAATATATATGAGCTAGGAGTGAAATTAAGTCCTGGAATCACAACACGAAGTAGACGAACGATTGCATGCACCCCCCGATTTTTAAATACCATACGAACGAAAAGATTAAAACACAATTCGCAACTTTAGCGCTTTTTTCTATATCGGAACATTGCGCACCAAGATATACAAACAAAATACTGCCAAGCGAAGATCATACAAGGAGAGAGCAAACTTAAAGAGACAATTAAAAAGTATAAGAAGCACTCACAGTTATGAAAGAAAATGTTTCAGAAGAAGCTCGTGGTCGAAGTTAAATAAGAAATAGACTTAGAAATGCCATCAATTTCACAGGCATTAAAAAAAGTTACAATATATATATATATATATATATATATATAGATATATATATATATATATAATATATATATATGTATGTAGTATATTGTATGTATTTATGAAATGCAAAACTAACGAAAAAACAGAAAAAAAAAATATTGATAAAAAAGAGAAAAGTACCCAGCATTTCACCACTGGGGAGTCAACAGTTAAAACTAATACAAACTTAAATTCCTTCCAAAATGATAATTAAAGCACATAATAACTGCTACTCACCGAGCGATTGCTTTTGTAGCGCCACCGGGTGCAAAGAGACGTTCTGAAAATGGAAAAATAACATTCATTACGCAAGCTGGTCACCCGAAGACAGAAACAGTTGCATTTCATAAACAAACTTCCAGATAACTACAAAATACAGACGCAGCAGTATCTATAGCAAACTTCCTTCTTTCCACTGTTCCAATTTTGGCCGTAATCCCGTGAGCAGCATACGCAGGAGTTGCGACTAGTGTAAGCACTCAGTACCATAATACTGAGCCGGACAAACCGACACATGGTCAAATGGATTGGAAACTAAATTATTCTTTGAATTTTTCAGTGAGGGAATAATGAGCAAATACATCAGTTACTTAGAGAGGACTGAAACTCGCTACAGTAACACTTTCTTTTACTGTGTACTGACATTTTCTGTTTTAATTTATCTTATTTCTCTGCATATTTGCGTGTTACGGGATGCCCATGTGAAAGAGCTCGATCTGGCATATGGACAGTTTACAGCAGTGGCGAACGCACACAGTTCATGAACACCCAAACAAATTCCTCACTGCCGCTACAATGCTTATGGGTGACGAGCCAATAGTTGTTCTTCGGAAGTGTTCTTAACATTTTCGTAGCGCACTATCTGATCCAAATAGCATACACTCGGTTTTGTCTTCACTGAGTTTAGAGTTTCTTCGCCGACATCCACTTTTTTTTATATCTCAATAATGAGCTGGGGACAAAGGAAGGATTAAAGAAGATGATGAAGCTATCAAAGGCTAGAAATAAGAGCACCAAAGATATAACACACATCAAACAAATAAAGAATCAAGAGGGTGTAGTGCTTAGAAAGGAGGAAGACATTGTGAAGAGATGGAAAGAATATTTCGAACAGTTGTTAAATGAAGAAAATAATAGACTAATAAGAGAGGATGGGCAAGTGAACATTGGCATGGTAATGAGGTTTTTCTAGCAAGAGGTACTAAATGCACTGAGAAGATGAAGAATGGGAAGGCAACCGGACCAGACATGATCCCGGTGGAGGCATGGAAACGCATTAGGTTAGATGAAGGAGTGGATATACTGTACGATCTTATGATAAAGATCCTTGAACAGGAAAAGATACCAAATGAGTGGCGTGGGAGTATATTGATCCCTTTTTAATTTTTAAAGGGAAAGGCGATGTCCAAGAGTGTGGTAATTATAGGGCATTAAATTGATGTCCCACACTTTGAAGATACTGGAAATGGATGATAGATGCTAGACTGAGAGAAGAAGTACAAATAGGTAAAGAGCAGAATGGGATTTATGAAGGGAAGGGGAACAACAGATGGTATATTTTTGTCTGAGGCCAAATAATGGAGAAATTCGGGGAAAAGCCACAAAGGGACCTACATATGGTATTCATTGACCTTGAAAAGGCTTATGACAGAGTCCCGAGACAAGAGGTATGGAGGAGCCTGAGGGAGAAGATGGTGCCAGATAAGTATGTGCGATTGATACAAGAGATGTACAGGAATGTATTTACCAGAGTGCAGGAGGCATGTGGTTGGGGAGACAGAAGGTTTTGAGGTGAGAGTAGGATTACACCAGGGGTCGGCTCTGAGCCCATTTATCTTTACATAGTGATGGATGTTATAATAGAGGATAAGGGAGACAGTACCATGGAACATATTGTATGCGATGATATTGTTCTGTGTGCAGAGAGCAGGGAAGATCTGGAAGTGAAATTGGAAAGATGGAGACAAGTACTGGAGGACAGAGGAATGAGAATAAGTAGATCCAAGACAGAATATATGTGTACCACCACTGAGGGGGGATGATAGAGAAAGTATTCAGCTTGGTGGAGAGCAAATAAGGAGAGTTGATAAGTTTTAAGTATTGGGATCTTTGTTAACGCTGGAGGAAGTATGGGAAGAAGAAGTAAAACATCGGGTACAGGGCACAGGCTGGAACAACTGGGAGCCTTGCCTCGGAGTTCTTTGTGACAAAAAGAGTGCCAGCTTAGGTTAAAAGGAAAATTTCACAGACTGTGGGTAAGAACAGCAATGCTGTATGGTAACGGAAACAGCAAGCATGAGAAAAGCAGAGCAGAAGAAGATGGATGTGGCAGAAATGAGAATGCTTAGGTGGATGTCTGGGGTAACAAGAGTGGATAGGATCAGAAATGACTACATAAGGGGGTCAACTAAGGTGTGGAAGTATCAAAGAAAGTGCAGGATGGGAGCTGATGGTATGGACACCTGTTGAGGAGAGATGAGGACCACCACGCTGGGAGACATACTATGGGGGTGGAGGTGCAAGGTGAAGAAGAAAGAGAGGGAGACCAAGAAAGAGATGGAGGACTGTGTGAGAGGAGATTTACATGAGAAGGGAATTGATGATGGCAGAAGCGCAAGATAGAAATAGATGGAAACGGCTCATCCGAAACGGCGACCCATATAAAATGGGAAAAAGCTGGGAAGAAGAAGAAGAATACTGGATCGATTTCACTCATGGCATCTTCTTCCGTTTCAAGAGGAAAATAAGACTGGATATATTAACAATAGCTATCGCTGTTGTCTGCGTTTTGTAGAATTATTGAGAGAGAGAGAGAGACGAGAGAGGAGATGGACGAGGAGAGAGAGAATAGAGATCGAAGAGATAGAGAGAGAGGAGAGAGAGAGAGAAGAGGAGAGAGAGAGAGAGAGAGAGAGAGCAATAAACAAACCAGGCGGGGGACAGTCGTGACGGAGTCATAACGGTCATCGAATTCAAACTGAAAATCACAAAGGTCGATCTTATAGCAAGCAAAATAAATGCTATTATGCTTTGATACAGATAAAACGAGTGGACAGGGATTTTTTTTAACGACTTTTATCAGATGTGTATTAAAACAATGGGTTAATTCAGCATATATCAGTTAACCTTACATTTACAGTACGTAAATATACTTTGTAATCTCAAAAATTTTGCACGCCGTACTACTCCAGTGGGTGTGTCCGTGTATCTCCTCTGCTTGGGTCACCTCGGTAAGTGGCCGACGATGAACAGCTTGAACTTGAACTTGACAGTTGATACTCCCCTCTGCGGCCCACAGAATCTCTACAGATGCCCTCTTCCACAATTTCTTTGACAATAATTATCAAAATTTACGATAACAGAAGAAATATTGCATTTTCTTGTACGGATGAATGTTTTAGGCTTATTGAGTTATGTTTACTAATCACCCCGTAACTATGAAAGTAAGAGGAATTTTCACGAAATATTCCGTATACGTATTCTCAATTGCCATATGAAGCTCCATGAATTTTTTCATGACTGCATTTATCGCCCTATACCCCCATACATAAGGGGTTCCGGCCGGCCCCCTTAAAAGTTAGGAATATAATGTTCACAGCTTATGCATGAGGGGAAATCTTGCACACGTCCTGAGTAAGCTTGTTTTTACGTGTACATGCTCTCGGTATCTCACTTGTACTTGTACTGGTTGCTTAGGTTATTGCATGATATCTAGCAAAGAACGTGTACGTTATCTGTTGCTATGTTGTTGGTCATTTTTCGTTTTTTTTTGCGAGAATGTTTGTTTTGGGTGGGATGCGAAAAATAGGGTTATTCTTTGTTGTGTGTTGGTTCCTTTAAATTTTTTTCTTATTGCTGCCTCTGCAAATAACATTATTATCCAGCTCTCGTCGTTCTGATGGCTTTAACTTTCATTTGTACTTCTATTGTTGATAAAAAACATTTTTTTACTGGTTGCAATATTGCTTGGCATCAACTTGTTAATGATAATACTGTATCGAGATGATAGAAAAAATAACAAATATACATCACTCATTTTACGGTAACTCAAACTAGCTGGTCAGTGAGAAGTGGGTACAGTGTTGTTAACACACACCTTATTATTTAAGTACAGGTTTCATTACACATACACCTAACATGTTAATGTTGATAAAAAGAATAAAACTATTATTCTTTACTTGTTTCCTTGTAACTGATGCGAAAACGAAGAAGAAGAAGAAGTCGAATTAGGCGTTTACTCCGGATGTCACCAAGACCCAATGTATAAGTCATTTAGCAAAACATTACGCAAGGTGAATCTAACTTAAAAAGTCTACGAATATTTTCTAAAATGTTACGACACACGAAGATTATATTCGGAATCGTTAGAAATGCTACAAAAAATAATCTCTCCCCTGCTATTACGTCCAGTAGATATTTAGGTAAGTATTCTTCATTTAATTTACTAGTAATTATAAGAATAGGTAATCCACGGGAGGCTTAGACCTTGGTTAGCTATGCATTACTAATTATAGCCTAACTACGCAAGACGTTGTCATGGAAAAAGATATACTTAATTCTCGTAAGGATTTTGATCTTAATGACTTAGGGCGTAGGTTAGGTAAATTTTTCTCAGTTTATTTGGGCTTAGCCTAG
The DNA here is from genome assembly GCF_015104395.2 of Macrobrachium nipponense. NCBI lineage: Eukaryota > Metazoa > Arthropoda > Malacostraca > Decapoda > Palaemonidae > Macrobrachium > Macrobrachium nipponense. The sequence continues at coordinate 3,139,828 of NC_087214.1, read as the reverse complement.
TTTTTATTTTTTTTTACTTGGTTTAGGGTAAACAACCGAGTGGACTGGCCAACTCACTGACTACCGCGGTTTTGACCACCCTCTGAATAAGTACTTTAACACGTCCTGACACCGGAGTAGGGTAAACAACTGCAGACGATCTATCGTCATCGCGCTGGCCAGGCCTTATTCACTCAATATTTAATTGGTGAAACAAGAATACAATTACAACTTGTACATACTTACCTGGCAGATATAGCCTATACAATTAAATGGCCCACCCAGCCTCCCCTCAGGAGACAGGTGGAAGAGAAAATCTGATTAGAAAACAGGAATGGTTCCTATTCCTGCCACCCAGCGGCAGGGCGGTAGATCACCTGACCTACCTGTAGCGTGTGCCTCGAAATTCGAATTTCTGTCGGGAACGACGGAGTCTATAGCTAAGTATATATCTGCCAGGTAAGTATGTACAAAACTTTACTGTATCATAACAATATCATTTTTCAACAAATTGTTATTTTATTGACACAAGTGACTCCGCAAACATTGAGAAGGCGTCAATCTTCTACATTTATGGTGTAATAAGTAAAAATTTTGAAGGCGTCATGGAGGTGTTTGCACTGCGCATGGCTAGATTTTCATTAACCTCTGTTTAATCTTAAAATATGACCTTAATTTCTAACTTTGGAGAAAATACTTACTTCGAAAGGAGAGTAGAGGTCTTGAGCTGTTGCTCTCACCACCGGCAACTCGTGACTGGTGTCCATCTCCAGTGTCAGGACAGTTAAAGTACTTTTTGGGAGGGTGGATCCACACGTGGTCAAAACTGGATCAGCTAGTCCAGTCGGTTGTTTCCCCTCTGTCATCATTGCTAAGTAGCCTATGGGGTCAGGTTGGGGAAGGGGGTCTTGGGTATGGTCCAAAGCCACCTGGCCAGGTTAGGTTACTCCCCCCTAGAATAAGCTAGTTTAGATTAAGATAGGATGCATTCCTCATGAAATATACCTGTCTATGATTTGCTTGCAAATAGGCTGCAACCTATGGAAATAATGTGGGTAAACTATTGGACAGGCTGTGTGCTGCACCCACTTTCTTGGCTAATTCAAGATTACAGCTAAGTAGCGTAGAGACAGTGGGTAATTGTAGAACAATAGGTTTAGGGCATTGGTTAGGGCTTGAAGCACTAATCCCTAAGAAAAATTTTTGGTAATTCCATAGAAGAGCTGTGTATAGGGATATAGTTTATTGATAACATTTTTTGACTGAACAATATATAAAAAAGTGTATATAAAGGTGAGGGAATTTGAGAAATTTACTTTTATTAAAAATGTTTGTTCCGATACGTAATACAAACCATCGGTCCTTTAACAATAGGAAGTAGCTAGCGGCAGCTGGAACGGTCGTAAGCTTCGAACAAGGGGAGAACGGTAGTTAACTGCTTGTCCGACAGTCGCGCGCCGTGCGACTGAGAGGTAAACAAATCACTTTTGCTTTCAGCCGCGGGTGTGAAGGACGTGTTCGTCATCGCTCTCTGCCCGCTTCATCGTCGTATGCTTTGTTTATATTGTGTTTTCTACTAATGGTTTGTTTGACTTGAAAATGAAACTGTAAGTACACTGTTTTCATTTTCATTACTTAATTATGAACCAACATGGAGCTATCGCCGTAGAGGCGGCGATTTCCTCTCTTTTCCATGAATTGAACCCTTGACTAATGTCTCGGTGCCGAGGCGGGCGCGCTCGCTCCGAGTCATGTATTTTGGGCGAAAGTGGAAAAATGTAAGTACTTTTTTCATTATATTTTTGCCCTGTGCGTTCGTTACCGAGAGCGTGATTGCGCTCGGCACGAGCCTTTTATTTTGTATGATAAATGCAATGAAAGTGGATTCGCAATTGCAGTATTCTTTTCATTTATTTATTTGCATAATTTAATTTGGATCAATTTTTGCTCTTACCCGGGAATTGATCCTTACGATTATTTTCTATGAAAGTGAAATCGCAAGTGCAGTATTCAGTTTCATTTTCATATATATTTTATGATAGCATCATATTATTTGGATCAAGTTTCCGTTCTTACCCGGGAATTGATCTTTTGTTCCGACACGGCATACACAAACCTTCGGTCCTTTACAATAGGAAGGTACTAGCGGCAGCTGGATAGGTCGTAACGCTTTCGAACAAGGGTTCGGTAGTTAACTGCTTGTCCGACAGGCGCGCGCGTAGCGCGACTGGGAGGTAAACAAATCACTTTTGCTTTCGGCCTCCAGCGAGTGGACTGTGTGTTCGACGCTCTCTGCCCGCTTCTCGTCGTTTGCTTTCTTGAGTATTTGGTTTGTTGTTGTGTATGAAAGAGTTCATTGTAAGTACAATCATTCTCTCTTTTCATATTAATTCACCTAATTTGTTTATGATGGAATCTCCTCGCCTCGCTACCCCACGGAGACTATGCCCGGGTACCGAAGGGCGTAAATGCGGGAAGTTCCGCTCTTTCCCGGAGATAGACCCTCATATTTTGTGTGCTCGGTGTCGGGGGCGCGAATGCACCCGAGCCGAGCCTTGTGATGTGTGTAATGATTGGTCGGAGGCGCAGTGGACTTTGTATGAGGGCAGGAAGAAGCGAAGGCCTGCAAAGGAGTCGTCGGAAAGCTCGCCAGCGGACTCCTTTGGTGACGGACACTTCGTCTTCTTTCCTGCCGCCCGCTCAACTTCCATGTCTCGCGCCTTCCCCTTCGGGGGGGGTGTCTAGGTCCTTCTCTTCTCCTGACTTGTCGATGTGGAGGAGGGCGCTAGATACCCTGACGTCCAGTTGTACTCTGGGTCCTCTATCCGTTCGTCTTCGCGCGAGCGGGTAGAGGATCCCCCTAATCACCCGACTTTTGCCTCCTCAGTGCGGTTGCCGCGAAGGATGACCTCGGACAGGTGTGGGCATCGTTGGGGTTTGCAGGGCGTGCCGAGTGTCCAGGGCTGCTCTACCATCTCGCTGGCGCCGTGGCGGTCACCCATGCAACGGTCACGACCACCACCACGACCCTTACAACACCCGGCTACGCTTCACCTCCTCACCTGGTGTACACCCAGCACGCGGTCTCTGTGACACCCACTACATCGGTGCAGGGGCCAGTCGCCGTAACTCGGGGGAGTGTGATCCGCCACCTGGGTTTGCCGTGCTGCCGCGACCAGGACTTCGTGTGCCCGAAGAGCTCGCCCCTGGACCTCCCACCGGTACCTAGGATGTCTGTGCCGCTGGTCCGCCCATCTGGACCGCCTACACAGTCTGCCGTACCTGCCGTGACCACTGCTGCTGTTCCTGTACCTGCTCCTGCTGTCTCGTCTGCCGCTCCCGTGATGCCTGCACCTGCTGATGTTGTTCCTGTTCCTGGCGCCGCTGCTCCCGATGCTGATCTGTTCGGACAGGTGCGTCCGGGCCCTGTTGCTTCGGCAACAGCAGCCCCGGCTCCGTCCTGGATGACAGATCTGACGTCGGTCCTGAGAAGGTTGACGAAGAAGAAGAAGAAGAGGAGGAAGGTGTCGTCGTCGTCTTCATCGTCTTCTTCGTCGTCGTCTGCCGCCTCTTCCCCTTCTTCTTCTAAGGCTCCCCCGCCGAAGAAGAAGAAGGTCGCCTCCCCCCCCCCTAAGAAGTCTCCTTCGGGAACTTCTAAGGGCCCGTCTCGCTCTGGTGAGACGGGGGGTTCTTCCGCTGGTCACCCTGCTCCTTCGGGGGCAGGACCCGTCTCTTCTTCCGCAAGGAAGAAGACTACGGGGACCAGAGGAGTGCCGGCTGACACCGGCACTTCCTCACCTGCTGTCAGTGGTTCGGCCACAGCAGCAGGGTCCGTCTCGGCCGCTCGTCGTTCGCGTAGAGGTACCGAGTGTACGGTCGCCCTACCAGCGACCGTGCAGCCAGGAACCAGACCTCTGAGTCCGCTCAGCGTCAGGTTCACGGCACGGAGCGAAAGACTGGTGACAGCCGCTCACGCGACTCTCACCAGACCACTCTCGCTCTCGCGGCGAGCAGCTGGCTACCCGGCGGACGTGACGGTCCATGACCGGCCACGGGCTGAGGCTGGGAAAAGGTCCCCCCGTTCGCCGGCACCAGCCACGGCTGGTACCTAGCGAACTGACGCACCGTGAGGATACGCACCGATCTCACCGTGACAGTGGAGCTCGCCGGTCGCCTGACCGTCACTCTCACAGAGAGCGATCGGGTACGGCGACCAGCACCAGCTCCTCTGACACACGAGACCGGGGCCGCTGTTCTCGGTCCAGCCGTTCTCCACAGCGAGACGGCTCGACTAGGTCTGCAGCTCGATCGCGCCACCAAAGCGGGTTGGCGATCGCCTGCAGTCTTCCAAGCCCGCTGGTTCTGCCAGCGAGCGAGGAGGGAGCGTCAGGTCTTCCTCTCCCATACCTTCAACCTCCTCGGGTTACACCGGGAGGGGCGAGGTATTGAGGAGTGATCGTGAGGGGTGCGCCCTTCAGGATCCCACCACGTCGTCGTACGTACCAGGCTCGGTTCTCGGACCAGCCAGGTCGTACGCACAGGTGGTTGGAGGAGACCGAGAGGGGTCTGTCGCTGCTCCTCTCCTTGAGGGAGGAGGGTCTCGGGAGGTGCGCCTGTTTGAGGGACTGGACGGTCCGAACTCCGCAGGACGCAGTCACTCCTGAGATCCAGAGGAACTTTGCCGAGGTTATTGCGCTGATTCGTCAGCACAACGACCTCGCGGAAGGATCGCCGCTCCCACCATCCGAGCCCACGTCCCGGCTCGAGTCGTTCTGGGGCCCGAAGAGGGAACCCAGACCGACGGTGGGCTTGCCGCGTTCTGAGCTTGCGGACTCAGTGCTGGACCAGGTTGAATCGCTTGTCTCCGGACAAGACGGTTCGCTCAAGTCTGGCAGGTCGAGCAAGCTGCTTCCACCTCCTCTGCTGCGACAGCGGCGTTTTTACGTGCCATCTGAAGACCCGATCCCGCCGCCCAAACAGTGAACCCGGAGTTAGCCAGGCTAACTCCGGGTGTGTCTCTGCAGCAGCTCCTGTCCGAGAACCTGTGGTTCTCGCAGCAAGAGGCACTCGCCTGGAATCTACCGCCATGGCAGCTTTCCAGGCCGTCTCCTGGCTAGATCTGTGGTCCCTCACAGTATCTAAGGTCGCAGCCAACTCCGTGGGAATTTCTCCCGAAGAAGATGACTCGGCTTCAGATGACTTTGCCAGTCTGGGGGGAAGAGCCATCTCCTTCCTTGCCCACCAGACGGTGAACCTGTGGGCCAACCTGGTTCTCCGACGAAGGGACGCTGTCCTTACTCGGGTTTCCAGGGCGGCTGGGCGTGAAGCGGCGTTGGGACTTCGCAACGGACCTTTACTGAGTTCCAACGTCTCTCTTCCCAGGAGAGATGGTGGACGCTGCGGTGGACAGACGCGCACTGACGACAGTGACCGGCTGGTTCACCAGGCGGTCTCGAAGGCTTCTGGGCAGCCTCGGACTGCGGCCAAGTCTAAGAGCTCGGCTAGCGCTTCCTCGGTGGCTAAGACGGTAGCTGCGTCGAAGCCCCCCGGGGAATGACTGTCTTCTTCGACGTCTGGCAAGGGGAGCCGTAACCAGCCCTCCTCCCAGCCGCCCTCCTCCTCCCGTGGAGGCTCTGGGAAGAAGTCGAAGAAAGGGGGGAAACGCTAGGGACGGCGTTCCCCCTCACCTGCTGCCGGAAGTGGGGGGGTGCCTGGCCAGCCATTGGGCAACTTGGCAGCGCTACGGCGCCGAGACCTGGATTGTAGATGTCCTTCGGGAGGGATATCTATTACCCTTCGAATCTCGGCCACCTACCTCCAACCCGGTCCAACAGCAGTCGTACGTTCCAGGGTCATCGAAGGACGTAGCACTGAGACAGGAGATCAGACCATGCTGAGCAAGAGAGCTGTTAGAAATCGTCACGGATCAGTCACCGGGCTTTTTACAGTCGACTCTTCCTGTGGAAAAGTCTACGGGAGGCTGGCGCCCGGTGATAGATCTCTCTCCCCTGAACCGGTTTGTTCGCCAGACCCGGTTCACGATGGAGACGGCACGCTCAGTGCTCGACTCCATCAGGAGAACGATTTCATGCTTCAGTGGACTTGAAGGATGCGTATTTCCAAATAAATACCCATTCATCAGTCCTCCAGAAAGTACCTCCGCTTCATCCTCGACGGGACGGTGTACCAGTTCAGGGCACTTTGCTTCGGTCTCTCAACCGCCCCACAGGTGTTCACGCGAGTGTTCACCCTGGTGTCTGCTTGGGCCCATTCGCACGGGATACGTCTGATGAGGTATCTCGACGATTGGTTAGTCCTGGCGAGCTCCCGCTCGCAGTTGCTACAGGACAGGGATCGACTGCTCGAGTTCTGTCGCGATCTTGGGGATCGTTGTGAACTTCGAAAAGTCCGATCTCGAGCCCAAGCAGAGGATGAAGTACCTGGGTATGCTGATCGACACGGTAGCAGGGCGAGTCTTCCCCGCAGACTCGCGGATCAGCAGATTCAGGGAGGCAGCCAACCAGTTCCTGTCTCGGCAGGAACAGGCAGCTCAGCGATGGCAAGTCGTGATCGGACACCTGTCGTCACTCGAGAATTAGTCCTCACGGGCGTCTTCACCTGCGGTCTCTTCAGTGGAGACTAAAGGAGGGTTGGTCACAGGCGACGGATCCCCCAAGCTTTCCAGTGTCCCACTGACACAGGAGGTGAGGCAGGACCTAGCCTGGTGGCTGGACGACAGGAACCTCTTAAGAGGAGTGCCCCTGCGCACTCCCCCGCCCCCCCGGACATGCAGCTGTTCTCAGACGCATCGACCGAGGGATGGGGCGCACACCTGGAGGAGTTTGCTGACTTCAGGAGTGTGGGACGAGAACGACAAGCACCTTCACATCAATGTACTGGAACTCAAGGCAGCGTTCCTCGCTCTCCAAGAGTTCCAGGACCGCTTGATGGGACACTCAGTGGTGGTTGATGTGCGACAACACCACGGTGGTGGCTTACGTCAACAAACAGGGGGGACTAGTGTCTCTCCCGTTGTACCAGTTGACTCGGCAGGTGCACGAGTGGGCCGAGGCACACTCAATAGAGCTGTCGGCACGCTACATTCCAGGGAAGAGGAATGTAGTAGCAGACACGCTCAGCCGTCGGGATCAGTGATAGGGACCGAATGGTCTCTACACCAGGACGTGGCGGAAAGGCTCTTCGACCTGTGGGGGCGACCAGTCGTGGATCTGTTCGCCACCCGGCACAACAGGAAGCTCCAGGTGTTCTTCTCGGCCGTGCCGGACCCCATGGGCAGCTGCAGAGGACGCTCTTCAACACCCGTGGGACAACCTCTTCGCCTATGCCTTTCCCCCGTTCAGCCCTGATTCGCAAGGTGATCAGTCGAGCACTGGTCACCCCGAATCTCAGGATGATCCTGGTGGCTCCAAATGGCCACAGGCCATTTGGTATCCGGACCTGCTGGCTCTTCTCGCAGGAGAACCGAGAGAGATTCCCCCCCCTTGGCACAACCTTCTCGCCCACCCACCACGTCGAGCGGTACCACCGAGCAGTCCAGTCTCTACGTCTTCACGGCTGGCTGTTATCCACATCTCTTGCGAACGAGAGGCTTTTCTCGTAGCGCAGCAACAGAGATGGCTGGAAACGTCCGTCAGTCCTCTGCAGCTGTGTACCAGGGAAGTGGGCCGTCTTCTGTGGTTGGTGTCGTAGACGGGGTCTATCTCCTCTCAGAGCCACTCTTCAGCAGGTAGCGGATTTCCTCGTTTTTCTTCGCCGAGAGAACTCCTCTCAGTCCCCACAGTCAAAGGATACAGAGCCGCCGTTGGCGCTCGTCCTGAAACTGAGGGGATTGGACATCTCGAACTCGTTCGAGATCTGCTTGCTTATGAGGAGCTTCGAAAGGTCTTGCCCACCCAGGGAACTCAGGCCCCCTGCGTGGGATGTGACTCTCGTCCTTAGGAGTCTGACTCGAACGCCGTTCGAGCCACTCCGAGAGTCGTCAGACAGGGATCTGACCCTCAAGACCCTCTTCTTGCTGGCCCTGGCATCGGCGAAGAGAGTAGGGGAACTTCATGGTCTTTCCTATGATGTACGACACTCCAGGGGATGGGGATCTGTGACGCTCGATTTCGTCCCAACGTTCGTTGCGAAGACTCAGAAACCGTCGATCCCTGACGACAGGTTCGAGTCATTCACGATTCCCTCCCTATTGGACTTCACCGATAATGATGCGGATGAGATGCTGCTTTGTCCTGTGAGGGCGCTACGGCGCTATCTGAAGAGAACTCGACACCTCAGGCCTGAGTGTCGACGCCTCTTCGTTAGCACCGGGGTCACCAAGAAAGAAGTATCCAAGAACACTCTTTCATTCTGGCTGCGTGAGGTCATCAGGAGGGCGTATGAGGCTGATGGTAGTGACGACATCCGTACGTCCCGTCCGAGAGCTCACGAAGTCAGAAGTATTGGCCCCTCGTTGGCGTTTCGTAAGAACTTCTCCGTGGCGCAGGTCCTGAAGGCAGGGTCTGGTCTAACCAGACTACCTTTACGTCCTTCTACCTTCGGGATATTGCCCACAGGTCCTTGGATACCTTTTCCTTGGGACCCCGTGGTGGCTGCTCAACAAGTTGTGTAGCTACCCAGACCCTCGCAGGCTGAACAGCATCGAGTCCTGGTGTGACTGTGTGGATGGATGTGTGAGTGAGTGAGTGACTGGCTCTCTCTTCCCATCTTTTCTTTCCTCCTCCTCTACTGTGGGCAGAGGGCCACGGTCGTCACTACGCTGGATGAGGACGAGATGCAGGTGAGCTATATGACAGAGCCCCATCCTATCCCTTTCACTAGGGATAGGAGCAGAATATCCACCACTTCCTTCTACAAGGGGGGGAAGTGGATGCCTACAAGAGTCAAACCCATGACTTTATATTTGCTCCTGTACAGGAACAAGTTCTTACATTGCTGTACGAAGAGATACGCATGCCTCTCTCTTAGTACTCGGTCCAGAGGTCTGACCATTGATCCTGCGGTGCACACCCCGATCAATCGGACAGAGGCTTGGATCCCTTCCTCGCTCTTACGACCAGGGAGGCTTCCAAGGTTGGGCGAACACCAGTCTGTTCACAAAAGACTCAGATTCCTCCCCCACCAAGAAGTGAGTCTTCCTATTGTAAAAGGACCGAAGGTTTGTATGCCGTGTCGGAACAAATGACAATTTGTCTAAAATTGCATTTTTCCTAACTATACAAACCTGAGGTCCTTTTACACATAGCCCCCACCTCATGCCACCCCTCACTCTGCAGTTTTTTGCTTGGGCCAAAAGCAAAAGTGATTTGTTTACCGCCCTCCCAGTCGCGCGCTGCGCGAGTGTCGACAAGCAGTTAACTACCGAACCCCTTGTTCGAAAGCTTACGACCTATCCAGCTGCCGCTAGTACCTTCCTATTGTAAAAGGACCTCAGGTTTGTATAGTTAGGAAAAATGCAATTTTAGACAAATTGTCATTTTCCCTTTAAGTTCTATGAAGTGAATCGAAAGGGCAGTATTCTGTTTCATTTTCATATTACTTTTCACTGCTGTGCTGGGGGTAGGGGAAGCGAAGGTCTGCCAGGAAGTCGTCGGAAGCTCTCCCGCGACTCCCTTGGTATCCGATTCTTCATCTTCCTTCCTGCCCCCTGCTCAGCTTCCTCGTTGTAGTTTTATTTTTGTATTTGGGGTCTTCCTTGCGTTCGGGGTGGGGCATTTCTTCCCCCGTGCGTGAGGGAACCCCTCTTACTAATCTATCTATGCTACCGCAGGTGCTACCATCCGTGGGAGACGACCTTGGACAGGTATGGACCACCGCGGCGGCAGGGCGTGCCTAGCATCCACGGGCTGCTGCAGCGTCTAGCGAGGTCTGGGGTGGTCTCCACTACTACCACGGCCGCTTATGCTGCTCCCCCCCCGCCTGGTCTACACACCCCCATGCTGTGTCGGTGACGCCGTCTGCCGCAACTAGGGCCGCCGCCGTACCGAGGGGGGGTTGCCGCCGCCGCCTGTTTTCTTCGTGTTGCCTGCCCCAGACTTCCGCTGTTCCAGCAGCTCGCCCTGGACCGGCCGCCAGTACCCAGGTTCCCACGTGGCTGCCGATGATTCCTACGAGGCGATCGCTGGCCTGCCGTACCTGCCGCTGATGTGATTCCCGCTGCTGATGTGATTCCCGCTGTTGGCTTGGCTGTCCCTTCTGGGTCTACCGCTGCAGCTGTTCCTGCCGCTCCTGAGCTGGTTGCTGTTCCTGTCGCTCTGGTTTCCTGAGCCTGTCCATGCTGGTCCTGCCCACGTGTCTCTTCCCCAGTCCCAGGTCCTTCCGGACAGGTGCAGTCGGGCCGTGTTGCTTCGGCAATAGCCCCGGCTTCGGCCTGGATGGAGGACCTGACGA
>NC_087214.1:3085289-3127789 GCF_015104395.2 Macrobrachium nipponense | reverse complement strand
AAGTAATAATAGTCCACACTTATGTAAAAATGTGTATTAAAAATACATAAAAGGACTGGAGCTTTCGTCTACTTGATCAGTAGACCTCATCAGCCGTACTGATTTTTCCTTTTCAAAAAATATATACAAAAAAGTTACGAAGGACAGGCAGGACTCTGGAACCGTCCCCAAAAGAGAGAACAACAAAACCAAAACAAACTATTCTCAATCATGTTATTCCCTCGTTCAAATGTCTGGCCAAAAGACGAGCCGATCGTCGTGGTTGAACTACCTCCCCTGTGTGTTCGGCTGTTCCCTCGTCCAAATCTTCTGCATCGGCACCTGCAGTGGGGGTTCTTCCTTACAATGCCTGGGCAGGAGAAAGAGAGACAACCTGGGCAGTAGGAGTGGCGCAAATAACGTCTGTACTAATATTTACAGTTTTAAGAACCAAATAATTTAAAAATGTATCCTCTTGGGTAAATGATTTGTTAAAGTCAAACACGTTAAAGAAATCCCTTGAAAGCTGTACTTTAAGGGTAGTTATAGTTTTAATTGGTAATTAACCCTTGTAAATGTTTTTCTTTTCATGGCCGACGGTGCTTCGACTGTTTGTGACCCGTTTTGTTTTCATCTCCGCTTCTGATATGGGAACTTGCGGAGTGATGAAGAGTTAGTTAACGGCTCCCTGTAGAGAGGTTACCAGCTCCTATATTTTTCCTGACGGCTTGTGGTAAATTACTCGGATGTTCTGAAGACGTCCTCGACTTTGTGAAGCTATTGGCATCTTGGAGGTGTTCCTTTTCATCCCCCTACGAACAGTACTTTTTGTGGACGTCTCTGCGGTCTGTGAAAAGAAATCGTGTCACGCTCTACCTTTACAAGGCGTATACTTTGGGGTTGTGATGCCCTTACTTACTTGACGTACTTTTGGAGGCAAACCTCGCCCGTCATTTGCCCTTGCCCTCAGTTAGCTGAACCTCTGGAGTCTTAAATAGGCCTCCCAGGGTCGAAGAAGAGGGTAAGATCCCAGACCCTGTGTGTATTTACCATAAATATTCTCTCGTGTAGACGAGTTGGGTGTTTCATCCTTAGTGGCGTAGTACTACTGGAGTTAACCGTTGAAGACGAGACTTCGCGCTAATATTAAAGAGACGACTTACTATGAATCATTGGATTAGTGGAGTGATAGTTAATTTTTCTTAACTACAAGATAATTATATTTCATAGTCCTAATGTATGCTTATTCGAATGTGTGGTTTGATTAGGTTTAAGGCTATTTTTCTTACTTTGTCTCTTACTATCATAACGACCAGTGCATCTGTGTTTTCTATCTCCCCCTAGTAACTTTTTTTTCTTTTACTTTAGTATGATAGTTAGCTAGGCGAATGTATTTTTGGATTTTTGTAATTGTGAGTTTTGTTTTTTCTCTTCCTTCCCTAAAGTACAGCTTTCAAGGAATTATTATGGGGAATCAGGCAGGGGATTAGGTATAAGATTAGAGGAGCATAAGCTATCATGTAGGAAGGGATCGAAATATAGTTCAGTTGCCAGACACACGTTAGAGTTAGGGCATGTAATTGACTGGGAAGGAGCGAGAGTAATTTACAAAGATAATAACGTAAGTAGACGCAGAGTAGTTGAAGGGGCTCTTATTAATATTTTAAACGTGTTTGACTTTAACAAATCATTTACCCAAGAGGATACATTTTTAAATTATTTGGTTCTTAAAACTGTAAATATTAGTACAGACGTTATTTGCGCCACTCCTACTGCCCAGGTTGTCTCTCTTTCTCCTGCCCAGCATTGGAAGGAAGAACCCCATTGCAGGTGCCGATGCAGAAGATTTGGACGAGGGAACAGCCGAACACACAGGGGTAGGTAGTTCAACCGACGACGATCGGCTCGTCTTTTGGCCAGACATTTGAACGAGGGAATAACATAATTGAGATAGTTTTTGTTTTGGTTGTTATAACCCTCCCTTGGGGACGTTTCCAGAGTCCTGCCTGTCCTTCGTAATTTTTTTGTTTTTTTTTTTTTTTTTTTTTTTTTTTTGTATATATTTTTTGAAAAGGAAAAATCAGTACGGCTTGATGAGGTCTACTGATCAAGTAGACGAAAGCTCCCGTCTTTTTATGTATTTCTAATACACATTTTTACATAAGTGTGGACCATTATTACTTCAGATATTCCAACCACGTTATGGTGATTTTTTGAGATATATCTATATATATATTATATATATATATATATATATATATATATTATATTTTATGTAATATATAATATATACCAATAAATATATATATATATATGTATATATATATATACATAAATATAATATATATAATATTAATATAATTTATTAAATACCTATTACATATATATAAGCATGGTATAATAATGTATATATATATATATATATAACATATATATATATATATATATATATATTATATATATATACATATATATATATATATATAGATTATATATAGTATATATATATATATATATATATATATATATATATATATATATATATATATAGACGTAAATATATTATATATATATATATATATATATATATATATATATATATATATATATACGTATATATATATATATATACACATTTTTAAATTATTTGGTTCTTAAAACTGTAAATATTAGTACAGACGTTATTTGCGCCACTCCTACTGCTCAGGTTGTCTCTCTTTCTCCTGCCCAGGCATTGGAAGGAAGAACCCCCATTGCAGGTGCCGATACAGAAGATTTGGACGAGGGAACAGCCGAACACACAGGGGAGGTAGTTCAACCACGACGATCGGCTCGTCTTTTGGCCAGACATTTGAACGAGGGAATAACATGATTGAGATAGTTTGTTTTGGTTGTTATCTTCTTTGGGGATTGTTCCAGAGTCCTGCCTGTCCTTCGTAACTTTTTTGTATATATTTTTTGAAAAGGAAAAATCAGTACGGCTGATGAGGTCTACTGATCAAGTAGACGAAAGCTCCCGTCTTTTTATGTATTTCTAATACACATTTTTACATAAGTGTGGACCATTATTACTTCAGATATTCCAACCACGTTATGGTGATTTTTTGAGATACATCTATATATATATATATATATAATATATATATATATATATATATAAAATATATATATATATATATATATATATATATATATATATATATATATATATATATATATATATATACAATATATATATATGTAAAATATATATAGTATATATATATATATATATATATATATATATATATATATATATATATTATATTTATGTATATATATATACATATACATATATCAATTCAAGCTACAAATGTCCTTTAATATCTAAATTCACTTTACCTCCCAAATGATATATTTTCATATATGTACCGGAGGGGAATTTTTTAATTGATAATATATAGATGTATATTTATGTATATATAATATAATATATATATATATATATATATATATATATATATACTATATATACTATATATATATATATATATATATATAAATATATGTATATAGTATACTTAGTTGGGCCTTTGCCGATCTGAATTGATCTCACCCCTGGGGCATCCTTGCTAACGGAGCTTCATAGGACAGGGGTTTTAGTTTTACCAGGGGTGGACCCCTTCCCCTTCCTCCGCTCCGTCAGCTAGCCAAATAGATGGAATCCTCAGCTATTTGATGGCTGCCAGCCAGTGAGGAACTTTGATGGAAAACAGGAGATTTCTTGAGAGTCCAAATTCCAGCCATTTCTCTGCTCACTGTTGATGAAATTCAAATTCCATTCACTCCTTCGCTACAGACAGGAAGCTTCCAATCTCCAGATTGTACGACGTTGGAATGCAGCAACTCCTGACAGTTGTTCCTCTGCCCAACCGACTGGGATTAATATTTTGCATATGTAATTAGGCATTGAACTTACGGGGTTTTTAACCCGCCACCCAGAGGTTGCCACTGTATATATGCAAGTATTTGATTCTATTATGCATTGCATAACCCAATTATTTGCATATTATAAAACACTTTTGAAACTTAAGGGAATTTACGCCCGCGCCAGAGGGTTGGCCACTGTAGTATATGCAAAAAATGGGATTCAATTTGCAATGCATAACCCAATTCACATATGAAGTAGTCGGCATGAAACTTACGGGTTCTTACGCCGTGCCAGTGGTTGCCTTCCACCCATATGTAATTGGGCATTGATACCCCTCAGGGTATCGTGTGGCAAGAGGAAGGGCGCTTGACAAGCCCAGCAGCCGCTATAGTCTCTCCATCGCACAGAGATGCTTCCACAACTTTATCCAGGAGTGAATTCCATCACAAAACTAAGCAGCTTCTATTTGATCCAGTATGCATTGCATAACCCATATTTTGCATATGTAAAAGGCATTGAACTTACGGGTTTTTACACCGCGCCAAAGGTTGCCACTGTGATATATGCAAAACATGGAATTCAATGCATAACCCAATTGACACATAACGTAGTAGGCATGAAACTTACGGGTTCCTACACCACGCCAGTGGTTGCCTACTACCCATAAGTGATTGGGTTTCGTGTGGCAAGAGCAGAGGCACTCGATGCACCTAGCAGCCAATGCAGTCTCTCCATCGCACAGAGATGGTTCCACAACTTTATCCAGGAGTAAATTCCATCACAAAATTGAGCAGCCTCTCCCCAACTTCAGAGAGGTCCTGTCTTCTTTCCTCTGCTCATGACCCATCCTTCATCCTAAAAGTGCAGAGACCTTAAGTGACAGCATTAATCTTGTAGAGGTTTTTGACCATTGCAGCATCTCGCTCTAGTCTTTGGAGGTTTGCTGCAGATTTCAGCCTCAGCTTTTGATGTAATTCGTCTCGTCCTCCTGAGAGCTGGTCCTCCTGCCTCCTAACAGCTGTTGGCTCTCATCCTCTTGAGAGCTGGTCCTCCTGCCTCCTAACAACTGTTGGCTCTCGTCCTCCTGAGAGCGGGTCCTCCTGCCTCTTAACAGCTGGTCCTCCTGCCTCCTAACAACTGTTGGCTCTTGTCCTTCTGAGAGCTGGTCCTCCTGCCTCCAAACAGTTTTTTGCTTTCATCCTCCTGAGAGCTGGTCCTCCTGCTTCCTATTAGCTGCTGGCTCTCGTCCTCCTGAAAGCTGATCTTCTGGCCTTTGAACAGCCATTGACTCTAGCCAATGAGAGCTCCTCAGTCTGACGAGTTTGGGGAGACTCGCCATCCATTAACTTCCATTTCGTCGGAGTCTCTTGCATTTCTCATCAGTTGTAATTTCTCCTTCAGGAGCAACTGATGCCTGTCTGAAGCCTCTAAGAACTTGTCTAGGCAATCTTCCACATCTTCACAATGATTTGTGTAGTCCTTCACAAACCATTCCTTAAAATAGGCCACATCTTTCATATAATCGGCATTCTCTCGTTCTAGTTTTCGAATGTGGAGGGCCATCACATCCTTTTCATTCCTTATTTGATTGGAGACTGTCAATTCCTCGGTAAGCTGTCGCCTAAGAATCTGAATTTCCTCTGAAAAGGACCTGATCTTTTTCTCCTTCTCCATTCTGTTCTCTTCCATTTTTCTTTTGAGGTCTTTGACTTCTTCTTCCAGGACCTTATTACGTTCTTCAAACTTTATAAAAAGTCCCTTTTTACGACTGAGGTCCTCCAAGATGACCTTTAGCTTCGAGTTCTCCTTCTCGACCGTGTGGGCAGTTCTTTCCCATTCCTGGAAATCGGCCTCACGCTGTCGTCTCTCCTCTTCCATCTCCAGGACCTTCTTCCTCAAACGTTGGATTTGATCAGCTTGTTTGTTTATGATCCGCTGCAGTTCAGTGGCATCTGAAGGCTCCTGTTCTTTCTTTTCATCAGTCCTTTCGTTCAGTTTCATAACCTCCCTGGTTAATCTTTTAACCTGTCCTTCCAGTAAGCTTTCGCGCCTTCTGTTCTCCAGTAAGGCTGATTTTAACTTGGCATTCTCTTCTGAAAGGCTTTTCATCTCTGCCCTCATGTTGTCTTTCTCTATCTCTATTCCTTTGCTTTCCTCTTTAAAGTCTTCTGTATCTTCTGCCAATTCATTTATTTGGACAGTTTGTTCATTCGGTAGCTGATCATTATCGTACCTCTTATCTATATCTATCTCATCAAGATCTTCTACTTCTTCATTCAATTTGTTCATTTGCCATTCCGTCTCATTTTTTACTTGCAATTCGTGAGTCAAATTCAGATGGTCCGTTCGCTCCTTCTCCAGCCTTTCATTCTCGCTGTCCAGTCTTTCCAGCTTCTCGCGCATCGTGAGGACTGCCTCGTAAACAAAATTCCTCCTGGCATCACCCAGCAGCAGTGATGGCCTTTGGAATTCGGCGAGGGAGCTGGGATCGCTTATGAACTGGCCCAGAATTTCTAAAAACTCATTGTGGCCATCTTCGTCCTCTGTTTCTTCGTAGTCCTCGTCGTCTAGTGCCGTCTCCTCCCCCTCCTCCTCCTCATGATCTTCTTCGTTGTCTGATACAAACTCCTCCTCCTTCTCCTCTTCCTCATGATCTTCGTCGTCCGATACCATCTCCTCCTCCTCCTCATTATCTTTGTCGTCGTCGGATGCCATTTCCTCCTCCTCCTCCTCCTCCTCATGATCGCCGTCGTCTGATACCATCTCCTCCTCCTCCTCCTCCTCCTCCTCCTCGGAGTCATCGTCTTCCATCGTCGACATTTGTGAAGAAGAACATTCTTCTTCTTCATCATTTTCTTCTTCGAATGCCAGAGTTTCCGTTGGATGTGTTGCCTCAAGATCCACAATCTCCCTAACATGGAAGTCATCTGAGGCGGACACTTCGCGGTCGTCGTCCATCTGGTGGTTAGAATTCAGCCAAGAGGAGGCTGATCTCCTCTTCAAGTAAGAGAAGGTCAGCCAGCCGAGTAATAAAAGCATAATCGCTGCTCCGAAGAACAGCGCCAGGTAACGGTTGTTACTTACAAGATTTCCGCGGAGGACGTTTCCGTCCTCGCGGCCAGTAACAGATGCCGTTGGTGTAACAGCAGTAGGCAACGCTGTTGGTTCCAGCCATCGCTGAGCCCTCAATACATTCGTACGACGAATGTAAAGCTCGATGCTGGCATGTACGTCCAAAGCTTGAAGTAAGCACAAGAGAGCAAAAACTTCTATCATTTTAGAGATAATATCAAATATCGCGGCGGGAAGTATGCTTCCTTTCTGAAACTTCCGCCGAGGTTCACTCGGAATCCAAGGCTCCACGAAGCCAGCTCGATTCTTCGCATGATCTTCAGAAGGAGGAAGTCTCCGGAGAAGGAGCAGAAGAAATTCCTCAGAGTCCGCTCGATTCTTCGTATGGTCTTCAGGAGGAGGAAGTCTCCGGAGAAGGAGCAGAAGAAATCCCTCAGAGCCAGCTGGATTCTTCGTATGGTCTTTAGGAGGAGGAAGTCTCCGGAGATGGAGAAGAAATCCCTCAGAATCTCTCATTTTTTTCACGTTCTTCTCCTTCGTTGAATTCTTAGCCGTATGGCATCACTTCTCTATCATAGTTTTGCCCTAAACAAATGCATTTTTTATCTTTTATTAGAGAAAATATACAATACTTTACACTTTTAACAGAATTACTTTCAGAATCTTATCCGATGAGAGTAATAACAATACATAACCAGCTTAGATTCTACACATCTTTTTTCTATATATTTTAATTATTACATACTTGAATTTACTATGTATGGACATACAATACCCATACCTATAGAATGTATATACATATTCAATTCACCTACTTTTGTATCTGTATATACTAAAATTCCAAGTAACTTCGTGTAAAATGAGAATAAATGTTTTTAAATGACTTTTGCAATACATACCTTTATCTGTATATAATTTCTCTTATTAAAACAATTAAAGTGTGGATCATTTAACACCAAACCCAAATTTGAAGCTATACCAGATACCAGATACAAAAACTGCTAATAATACATTTGTAGTTTTCCTTCCTATCTTTCAAACTATTTGTTTCAAAATCAAATTTTAGCACTTGAAGAAAATTCTTAGTTCTGACATTACATAAAGCTTTAAATACTTTTTTAAACCATTCTGTTAATTTTTTATTCATTCTACAGAAATAAAATAAATGCACCATAGTTTCTTTTTTTTCCCACGAGTACTACATACATCATCTTATACAATACGCGTTTTGGGGCATCTGGGCGAAATAATTAACTATTAAAAAGAAAAAAAAAATTCTTCTGACTCCTTTTTTCCCCTCCGTCTTACGGTAGCTACAAACTCTCTCTTATGCCTGTACAGGCGGCCTCTACAGGCAAAACTGAACCCACTAACGTTCAGTTATACCTGTGCAGGCAAAACTGAAATTATTTGGTTCAGTTTTACCTGCGCTGGCCGATTGCGTAGCCACAAACGCTCTGTTATGCCTGCACAGTCGTCCTGTGCAGGCAAAACTTAACCCACTAACGTTCAGTAATACCTGCGCAGCTATGCCTGTGCAGGCAACACTGAACGTTATTTGGTTCAGTTTTGACCGCACAGGGCAAGACTGTGCAGGCATTACTGAACGTTAGTGGTATGAGTTTAACGAGTTTTTACAAAAATTACAAATCAAAATTGAAAATGTTTAGTTCCAGTAAAGAGGGAGAAACCTTTCACATTATAACGTCATAGTGATTGAGATATTATACTAAATAGTATGTGGAGTCAATTCGACATAAAATATGACAGTTTACTAAGTTTTATTCTATGTTTATTTTCTTAATAGCAGCCCAGTGTTAAATAGTTTTGGGAACACAGACAATATAGCTTTGGAAATGTATTGTTATACGTTGTTCTATTGTGAAGAACTTGGTTTATTTATGTGTGTGTGTGTGCAATATTAGGTTTCACTGATACGAAATAGAGCTTGCTATTTATACTAATATATACATAAATGTATGTATATATATATATATATATATATATATATATATATATAATATATATATATAATATATATATATAATATATATATATATATATATAGAAGGACAGGGTGACAAGGAGATAGCCGGTCATCAGGTGATAGTACATTTATTGCCGACGCGTTTCGTAACACATAGTTACATCATCAAGGCTAAAAGAGAAACAACACAAATTAAAAATACATGAAACATAACTTTGACTTTAAGAGTCTCAACAAATATACAAAAAACATACATAAAATGAAACCAATTTAAAAAGCACCTGCTAGACTAAAAAGTTGAAGACTGACTGATTCGGAGAGAAGGGAGAAGCAGCGAAGAAAGCCGGTTCAACCCAGATACAACTGTACAGAGGAGGTGTGTGAGTTCAATTTGGGCACTAACTGCTTAATAAACAACGACTCT
Source organism: Macrobrachium nipponense (assembly GCF_015104395.2). NCBI lineage: Eukaryota > Metazoa > Arthropoda > Malacostraca > Decapoda > Palaemonidae > Macrobrachium > Macrobrachium nipponense. Next base: position 3,118,417 of record NC_087214.1, on the reverse strand, counting down.
AATATAAGCAGTTCGTGTAAACGGCTTGTTTGGCCCAAGACAGAGAAATCAGTATAATTGATGGTGGTTTTACAAATTTTTGCATGATTTGTGATATTTGAAAATCATGCAAAAAAAATTTTTCTTCGTTTTTTTTAGCAAATAACAGAAGCAACTCTGCAAACTCTGACAAGGTAAAACTGGAGGAAGGCTATGTCCCAACCCCAAAAAATAACCCCTATTAATGGGGTTACCTATAGTAGATTCACATCAACCGTGCATTTGATGTCTAGGCCAGTCCCTTACGACGCTCCTGATGGGCTGTTGATAAGCCAATCACAAGGCTGGAAACTCTCAGTCTCTGGAGAGAGTTCTCATAGGCAGGATGTATTACCTCCCTTGAGGGATACGTCTTACAAAGGTATCCCTCAGGGCAGTTTGAACATAATAAATTAATAAAAATGAATAAATAAACAAAAATATATAAAAAAGTAAATAAATAAATAAAAATAAACAAATAAATAAGTAAATAAGAATAGATAAAATAAATATAAATATACACATCAGGAGAGGGAACTTCCATGATTCACACGACAAAAGTACTAACAGAAGATGGCCCAAGCACGAATTCAACATGAGTTCCTAGGACTCGTGCAAAGTGCATGGGCACACCGCTTCCTGGTCGAGATGCCCCAAGAAAGCAGCTGCGGTTACGGCCATTGTAATGACAAGGACGGACAATCCTTAAGGACTAGTAAACCCTCCTGCGAAGGGCCCTATATTTGTTGCACCTCCTTGAGGTCGCTAGCCTGCCTACCAGGTGCAAGCTTTCGATGACACTGGTGCGCAGATATCCATCATTCGCGAGGATGAGATACCTTACGGAGCTCAGGTCGACAGGCACCAAATCGTCACAAAGGAAAGCCTCAACCACGTTAAGATGTTCTTGCTTACTCTCTGGTCGAGAATCACCCGACCTCACCGCTCTAAGGTATGTACTATGGAGGTTATACCTCCTGCTAGGACAAGAACATCTGTACAAGAAGTCTCTTGATGTTTTGTGCGGGCGTGGTTCTTTATAACGCCCTCCTGGGCGTGGCAGGAGAGTCTCTTAGGCAGGTGCATGCTGGTTATACCAAAGGTGGGTATAAGTAAGGTGGTTGCATCTGGAGCGAAGGAAATCGGCTTGTCGTCATCTCTTGCCTGCCTAGGCCACGCCCCCTTTACACCTGGCCGGCTATGCGATGAAGGCAGGCTTCTAGTAATTGTAAATTAACTGAAATGTTATTCATTACACATTCTTAAGGTAACTGTAATTGTAATTCTTCAAAGAAATCTCTGCTTAATATTAATTCTAGTTATAATAGAAATTTGCTAAACGTATCATGACGTCATACTACAGATATGACGTCACACCGAAATATTTCTTGGAAATCAATAAAAATCTAAACATTTCCTTATTTTTCCTGATTTATTTGGCACCAGACACCATAATTTAGCTATGTTTAAATGTCAGTATAATTCCAAAGACCGCCTTCCCTCTTTGACAACTGAAATATGACGACCAGAGAATAAATTGGGAGCTTAGTGATAGAAAACGATCAAGCAAATATCCTCAGGGACTATGGTATCAATAAACAAATGGTGATATGTGCCAATAGACCAGACGTGACGTTGATTGACAACATTAAGAAGAATGTATCACTCATTGATGTCGCAATACCATGTGACACCAGAGTAGAAGGGAAAAGATTGAGAAGTATCAGGAGAGAGAGAGAGAGTGAGATAGAGAGAGAGATAGAGTGAGAAGAGAGAGAGAGAGAGAGAGAGAGAGAGAGAGAGAGAGAATATCTGTAAAGACTGAAATGTAAATATATACAGTAATCTTCACCCTGCATGTGAAAATGACCTCCATAGGCGTTCTACTAGCCTGTTTAAGTAGATCAAGGAATAGTCAGAATGCAGACTTCAGATATAAAAGTAACCTTCAAAACCTCTACGGGTTATACAACGAATGTTTAACCACACCCTCTGGCATCTTTGAATAAAATTAAAATTGACTTCCATAATTACCTGTCTTAGACATGCCAACCTTCGGCGCGTTGTTCAGCCGTTTAAGCAACAACGAGAAAATCATAATTATGAAAATAGACCTACATAATATTAGTGCAGCTGAGGCATCAATTACTTTTAATTTAACACGTTTAAAAGACGTTTACCTCAAGAATAAAGGTAAAAATAATGAAATAATATAAATGGAAATTCAAATAAAAAATACAAATAAAAAATAAATGAATTAAAAAAACAAATAGATAAAAATTTATGTATGCAAATAAATAAAATTAAGAAAATAAAAATATATGAATAAATAAAAAAAATTAGAAATATTAAATAAATTAATAAATAAAAATTAAAATAAATAAATAAATGAAAATTAATAAATGAATAAATAAAAATAAGTAACAAAAATAATAAATAAATAAAAAATAAAATATATAGATAAATAAAATAAGTTAATTAAATAAACAAACATATAACAAAATAAAAAAGCGAAAAGTAAATAAAAAAAATAAAAATTAATTTAAAAAATAAATAAATAGAAATAAAATACACAAATAAATAAAAATAAATCAATATAAATAAAAATAAAAAATAAAAAATAAATTAAAAAATAAATAAATAAAAATAATAAATTACATAAAAATAAATAAATAAATAAATAAAATAAATATATATATATATAATAATTAATAAATATAAATAAATAAATAAATAAAATAAAAAATAAATCGATAAAAAAGTAAATAAATAAATAAAATAAACGAATGAATGAATAAAAAAAAATGAAATAAATAAAAATAAAGAAATGGAATAGATAAATATTGATTAATTAATAAATAATCATATATTAAATAAATAATAAATAAATATATAAATAATAATGAAAATAAATAAAAATAAAAGATAAATAATAATAAATACTAAATAAAAAATAACAATAAAAATTACTAAAAATAAAAATAAACATTTAAAAATAAATATATAAATAAAAACAAATAAATAGAATAAAGAAATGAAATAATAGATAAATGAAAATAAATAAATACATAAAAAATGATAAATTACTAAAAATGAATGAGTAAAAAAAAAAAAATAAAAAATAATAAATATATAAATACATAAATAAATAAATAAAAATAATTGATAAATCGATGAAAAATAGATATTTTAAAAAAATAAATATATAAATAAAGATGAATAAAAAATGAAATTAAAATAAATAAATTACATAAAAATTAATAATTAAAAAAGGAAATAAATAAACAAATATATAAAAATAAATTAATTAAAACAGATAAAATAAATGTAAAAATAAACATATAAATAAATAAATATAGCTAATAATTAATAAATAAAAATAAATAAGAATAAGTAAAAATACATAAATAAAAATCTATGAAATTAAATAAATACTTAATATTAAATAAATAAATAAAAAAAATAAAATAAAATTAATAACATTTCAATCAAATTACAATTACTACAAGCCAGCCTTCATTGTATAGCCGCCCAGGTGTAAAGGGGGCGTGGCCTAGGCAGGCAAGAGATGACGACAAACCGATTTCCTTCGTTCCAAATGCAAGCACCTTACTTATTCCCACCTTTTGCATGACCAGCATGTGTAAGAGACTCTCCTGGCACGCCCAGTAGGGCACTATAAAGAACCACGCCCGCACCAAACATCAGGAGACTTCTTGGACTGATGCTCAGCAAAGTACAAATAGAGGCTTCTGGAATGCTGAGCGGGGATGACGCTACCTCTCCCTAGATACCTTGGTTCCTGGAGGATTGTAGGATTGGTCTGGAGGTATATAAGGAACTGCGGGGGCCCTGGGACTGTGAAAAGGGAGGAGGAGGCTTAAAATCCTGACCTACCTTATAGCGGTGAGGTCGGGTGACTCTCGACCAGACAGTAGGCTAGAACATATTAACGTGGTTGAGGTTTTCTTTTGTGACGAATTGGTGCCTGTTAACCCGAACTCTGTAAGGAATCTCATCCTCTCGAATGATGGATCTTTGCCCACCAGTGTCATCGAAATCTTGTACCTGGTAGGCAGGATAGCGACCTCTGGGAGGTGCAGCAAATACAGGGCCCTTCGCTGGAGGTTCTACTAGAACTGATGGGTTTTCCGTCCCTGTCATTGCAATGACAGTAACCGCAGCTGCTTTCTTGGGACATCTCGACCAGAAAGCGGTGTGCCCATGCACTTTGCACGAGTCGTAGGAACTCTCGCTGGAGTCGCACTTGGGTCCATCTTCTGTAGTACTTTTGTCATGTGAATCATGGCTACTACGAAGAGTAGTGGGGACAGTGAGTTGCCCTTGGAAGATCCCTCTCCTGATGTTAACCTTTCCTAGTCTTATCCAGGAGCTTGTAAATACTGTATTCCAGTTGCTCATTTTATTTTTGAGGAAGCTGATGGTGCTCTCCTCTACCCCATATATATATATTCAAAGATTCTGCTTATTATAATCATTATCATTTTATTGTTCTCATTATCATTTTTGCATTTTTCATTTATTATAGTTATTAGTATTGTTTCTATTACTATTTTTATTATATACATTTTATTACTTTAAATCTTTTTATTATTATTATTATTTATATTTTACCTATTACTATTTTATCATTTTTATCTATTTATGTCTTTACTTTTATTGACTAATCTATATTTATTTTCATTATTAATTTATAATTTTATTTATTTGGTTTTATGAAATTATTTGTTCATTTTTTATTTATTTATTTTCATTTTTTATTTATTTATTTTTAATAGTTATTTATATATTCGTTTTTATTTATTTATTTATTTTTATATATTTAATTTATTCATTCATTTTTATTTATTTATTTTTTTATTTATTGATTTTTATCTATTTATATTTATTTATTTATATATGTTTATTTCTAGTTTGTTTTTATCTATTGTTATTTATTCATTTATTTATTTATTTATTTATTTATTTTTTTTTTTTTATTTACTTTACTTTATATATTTGTTTATTTAATTTAATTTTAATTAATTTATTTATTTTTATGTATTTATTTATTTTTTATTTATTTATATATTTATGTTTATCTATTTTATTTGTTTATTTTTATTTTTTATTTATGTATGTAACCTGTTATGTTTATTATTTATTCATTTATTTATTTTCATATATTCATTTATTTGTTCATTTATTAATTTACTTATTTTTATTTAAATATTCATTTTTAGATGTTTATTTTATTTATTATTTTTATTTCTTATTTATGCATTCATTTTTATTTATTTATTCATATGCGTTTATTTAATATTTTTTTTTATTTTTATCTTTTTTCTTTCTTTCTTTATTTATTTATTTATTTCATATATTTATATACTTATTCATTTTTATTAATTTAGTTTATGTTTTATGTATTTATCTATTCTAATTTTCATTTTTTTATTTATTTATATTTTTATACATTTGGTTTTATGTATTTATTTTTCTATTTTTATTTATTTATTTATTTTTTATTATTTATCTGTGTTTATTTATTTATGTTTATCATTTATTTCTTTATTTTTCTCTATTTATATATTCATTTCTTATTAATTTATTTATTTTTATGTACTTTACTTTAATTTTAATTTTATTTTTTATTTATTTATTTTTTTATATATTGGTTTTTATGTATTTATCTATTTTATTTATTTAGTTTTAATTATTTATCTCCGTATTTATTTATTTATGTTTATCATTTATTTATTTATTTTTCTTTATTTATTTTTTATTATTTATTCATTCATTTTATTAATTATTTGTTTTTATGTATTTATTTTTTATTCATTATTTTATTTCTTTACCTCTATTTATATATATATATATATATATATATATATATATATATATATATATATATATATATATATAAGATATATATATTAATATATATATATATATATATATATATATATCCATTTTTAGATATTTATTTTTATTTATTTATTTATATTTATATTTATTTACTTATATATTTATTTTTATTTATTTTTTATTTATTCATATATATGTCTATTTATTGATTAATTTATTTTTATTTATTTATTTTTTATTTATTTGTTTATTTGTTTATTTATTAAGTTTTATTTTTTCATGTATTCATTATTTCTATTTTTTTTATTTATTTTTATTTTTTTATTCATTTATTTTTTTTAAAGTATTTATTATTTGATATATTTATTTACTTATTCATTTATTTATTTTTATATATTTATATATTATTTTTATTTGTTATATATATTATTTTTATTATATATTGATTTATTTGATTTATTTATTTATTATTTATTTTTATTTTTATATTTACTTTTTAATTTATTTTTATTTTTATTTATTTATTTGTTTATTTTTATTCATATGTATATTTATTATTTATATAATGATTAATTTACTTTTATTTATTTATTTATTTTTATTTATCTATTTATTTTTAGTTATTTTTATTTATTCATTTATTCATTTATTTATTTTATATATTTTTTCTATTTCTTCATTTTTATTTATTTATTTATTTATTTTTCTTTATTTTTATTTATTATGTATCTATTTTTATCTTTTGTATTTATTGATTTTTATTTCTGTATTTGATTTTATTCATTTCTATTCATTTATTTTATCTGATTTATTTTCTTTATATATCTATATATATATATATATATATATATATATATATATATATATATATATATATATATATATATATATATATATATATATATATATATATATAGTTTTATTTGTTTTTATATGTATTTATTAATTTTAATTTACTTTGATATTTCATTTTTTTTTTACCTCAGCTGCAGTAATATTATGTAGGTCTATTTTAATAATTACGATTTTCTCGTTGTTGCTAAAACTGCTGAACAACGCACCGAAGATTGGCATGTCTAAAACAGGTAATTATGAAAGTTATTTATAATTATATTCAAAGATGCCAGGGACTGTAGTTAAACGTGCGTTTTATAACCCGTAGAGGTTTTCAGGTTTACATTTTTATACGAAGTATAGATTCTGGCTATTACTTGGCACTACTAAAAAACAGGCTCTCTCTCTCTCTCTCTCTCTCTCTCTCTCTCTCTTGCTACTTTTTAATCTTTTTTCCTTCTTCTCTGGTTTCAGATGGTATTGCCACATCAATGAGTGATACTTTCTTCTTATTTTGTCAATCAACGTCACGTTTGGTCTATTGGCATATATCACCTTTTGTTTATTGATGCCACAGTCCCCAAGGATATTTGCTTGATCGTTTTCTATCACTAAGCTCCTCCCCATTTGTACTCTGTTCGTCATATTTCAGTTGTCAAAGAGGCAAGGCGGTCTTTTTAAGTATGTTGACATTTTAAATTGGATACGTTGTGGTGTCCTGTGCCACATAAATCAAGAAAATATGAGGAAATGTTTAGATTTTCATTGATTTCCAAGAAATATTTAGGTATGTGACGTCATATCTGTAGTATGACGTCATCATACGTTTAGCAAATTTCTATTACAACTAGAATTAATATTAAGCAGAGATTTCTTTGAAGAATTACAATTGTAGTTACCTTAAGGATGTGTAACGAATAACATTTCAATTAAATTACAATTACAACAAGCCAGCCTTCATCGCACAGCCGCTCAGGTGTAAAGGGGGCATTGCCTAGGCAGGCAAGACATGACAAGCCGATTTCCTTCGCTCCAGATGCAACCACCTTACTTATGCTAACCTTTTGTATGGCCAGCATGCGGCTGTGTAAGAGACTCCTGCCCCTCCAAGGAGGGGGCTATAAAGAACTAAGCCCACACCAAACATCAGGAGACTTCTTGGACAGATGTTCAGCAAAGTACAAATAGAGGCTTCTGGAATGCAGAGTGGGGATGACGCTACCTCTCTATAGATACCTTGGTTCCTGGAGGACTGTAGGATTGGTCTGGAGGTATATAAGGAACTGCGGGGGCCCTGGGACTGTGGAAAGGTAGGAGGCTTAAAATCTTGTCTTAGCAGGACGGTATAACCTCCATAGTACATAGCTTAGAGCGGTGAGGGCGGGTGACTCTCGACCAGACAGTACGCAAGAATATCTTAACGTGGTTGAGGCTTTTCTTTGTGACGAATTGGTGCCTGTCGACCTGAGCTCCGTAAGGAATCTCATCCTCCCGAATGATGGATATCTGCGCACCAGTGTCCTCGAAAGCTCGGACCTGGTGGGCAGGATAGCGACCTCTAGGAGGTGCAGCAAATATAGAGCCCTGCGCTTGAGGGGCTACTAAAACTGAAGGATTGTCCGTTCCTGTCATTGCAATGGCAGTAACCGCAGCTGCTTTCTTGGGGCATCTTGGCCAGGAAGCGGTGTGCCCATGCACTTTGCACAAGTCGTAGGAACTCTCACTGAAGTCGTGCTTGGGTCTATCTTCTATAGTACTTTTGTCATGTGAATCATCGCTACCATGAAGAGTAGTGGGCACAATGAGTCACCCTGGAAGATCCCTCTCTTGATGTTAACCTCTGCCTGTCTTATCCCAGAGCTTGTAAATACTGTATTCCATTTCCGCATTGTATTTTTGAGGAAGCTGATGGTGCTTTCTTCTGCCCCATATATTTTCAAGGATTCTATTAGCCATGTGTGTCGGTGTCATGTCGAAGGCTTTCTTGTAGTTGATCCGTGCCATTCTTAGGTTGATTTTCCTTCTATTACTCTTCTCCATTACCATTTTGCATATCAGGAGCTGGTCTTCCTTCTGCAGCCTTTCTGCTGGTGTGGGATGGTTTGTATCCTCTAGGTAGTTGTACTGTCTTTCACTGATGATACCTCTTAGTAACTTCCACATTATTATTATTATTATTATTATTATTATTATTATTATTATTATTATTATTATTATTATTATTATCACAGCCCTCCAATTCGACTGGGTGGTATTTATAGTGTGGGGTTCCAGGTTGCATACTGCCTCCTTAGGAGTCCATCACTTTTCTTACTATGTGCGCGCGCCGTTTCTAGGATCACACTCTTCTGCATGAGTCATGGAGCTACTTTAGCCTCTAGTTTTTCCAGATTCCTTTTCAGGGATCTTGGGATCGTGCCTAGTGTTCCTATGATTATGGGTACAATTTCCACTGGCATATCCCATATCCTTCTTATTTCTATTTTCAGGTCTCGATACTTATCCATTTTTTCCCTTTCCTTCTCTTCAACTCTGGTGTCCCATAGTATTGCGAAATCAATGGGTGATACTTTCTTCTTGATTTTGTCAATCAACGTCACGTCTGGTCTATTTGCACGTATCACCCTATCTGTTCTGATACCATAGTCCCAGAGGATCTTTGCCTGATCGTTTTCTATCACTCCTTCAGGTTGGTGCTCGTACCACTTATTACTGCAAGATAGTTGGTGTTTTTTGCACAGGCTCCAGTGGAGGGCTATTGCCACTGAATCATGCCTCTTTTTGTACTGGTTCTGTGCAAGTACCGGACATTCGCTTGCTACGTGGTTTAAGGTTTCATTTTTCGTATTGCACTTCCTACATATGGGAGAGATGTTATTTCTATCTATCGTTCTTTGAACATATGTGGTCCTTAGGGCCTGATCTTGTGCCGCGGTTATCATTCCTTTAGTTTCCTTCTTGAGCTCTCCCCTCTGTAGCCATTGCCAAGTGTCATCGTTGGCTAGTTCTTTAGTCTGTCTCATGTATTGTCAGTCCTTCCCAAGCACTCTGGAGCCACGTCTTCACTGGTTTTCAGATATTACCCCAGTGCTCTGTTCTCGATGTTGACGCAGTCCTCTATGCTTAGTAGTCCTCTGTGTATTGTCATAAATATTTATTTTTCCTAGTTTTCTGGTCTATGCTTCGGAGTTCTGCCTTCGTCCATTCCACTATTCCTGCGTTGTATCTGATTACTGATACTGCCCATTTAAATTTATTATTATTATTTTATTAGATTTAATTATATTTTGATAATTTCTATATATTTTATTTGTCACATATAATTATTTTTATTTTTTGTTATTTTTATTTTTTTCATTTTTATTTTTAAGAGTATCATTTTATTTTCATTATTTGTATTATTTTTTCATTTTTATTTGTTTTTTATTTTCCTTAATATTATTATTTTATTTTCATTATTATTTCCTTTTATTTTTACTGTTGTTTCTATGGGAATTATATTTAGTTTTAATAGTGTTTTTATTTTTTATGATAAATATTTATATTATTCTTAGTTTTCTGTTTATTATTATTATTTTATTGTTATAATTATTTTTTATTTCTATTTATATATTTATTATAGTTATTGGTATTATTTTAATTTTTATTTTTATTATATCTATTTATTTATTTTTATTTATTTATTCATTTATTCTTATTTATTTATTTTATTTATTTATTTATTCATTCTTTTTGTATTCTTTTCATTTATTTATCTATTTATTTATTTTCATATCTTTTTATTCATTTTATTTTATTTCATTTATTCATTTATTTTTATTTATTTATCTTTATTTATTTATTTATTTATCTATTTATTTTAATTAATTATTTTTTTCATTCGTTTTTTATTTATTTATTTATTTTTATGTAATTATTTATTTTCATTTATTTTTATTTATGTATTTTTATTTATTCTTACTTATTTTTATTTACTGATTTTGATTTATTTATATTTATTTATTTTTTATTTATTTATCTATCCTTATTTATTTATTTATCTCTTTATTTTTATATATTTATTATTCATTTCTACTAATTTATTTATATTTATGTATTTATTTATTTTATGTTTATTTGATTTTTATTTATTTATTTATTTTTTATATATTTATTTATTTATTTTTATTAATATTTATTTCATTTATTTTAATTTATTAATTTATTTCTTTTTATTTTTATTTATAATTTATATATTTTTTATATTTTATTTATTTTAATTTCTTTTAATTTAATTTTTAATTATTCATTGATTTATTTTTCTTATTTATTTATTATCTATTTACTTATTCATTTATTTATTTATTTCTATTTATTTATTAGATTTTATCTATTTTCATTTATTTATTTTTATATATATTATATATAATTATTATTTATTTATTTATTTATTTATTTTTATTTATTTATTTATTTTTCTTTATTCATTTATTTCTATTTATCTATTTTATTTTTATTTATTTATGTGTTTTTTTATGTACTTTTTATTTATTTTCATTTTTTTTCTTTATTTATGTATATTATTTATTTATTTATTGTTATATTATATATTATTTATTATTTATTTATTTATTTATTGTTATATATATATTTATTTATTTATTTATTTAGTTTTTATTTACTTATATATATATATTTTTTATTTATTTGTTTATTCATTTTATTTTATTTATGTATTTATTTTATTTATTTTTTATTTATTTATTTTATTTATTTATTCATTTATTTAATTATTTATTTTTAATAAATTTTTTTATTATTTGTTTATTTCTTTATTTTTATTTATTTTATTAATTAATTAATTAATTTATTTATTTATCTATTTTTTATTTATATATTTTATTTATATATTCATTTTTATAATATTTGTTTTTATTTATTTATTTATTAATTTTTATTTTTATTTATCTACTGATTTATTTATTTATTTCATTAATTTTTTTTCATTCACTTATTTATTTATTTACTTTTAATAATTTTATTTTATTTATATATTTATTTCTTTCTGTTTTATTTATTATTTTTTTATTTATTCATTTTCTTTTTTCTATTTATATATTTATTTTATAATTTTTTATTTATTCTTGTTTATTTATTTATGTATTTATCTTTATTTCTTATTAATATTTTTTTATTTATTTTCATTTTTATTTATTCATATATATGTTTATTTTATTTTTTTTTATTTCTATTTGCTTAATTTATTTATTTATCAATTTATTTTTGCTTATTTATTTATCTATTTAATTATTTATTTTCATTTATTTATGCATTTTATTTATTCATTCATTTATTTCTTCTTATTAATTTTATTATTTATTTATTATCATTTATTTATTCATTTATTTATTTTTATTCATTTATTTATTATTTTTTTATTTTAATTACTTATTTATTTATTTTTATTTATTTATTTTTATCTATTTATTTTTATTTATATATATATTTATTTTATTTATTTATTTATTTCATTTTTTATTTATTTGTTTTTATTTATATTTATTTATCTATTTTTATTTTTTATTTACTTTTATTTATTTTTATTTATTTCTTTATTTATCTATTTATTTCTATTTATTTATTTCTATTTATTTTTTATTTATTCATATATTTATTTATTTTCATCCATCTGTTAATTTATTTATTATTTATTAATTTATATCATTTATGTAGTTATTTATATTTATTTATTTTTATATTTTTACAAATTTATCAATTTATTTTTATTTATTTATCTATTTATTTATTTTATTCAGATTTAAATAAATTTTATTTATTTATTTATGTATTTTGATAATTTTTTTTTATTTTATTTCATTTATTTATTCTTTTTTATTGATTTTATTCATTTTATTTTTATTTATTTGTATTTATTTATTTATTTATTTATTTATTTATTTATTTATTCGTTTTTATTTATTTATTTATTTTTATGTATTTATTTATTTTTATTTATTCTACTTTTATTTGTTTTTATTATATTGTTCATTTTTTTAATTAATAATATTACTTTTTTATTCTTATTTATTTATTTTATTTATTTATTTATTTTTATTTATTTGTTTCTATTTATCAATTAATTAACTCATTTATTATTATTTATTTTTTTATTTTATTTATTTATTTATTTATTATTTATATATTTATTTCATTTTATGTATCTATTTTATATTTATTTATTTATATATTTTTTATACATTCATTCATTTATTTTTATTTTTATTTATTCAGGTTTAAATCAATTTTATTTATTTATTTATTTATTTATTTATTTTGATAAATTTTCATTTATTTTACTTCATTTATTTATTCATGTTTATTTATTTATTTATTTATTTATTTATTTATTTATTTATTTATTATTTATTTATTCGTTTTTATTTATTTATTTATTTTTATGTATTTATTTATTCTCATTGATATTTATTTATTTATATTTATTTATTCCTACTTTTATTTTTATTATTTTTTTCATTTTTTATGAATAATATTGCTTTGTTATTCTTATTTTTTTATTTACATAGATATTATTTATATTTAGAACTTTTGTTATTATTATTTTACTCTTAATATTCATTATTTCTATAATTTTATATTTTCTTATTTTTAAAGTTGTTTGTATTATTAAATTTCATTATTATCATTTTACTAGTCGTAGGTATATTAATATATTTTTATATTATTTTAGTTTTATTATTATTTTTATTCAGATTTTCATCATTTTTATATTTATAACCATTAATCATGGTTTATTTATTTTATTTATACCACATTTCTATTATTTTGATTGCATTTTTTAATTCTAATATACTTTGATATTGTTTCATTATTTTTACCTTTATTTTTGAAGGAAACTATCTTTTAAACACGTTCAATTAAAAGTAATTGCTGCTTCAGCTGCAGTAATATTATGTAGGTAATTTTAAGAGTCTTTTTTAAATCAATTAAAGATGCCAGAGGCTTTAGTTAAAGATTCGTTGTAAATCCCGTAGAGGTTTTTAGGGTTTAATTTTTATTCCAAGGCTGGAATTCCTTGGTTCTACTACAGGCTAGTAGAGCGCCTATGGAGGTTATTTTCACATGTAGGGTCAAGATTAGTGTAAATATTTATATTTTAGTCTTTACAGATAAAATATGATATCATAGTCATCAAAGTTATTCCCTCTCTCTCTCTCTCTCTCTCTCTCTCTCTCTCTCTCTCTCTCTCTCGATACTACATATTATTTAATATTTTTATCTCTATTATTATTATTATTATTATTATTATTATTATCATTATTATTATTATTATTATTATTATTATTATTATTATTATTTTGATTTTATATTATTATTATGTTAATTGTATTTATATTTCTATTTTATTTTAATTATTTTTACTTTTCTGTTTATAAAATGACTACTACTAGACATCCTAACAGACAATAGTCTGCCGTCAGAATTTTCCCCAGTATTTTCATATTCGTCATCTATAATCTTTTTCCCACTCGCTTTATTCAAACCTTGTCTTGCCCTGCCCAGAATTATTCATACTATAAAGGAACTGGTGACCGTCAGGACTTTACCAATAATAACACCCGGCCCCAACTCTTCTCTTGTGCTGGCGTTGCTAATCACTTTTATTACAAGTGGAAGGAAACTGATTTAATTTCTTTACTTGAGGAGTAGCAAAATATTAAAAATTAGTAAGTTATTTACACTGACACAAGCACACAAACACACACACACATATATGTATCAGAATATGGCGCATGCGCAGTAGGTGAGACAGAGTGGTTGTTGTTTACCTGCCACTTACGCTTTGTTCTGTGTACCAGAACGCTGGAATACTACCTTGGGCATAGGGCCTGGAATGACCCCGTATCCCTTTGACAGATTTCAATTCATTGTTTGATTGGTGATAGTGGTGTCAAAAAAGTCGGGGGGGAAAGTGGAAATCCATCTTAGCAGCCAGTGATAAAGGCCGATTCCAAAAATCGGCCTTTGTTAGTGAAAGAAGGAACTGGTGACCGTCAGGAGTTGGGATAATCTCGTGACCCTATTTCCCAAGCGAATATTCCAGCGTCCACGCCCACCAAATTCCATGAGAGCGGAAGGTGCACAGCGAGCTGAAGAAAAAGCAGGTCGTTTCTGTGAAAGGACGCGAGCATGCGTCTCAGATACCACCCACGTCGTTTGTGACACCTACAGTGACATGTAAACACGATTGTGACCTACCCACACTCACCAGGATCAATGTATTATAAACCATTGTTGATCAAAATACGTAATTGTGTAGTGTATGCAGCGTTTTCGTGGCCTCATGAGAGATATAAGTACATACGTTCATACAGACATACAAATATGCATGCATGAAATCAAATGCATACCCAATTATATATATATATATATATATATATATATATATATATATAGATATATATATATATATATATATGCGTGTGTGTGTGTGTGTGTGTGTGCATGCATATTGTAACGATCCTTTTCTGCCGTTACTAAAAATTAGATTCCTTTCTTACCAAACTCTGTTCACAACCACAAGCTAAATCCACAATCAGTGGAATAGCTCTCAAATAATATCAAGAGTGCAAAAATTAATTCATGGGGGAAAACGAAACACCACAAAAACACTCAAATTTAATACAAAACATAAAGACAGAAGTTATTCCTGAACCTCGTAATACATATATTAATGAAAATCATTCACCTTGAAATATTTATAAAACAACACTCTTACCCAATTAAGATAGTAAAGCAAGGATACATCCAAAAGGAGAAAGGGGTTCAGACAGGAGAAGGCATACGGAAAGCAAGAATAACCTATCAATTACAAACTAAACCCTAACGGTGGTTTCCCTCCTCTGAAACACTGGAGCTGTTGCCGTGATGTCCTTAATTACATGTATGTATTTCTGTCCTCCGTAACACTGGAGTTATAACCGTGATCTTTATAATTACTTATATACCTCTGCGTCCAGAGACAAAAGTGAAGTGGCAAAGTGATATAAGTACGTATATAAATATTTGTGGTACTCCACAGGATCCACGCATCAGCGATCCTACGTCCTCGAGGATGATCCTCCAAAAAACCCGGGACGTCCAAATCAAACCAGAGCCCAGGGCATCACAAAGATCGCCTGAACATTCCAAAAATATTAATCACTTATACCTTGGCTAAGCGAGAGCCCCTCGAAATTTACTGAGCCGAGGGTGAGGCAGGATGAAGCGTAATCCTTCAAGAATAATCGTATATCCAAGCAGGCGATACGTAGCAAATCCAAGTCACCAGGAGTAATAAGGCTGAGAGATCAACTGACTTCTTCAGTCGAAAATATCTCCGACACCGCCACGGTGACAGCACCGATCACTCACAAATATATGAAAAGACAGAATGGTCATTAGTGGCAATTACCAAACAGACAAACCACCGGGGAGGAGGAAAACAAACTTAAATGGATAATAATACAGTTCATATACATAACAAAAACTAGAATAATAAAATAACTAATAATAAAATATCACAACAAAGTGACTATATATATATAATATATATATATATATATATATATATATATATATATATATATATATATATATATATATATATATATATATATATATATATATATATACATATAATATATATATATAGATATATATATATATATATATATATATATATATATATATATATATATATGCATACATACACACACACACACACACACACACACACACACACACACACACATATATATATATATATATATATATATATATATATATATATATATATATATATATATATATCTATATATATATATGGGTATGCATTTGATTGCATGTATGCCTGCATGCATATTGTATGTTGTATGTACGTATGAACGTACGCACTTATATCTGAAGAGGCCACGAAAACTCTTCATTCATACACTACACAATTATACATTTTGATCAACAATGGTTTATAATATATCGATCCTGGTGAATGTGGGTAGGTGGCAAACGTGTTTACATGTCCCATACAGGTGTGACAAACGACGCAGGTGTTGTCTGAGACGCATGCACGCGTCCTTTGACAGAAATAACCTGCCTTTGTCTACAGATCGCTGTGTACATTCCGCCTTCATGGAATTTGGTGGGCGTAGACGTTGGAAAATTAGCTTGAAAAGGGGCACGGGATTATCCCAAGTCCCGACGGTCTCCAGTTCCTTCTTTCACTGACAATGGCTGGCGGATTTTTTGACGTTTTCCGAGATACGAAGTCATAAATGCTTTTACCGCAGAACTAGATACACCTGGATTTTCATCTCCCAATATGTCGACTTCTTTTATCTCGAATGTATTGCACTGGTTTATTTATTTATTCTATTTTATTTTTATCTGGGCCTGCCTCCTGTGAATTATCAACGAATTTTTTTTCTCCTGTGAATTATCAACGAAATGTAGAACTCCTAGAATTCGATGTAATTTGTCCCTTAATTGTCATCAGCCTTTTCACTCCTTTTGTCTCGAATGCCTCAAGCATAGTCCAGTAATTTACTTATAATTATGCGACGTCTACTTATATGAGACTTGATCATAATCACACACAGGAAGTGCATCATTTCGTTCACAGTATCCAGGACAAACTTTCGCAGCAGATATTTGGGGGTACTGTCACCTCGCTGTCGCTGTCTCCGACTTCTTTCGACACCGTTATTTTCAGTGTCGGTTGAAATTTCATCCCTGTCTCTTGCACCATGCTCATAATTTAATTGCCTTCTAAATCCCATTCATTTTCATATCTAGAAAATTAACCGAGAAAGTCTACAAAATGATTATCCTCAACGAGAGCTCTTCTCTCGATCTGCCGGCGGTCAGCTCGAGGATGTCGTACACTTGACTCCTCCTCCTATGACATATTGAGGAAAAACAATGAATTTTAGGGAAATACGTGTATTTATATGAATTCACAGTATGACAACTGGCAGATTGTAACCACATCAAGAAAAAGCAGGCCAGTATTACAATCATCAGTCTTCCACAAAAAGGAAATAACCAGTGACCGTATTCGATACAGCCGTATTCTGGGCTACTTTAGTAAACGTATCGTGTACGTCACAGACGTAGTCAAGGGTTAAATACTACTGTATCTGTAATTAATATTAATGATAATGATAATAACAATAATAATTATGATAATAGTCTTTTATTTTAAATGAAATCCTTTTTAAATACGTATAAAAATAATATTGAAATCGTCTCTTTGCGATACGTTTTGTAAATTGCAAATAAACTTCGTTAAGCAAGTGCTGGAGTCTTCATGAATGTGAATGACTTCATGCGTAACTGGTGACACCTAAATCTCTCTCTCTCTCTCTCTCTCTCTCTCTCTCTCTCTTTGACACACATACACAAGTTACAACTACAAACACACACGTCGTCTCTCGTCAGTGTCATTGTATAAGTGGTGGGGACAAGATGTTCCAAACCCCAGCTCTGAAGACTTCCTCATCCGAGTGAGTGTTTTATCTTATATTCATTTATTTTCGTTGTCATGTTTTTTGTATGATGTTATGTAACTCTCTCTCTCTCTCTCTCTCTCTCTCTCTCTCTCTCATAATAAATGGTGAAGAATCAGAAAGGGAAGATGTGACAAGCGGAGTTCACCAGGGTTCTCTCCTTGGCCCTCTCTTGTTTTATTATTTACATTAATGAAATTGATGTAGGCTTAACTAGCAGGGTAGCCAAGTTTGCAGATGACACCAAACTAGGTGTAAATGCAGCAGACCAAGATACAGTGGAAAGTTTAAGAAATTATCCAACGAAAATAGGAGAGTAGTAAAAAAAGATGGCAAGTGCCTTTTAACCTGGATAAATTTAAAGTGTTACACATAAAAACAAACAACCCTCATGCTGCTTGGGAATGATATAAATAGTGTAGAACACGAAGCGGACCTTAGAAATATTATTACCAAGGACTTAAAATCCACAAAACAGTGCATAAAAGCAGAAAAGAAGGCACAGAGACTAGTGGGATACATAGAGAGGCAGTTCAAATACAGAAACAAAGAAACGGTGCTTCAGCTCTGCACATCAATAGTTAGACCCCATCTTGAATATGCAGTACAGTTTGGTCACCAACACTAAGAAAAGACATAAATAAATTAGAAGGAGTACAAGCAAGAGCCACAAAGTTAATTCCATCCATCAGGCAAATAGGTTACCAAAGACGAATAGAGAGCCTGAACATGTATGACTTCGAAACACGACGATTGCGAGGACAACTTATAGTGACATTCAAGATACTGAAAGGCATAAGAAAAGTAGACAGTAACCTCTTCACATTAAACGAAAACCAGCCAAGATAGTCGGGAACTAGAACTGAAGAGACACAACACACTCATTGTGGGAACCTCTTCACATACTAGATATGTGACACGTAGAATTGAAAACAGCAATAGTGTAGAAGAGTTTAAAATCATTAGGACACTGAATGAACAGCAAAACGTGCTTCTAGAAATAAGTGAGCACATGATGTCTCCTAGGATGGACTAATAAGTCTTTGAGACGTCCTAGTCCTCGTAACTCTCTCTCTCTCTCTCACACACACACACACATACACACACAGGTAGCTTCAGTACACGTTTTTACTAGAGTTATATAGTGTCAAGACACCTTGGCACTATAGGTGTAGTTGTAAAGGGAGTTTGCTATAGGTTAATGTTACAAGTATCGAATTATTAAATAAAAATAATTGGAGGAACCCTCTGAAATGCTACATTCTCGGCGGGAAAGTGTCTGTACCCTCATTGGTTGCTGATGACATCATCTACAGAGGCTGTGATTGGCTGTGTCTGATGCTGACGACGACTCCAACCAATTATTGTCAGGTGCCCGAAGCCAAAAAGATTTCAGTGAGGTTTTTATAAATGATTTTTATCGTATTTCCTTCCATTTTCATTATTCAGTTCATTCAACAACCAAAATTGAGTGTAATTAGAACCATCCAGAGTTCTATTAGTCTTTAATGTAAGTTTAATAACGGATATATCAATAACAAAAGTTACCAAATGCTCTATTTTTTAATTACTATGCAGAAGGTAAGAGAATAATGTATTGCATTACCATTTCCATAAACACCTTAATTAAATTGATTTTCTGTTATATATTCGACAGTTTCAAGTAAAATTAACCATTGATAATACTTAACATAACTAAAATTAATAAATATAGATTTCTAAACGTATTTTTCATCAATATATAGTCCTTTAAATACATAGTTTCTAATCAGAAAAGCGAAAAAATCGTGGTTGCCATGGAAACCACTATGGCACTTCATTCATTAAAATATATAGATAAACAAACACTCTACACAGCTGCCAAACTCTCTTGTAAAAAGAACCTTATATTGTCGTATCTAATGTATTTAAAATTACGTTTTTGTATAATTCCAACAACTTTTTATTCTTAATTACCTAGATATCTTAAAGTATGATCAATTATTGTAATGACTTAAAAGATGACAAGGAACGGAAGAACCTTATAGATATATATTTTTTTTTTGTATGGCTATACTGCAGACACCATCGACTGCATGGAAAACCATGGACGAATCTATGTACTTTAGAGAATCAAAACCCATTATAAATTAGTAACATAGATTTTAAAAGGTGTCCATATAATAAAAATAAATTATTTTACATATTTATCAACAATACTGCTTTGTAAAATGCATATAAAAGAAATTATTTTCCTGTTTTACTCCCAAATTTTGGTTACACTGAAAGAAATCGTCTGCAGATACACACTCGTAGTAAACACAACCACAGCCAATCAGAGGCGATATTGATTACGTAATTGACATTCAATCAGATACGAGAACTTTCCCGCCAGAATGTCACTTAGTCAGAGGAATCCTTTGCCTTATGAGCTGCTGTTGGATAACTGCATTTATTTAAGGGGAGACCAGATTGATTTTATACGTATTTAAAAAGGATTTCATCCGAAATAAAAGACTGCTATCATGATTATTATTATTATTATTAATCATTATTATTAATATTAATTACAGACACAGTGATATATTATTTAAAGGCTATTTTAAACAATAGCCTTTTTAATTATCAAAAAACGTATCAAAAGAGCTTGATTTTACGTCAGTAGGGTAAAAACCATTGATAAAATAAGTTTTACTTTATTTCTCACGAATACCAATGGTTAAAAAAGTCTCCAGCGTTAATTAACATCGAATACAAAAAAAAAAGCTAGTTTCGTCTGGAATCGAATTTATGAATGAAATGTGACGTCACTAGCCGTAGTAGGCTTACGAATTTTAAAACAAAACAAAAACTGTTATCTATTACGATCAAATTTATATATTAAATTTTCATTTTTGTAATAATAAATAAAAATAAGTTTTGTTATTTCATAATTCATTAAATTACTAGTTAAACGCTGAATTTATCAATAAAAATAAGTTCGTGAGATCGCTACTCACGACTTATGGCGACATTGCTAAAGGAAAAACAGAAACTAGCAATTTTTGCTTAAACTTTTTGTTATATACGTTCGATAAATGAGTCAGTTCGACGATTTACACGACAGTTATTAGCATGAATGTTCATAATCATTCTTAGTTGAATGACAATGGGAAGAAACTGAGTTTTGATACATATCCAATCTATGAAAAACTTTTTAAAATGTATTAAGTGGCAACTTTCACCTTCTCGACTAGATCGTCGGGTTCCTTCAACTTATTTATGATTTGCTGTTGGGCCAGAATTGAATTTTCGCTCACATTTCGAGCATATTTTCTCGCTCTCTCTCTTTTCCTTATTTTCGAAAATGATTTTTCATTTATTGCCTTTTTTTATTAGATTATGAAAATGATTTTTCATTTATTGCCTTTTTTTTCAGTGGAAAGGATTTTTATTTTTGTCATTTTAATAATTAATACAAAGACAAAATCTGGTGTTAAATCAATTTAAGAACATGAATGAGTTTTGAAATCGAATATTTTTAACTGAAGAATCACGGGAATTTAACCAATTTTACCATTTATATGCATCTATCTGCGTTTAGGTAAAAGAAACTTCGTCTGTCGTAACTACGCAAGAATTGTAATTACAATTGTAGTAATTACGCTCATTGATGAGTATAGCTGCCCCTAAACATTCTGGAATTCTGGAATTGCTGCTACACGATTTAAAAAATCATGGACTGATGAAAAATGCTTATGCCACGAAATACAAGAGAGTAATTCCGTACTTTCCAGCACACATTTATAGAACATACCAGGACATACAGAGCATTCCAGGGGAAGAGCTGCAGCCCTTAAACATCCTGGAATTCTGGAATTGCTACACAATTTATAAAAGTCATGGGCTGATGAAAAATGCTTATGCCACGAAATAGCAGAGAACTTTCCGGCACACATTTATACTGGGAGCAAATTAGGAGGGTTATCTAATATTGTTATTTGTTGGTTGGGGGGGGGGGGGGGCGGCAAAGACAAGCCTAATAAGCTGTTCTTTTATTTATTTATTTTAGTTATTATATGTGTGTTTTTTTTAAGCCACGCGAGAAAGGCATTTCATCAAAGACTATAATGCTCACACTACCGTTTGTTTATCTCATCCTCACTGGTAAATTATAGTAGACAGACCAGGATCAAGAAACTTAATATTTCTGAGAAATTTCATATATTTATATGATTGCGTTTTCTTTCACACTAGTACTTGCCCTGTTACTGCTGGACATTTATCAGTGAAATTTGACGCCAATATACTTCTGCTGTAGACTGTAAAACAGTTTAGACATACTTTGGTCGCCTGTCAAGGTATTATTATTCCTCAAATGACACCCTAGTGTTTATGATCTGGGCTTTTGCGATCGAAGGACATCTGATGTGTAGGTGTAGGTATAGGCTTTTATGTCTTATGAGGCGCTGTAAGCCGAATCTCTCGTGTCTATGGAAAAAAAAACTTTATTTTGTGGCACTATTTAATGGCAAAACTGCCAGTGTTCTTTGCTGTTCAAACATCAACATATTGTTTTCGACAATTTGGATGAAGGCAATGTATGTGTCCTCTCTCTCTCTCTCTCTCTCGTAGTTAGAAGCTTCGGAAATTCTTTCTCTCTTTCTCTCGTGAACTGAGCTACGTAATCAACTAAGCATCAACTCTATCTCTCTCTCTCTCTGGTGAACTGAGCTACATAGTCAACTAAGTATCAAATATATAATTAAAATGTCTTGATCTGTTTGTCTGGTAAAGCTTCAGTGCATTTTAGCCTATTTTCCACGTTGCTGTGTCACCCAGTGATGTAACGTCGTTAGTCAGCCAATCAGAGGGTCGGTTCCTCCACATTTGTTCGAAAAAGGAAGGCCATGGAATGCTCTGATTGGTCCAGGTGGCGTTCCAGGCAGCCGGAAGAGGACTGGAAAAAGCCAGTGCAGTCACTGCAGTGTTATGGCCGGCTTAAGTTTGTCAGTGATATTCGTAGGGCTTTACCAATTTTTTTGGACGTTTTTTGTGGAAAAAGGTACGTTTTATTGAAGTTTTTAGCTGTCCAGATAACTGGTCGTATGGCCGACCAGTTTCTAGTAGAGAAACTGGACTTTGAGTTCCAGTAATAGACTAGTGACTTCTGGAATTAGAATAATGACGGTATTACATCCCCCCAAGTTGTTAGCTACCAAGAAAACGGTCGTATGGCCGACCACTTTCCCGTAGAGAAACCGGACTTAGTTCTAGTAATATTGAATCATAATTTTCGGAATATTCCAAGAAAGAGGACTCCCACAGAACGAGGTCTTTGGTTTGTCTAAATAAAGTTATGAAGTAATCACGTCCCCAAGTTGAAAGGTGTCCAGACAAATGGTTACTACATGACATTCTGTTTTCCAGATCGAAACTGGACTTGGTTCCAGAAAATGCTGCAGATAGGAAGATGATTGAATGATATCTTGAATGATATTTCAGTAGGATGGAAACAATGGGTTTCAATCTATAGTACCTACATTTCCACGACATCTTGGTGAGTCCTCGTTTAGTGCAACGAGCTTTGTAAGTTAACATTATGAGGTATCAGTTGATGGTGTGATTGGTACTGCTTTCCCGACCGTCATTGAAATGGTTTGAAATGTGTTCCTCATGTTTTTCCTAAGTGGTTACAAATTTTTGTGGTATGATATTTGACAGTTTGAAGTCCTTTCATCTCATTGACAATGGTTTTCATAGGAACAGCTCTTTTATAGAAGGGGGCGGTGCCTTGTGAAATCGATCTTCCAGGTATATATGTATATTGTAGTTTCGGTAATTCTGCAGAAGCAATCCGCACTGGATATTAAAATAAATAATCACCTACATGGAAAGAGCATGTGAAAAGCAATATAAAAAGTATAGTCATTATATGAGAGATTGAACGGGGTGGAATTAAATGAGCTTGATAAGATTTTACCTCGAATTTTTCCTAAGTCGGGAGAGGTGTTTCCTCTACGGTAATGTTTACTTTTAATGAGCCCTCTAACTTACTTTCTTACGGAAACAAAAGCAGTTCCAGTTACTCATTATTGGCTGAGAGGTGTGACATCATTATGACGTCATGGGTTTCATAACCAATTACGAACGACTTTAGTCGAAAACTAAGTTTCACTAGCATTTCAGCGGAGTAATAAAGTTAGCTGTCCAGTGTCACTGGTATCCTTGTTTTGACTGAATACTCGAAAATGAAGCAAAAACCGGCATTTTTGTCTTCCTGTAGCTATGGCAGAGGTAGTGGCTGGCCCTTCTGGCTTATTAATTTTGACAGAGACCGTCCTATTTCCTACCGATTGTTTGCAGTGCAATGTGGGTTACGGTGAATTTATCATTATTTGTCTAGTGGGTGGTGGTAAAGAAGTTGTGATTGAATATGCTCAGAGACATAATTTAATTCTTCAGTCCGAAAAAACTGCGAGTGTTTGTGGAGCTATTTTGTCGGATCGACTACAACAAAGGAACGCCTTTGGGTGTGATCGCTCTGTAGTGACGAAAGGACGTCGGCGTAAGCGATGCGACACCCAAATCTATCTGCCACGGTAAGTAGCCTTACTGTAAACCCTGTGGTAGCGCGCGCAGCGGCAACATTACCTCTTGCCGTACATGCCGTGCTTGCCAGAATCTTTAAATTTGCGGATAAGGCGCGAAGCGCCGTTCCGCTACGGCCTTACTGACAGCACACAAATCGATGGTCGCCGATATTTAGTCGCTCCTTACTTTGTTTGTTGTTGTTTTGGTATCGCCGCCATATTGGCTTTGGTGTTCTTCCGCCGATTTCGGTCGGCGGTCGAGTGGGCCCGCGAATCAGTAGGTGCTCCTAATTATTATTATTGCTGCAAAGCACTCCTTTCTGGTTGTTTTGCGTAAGAAAATAAGTTAGAGGGCTCATTAAAAGTAAACATTACCGTAGAGGAAACACCTCTCCCGACTTAGGAAAAATTCGAGGTAAAAACTTATCAAGCTCATTTAATTCCACCCCGTTCAATCTCTCATATAATGACTATGCTTTTTATATTGCTTTTCACATGCTCTTTCCATGTAGGTGATTATTTATTTTAATATCCAGTGCGGACTGCTTCTGAAGAATTACCGTAGTTTCTCGATAGGGAGAACGAGTGACAATTCTTACAGTTTCTTCTTCCTGGGTCTACTTGTTTTAATTACTTTTGTCATTCTTGAGTGCTAAAGGGAAAACATTCTCGTTTCAATAACACCGTCATTTGACGTATAATAAGTCGGGAAAACAAATGCATTGAATTTAATACTACAGAGCAATGTACACTCCACGAAATGGCTGCAGGACATTAACGGTTAGAGAAACACATTTGGCTTTCGTACGTATTTGCTTGCGTCTTAGGGTCCTCCTCTACCTCCCCCCATCTCTCTCCAACCCTTACCCACCTCTTCCACCCTCCCAAACCCCCCTCCTCCTCTGCCCAATCACATCCCTTTTCCCCCCTTCGAAGGTGATTGGATTGATCTTACGTAAGATTCTCTCTCTCTCTCATTGGGCTTTTAAAACTAGCCGATAACTATGAATAAACTGAAGCACTCTTGGATAAAAGGCTGCAATGTTAGAATGTTATACACAGACGTCTTCGTTGTCATCAATACCATCCTGGAATTTGCGAATACTATGTGCAAAATGGGCTCTGGTCTATCTTGCATAGAGTGGGGGTCTGAGGCCCCCCTTTCTTTTGAACAGCTGGTGGGGTGGGGACTGTGGAGGAATAGTCTCACTCCCTTCAGAGGAAGTTGTATAATTGGAACTTCTTCTTCTTCAGAAGTTCAGAGGCGAAGGTGCAATGCATTGCTGCCCTGATATTGTTCGTCTTCCATTTAATGTTTTTTTATCTTGCATAAGAATGTGTTGGGGGGGGGGGGGGTTACTTTCAGTATTAACCTTTACCTTGTCTTACTTCGCCCTAATGAACACCTTTAATATTCTTTGGAAGCCTCAAGAATTTCAAGTCAGTGGCCCCTTTGGTGTGCTAGTTCCATGCGACAATCTCGATGTAAGGCTTTTAGGTTCATTTCTTTGTCTAATCTATCTAAGTAATAACAATCGTGCTTCTCAGTTTGTACAGTTAGGGTCACATTTTAGCCTTCCCTCTCTAGTTGATGTTGAGTAGCTGGTGATACTGATAGCCATCGGTGAAGTAGCAAGTCTGGCTTGAGCCTGACCTCAGGCCAATGTTATTATTATTATTATTTTTTTTTTTTTTTTTGGCTCTATCACAGTCTTCCAATTCGACTATTAGCCATGTGTGTGGTATCATGCCGAAGGCTTTCTTATAGTCTATCCATCCCATGCTTAGGTTGGTTTTCCTTCTACTGTTCTTCATTACCATTTTGTCTATCAGGAGCTGGTATTTTTTGCCGCTACACTTCCTTCTGCAGCCTTTCTGTTGGTGGGGGATGGAGTTTGTCTCCTCTAGGTAGTTGTATAGCCTTTCACTGATGATACCTGTTAGTAACTTCCACATTATTGGTAGGCAGGTGATAGGCCTGTAGTTACTGGCTATATTTCCCTTACTCTTGTCTTTTTGTACTAAGGATGTCCTTCCTGTGGTCATCCACTTGGGTGCATGGTGATTTGAGATACAATGCTGGAGTTGTTCTGCTATTCGTGGGTGTAGGGCCTTGAGGTTTTTGAGCCAGTATCCATGGACTTCATCGGGACCTGGGGCTTTCCAGTTTGGCATTTTCTTTAGTTGGTGTCTGACTGTGTCTGTCGTGATCTCTGTGAATCTTTGTTTTATTCTCCTTGTTTCTTCTTCCTTGACTTCCTGGAGCCATGTTGCATGTTTATTGTGTGATACCGGATTGCTCCATATGTTTTCCCAGAGTCTCTTACTTGGTTCGGCTTCAGGAATTTCTTGGTGGTTGTCTTCCCCTCTTAGTTGGCTGTATAGTCTTTTCTGGTTAGTTCCGAATAGTTTGTTCTGTTGGTATCCCTTATTCCTGTTCATGTACCGTTGGATCTTATGTGCTTTGGCCTTAAGCCTCTGTTTTACATCTTCTATTGAGTTGTTTAGTCCCCTCTCTTGTACTTTGTATTTCTCGTTAAGTTCCTCCCTTGTTTTCTTGCTTCTTAGCCTTTTTTCTGCCATCTCTTTCAGTTTACTCAAGTCAGATCTCATCACCATAATTTGCTTTTCCAGGTGCCTTTTCCAAGGAGGTTGATGTTTTGGTTTCTGTTGGGTTGGTTGTTCTGGTGGTGTTGGTGTTCGTATCCCCATCAGTTCTGCTACTAATCTTGCTCCTGCATATGCCAAGTTATTTGTTTCTGTGATACTGGTGGTGTGTATTAT
The DNA here is from genome assembly GCF_015104395.2 of Macrobrachium nipponense. Lineage (NCBI taxonomy): Eukaryota > Metazoa > Arthropoda > Malacostraca > Decapoda > Palaemonidae > Macrobrachium > Macrobrachium nipponense. Next base: position 3,090,822 of record NC_087214.1, on the reverse strand, counting down.
GCCCATTATTATAATTATTATTATTATTATTATTATTAGGGAACGCTTAATTTGGTCTCTGTGAATTCCCGTACAGGGGAAATGCATGCCCAGAACATCGAATCATTCAAGTTTATGACTGAATTGTTACTTTTCCATACTGTGGGTGGGCATGGGCTCTACACATGCGTATATGTGCTTACTATATTAATTATATGTATACATATAGTGTCAAAGTGTTGTATATATAGATATGAATTATCTTCTGTTTTAGCCCGCTATATCGGTACGGCTATCAACCCTTGTATGGTTTTCATACTGGAATGTTAATCATTATGATGACCTGGTCGTAGCAATTATGCGTAAGCTTTGATATAATCATCTTGGTCTTCAAAAAGTTGAATGGCTTTTTTTTTCTGCATATGAATGCCATATTCAGTTTAGAGACATTAATATAACTGCTGTCTGGCTGTTGATGACCTCTTGTTTTTAAAGCATTTAGACACATAGTGTGTGTGTGTGTGTGTTTATGTGTGTGTGGTTCCATTGGCACCGTCAGACTGGTAGTGCGCCAGTCTATGTTTGCATTTTATTACAATCACAGTTTTATCTTTCTCCTCATTTTCCCATTCTCTCCCCCATGTAATGAAGCCATCATTCATACCTTTAATCCTCCAAGATTCATACATTCCTCCCCACCCCCACCTCCACCACCCCCCAAGGGTCAGGCGTTAGTACACGAAACGAACCTAACCTGTATTGAATCCATAGAGTAGTCTCTTTCCTTATTCTCTCTACCTTACTCCAAGTTCATGACCTGGAGAGAGAGAGAGAGAGAGAGAGAGAGAGAGAGAGAGAGAGAAGGGAAGACAGACAGACAGAGAGACGTCTTGTGTGGGTGGGGCGGCAGGGGAGGGGCGGTTGTTTGTCTCGTCTCTCGGGGAGAGTTTTACTGTCACAATATAGTATATTATTATAATGCCACTTGGCCTGTACTATTTGTCCTTTCTAATTAGTGAGTGTGTGTTTGTGTCTGTCTATCACTCATTAGGTGCATACCGAAGAGTTTGGCCTCGTTCATGTGTTTGCAAATTGTATTAGTCCTATGAACCTGTGTAAAAGGCGCTCTTTTTGGCCTAGTTCACATGTTTCCTAATTGCAGTAGTCCCGCGAACCTCTGTGTTAAGCTCTCTTTTTGGCCTCGTTCACATGTTTACAAATTGTAGTAGTCCTACAAACCTATGTAAGAGGCTCTCTTTTTGGCCTCGTTCACGTGTTTACAAACTGTAGTAGTCCTACAAACCTATGTAAGAGGCTCTCTTTTTGGCTTCGTTCACGTGTTTGCAAATTGTATTAGTCCTACAAACCTATGAAAGAGGCTCTCTTTTTGGCTTCGTTCACGTGCTTGCAAATTTTATTAGGCCCACAAACCATTGTAAGAGGTTCCCTTTTTTTACCTCGTTCACTTGTTTACTGATGGAGTACCTGCTAGTGTTAAGATATGTTTTCCCATGGCGAGCAGGCGCCAAGTAAGCGTGCCGGTTGGAGACAGCAACTGGCGTGAGTATGTAATTGAGGACCTAATAAACCACACGCCTCTACCACCGTGTATCTCTTGTCCCACCTTGACATCCAACATGGCGCAGTGATTCTTAAGGACCAACGTGACCCTCACCATGCCCTTCCAGCGTCGCTCAGCGCAGTCCACCCCAAGGGCCGCACGCCCTGTCGTTCCCCGTGGGCTCGTTCCTGCCCTGCAAGAAGCCAGGCAGGCCATGGCGGCACAGCAACAAATGATCAACTCCCTCCGTGATTACGACACACGCTACCCCCTCACCACGTCTCCCTTCGTCTGCAGCCCCGGAGAAGTGTGAAATCGAGCTGAACCCGCCGCGTTCAGATCCTGGAGAAGGTCGATGGAATGTTGGATCGAATTGTGCAGACTACCGCCGCACGAGGTCGTCCACCCCATCAGGCTATACTGCATGCCCCCTCTGCAACGAGCGCTGGACGCCAGATTCACCTCTCAGGAATGGAGTAACCTCACCGCTACGGAAGCCATGGATTTCATTCGCGATATTGTGTTACGCTCTACAAACCGTGCTGTGTTATGGTCGGAGTTTTTCAATGTGATACAAGGCCCAGGCGAAAGCGTTGGTGATTACTTTTTAAAGTGTTCCCAAAAGGCCACCGATTGCAATTTCCAGTGCCCTCAGTGTCTGTGTAGCCTAGCCGAATATATGTTATTACCTAAGTTAACGGTGGGCCTAAGTGATGAGGCTATGCGTCGTCATGTGTACCAATGTAGCAATGACATTAATAGTGTTAGCGCCCTTAGGGTGCCCCAACCTCACCGTCGTGACAGACCACCGCCCATTAACCAAGTTGCTGGGGGATCGGGCCCTTACGGAAATCTCCAACCCCCGTCTCTTCAGGCTGAAGGAGAGAACCCTGCAGTACCGCTTCAGGGTCAAGCATCTGCACGGGAAGCGTAACAGTGCGGCAGACTTCCTATCACGATACCCCACCTTGAAAGCCGATCCTAGCACCCATGACGTGGACCTTGACGAGGACCTCACCGACGCCATGGCGGCCGCTGTCTTGGCAGCAGTAGAGCACGACAGCTGCGTCGTGGACGAGGCGAGTGTCAGACATGCCGCCATCCGCGACCCCGTGTATCAGCTGCTCATGGCCAGGGTCCTGGCTGGGGACTGGGCGGACAGGAAGTCCCAGGAAGTTGCATGCCTTCGGCCCTTCTACGGTGTCAGGGAGAGGCTGGCCGTCGTCCAAGACTTAGTGACATACACATTTGAACAGGGCAACGTTCGCCTAGTTATACCGGAGCCCCTTCGTCAGCAGGTGGCTGCCAACCTACACGCGGGGCACCAAGGCCTGGACTCCATGCAACGACGAGCACACCAGACGGTATACTGGCCTGGACTCGAGGGGGACCTGCAGTATCGCCGCTCCTTGTGCGAAGAATGCGACGTTCACACACCATCCCAGGCCGCGGAGGAATTCATCATTACGCCGCCCCCTGAGTACCCCTCCCAGATGACGGTAGCAGATATGTTCCAGCACGACGGACACATGTACATGGCCTACGCAGATAGGCTCACAGGTTGGCTGGAGCTGGCCCACTTCCCCCACGGTACCTCCTCCTCTCACATCAAGACCCAGCTACGTCGCTACTTCGCCAGGTGGGGGGCCCCGGAGCAAATCTCCACGGACGGGGGTACTAATCTGGCAAGCGAAGAAATGGGGGAATTTTTCAAGTGTGGGGCGTGTCCGCGCGACTATCATCTGCCCAGTACCCTCAGTCCAACGGCAGGGCAGAGGACGCGGTCAAGGTTGGGAAGCGGATAATAATGGCCAACACAGGCAGTGGTGGCAACCTCGACACGGACAAGTCCTCTTTGGCTATGCTGCAGTACCTCAACACACCCCTCCGCGGAATGAATAAGTCACCCGCCCAGATGGCAGCAGGCAGGTAGCTCCGAGACGGCGTACCTACGGCCCGCTGGCACCTCACGGTAGACAAACACTGGGGGCCAACTCTCCGGCATAGAGAACGTCAGATGGCTGACAATGATGCTGCCCTCACCGAGAACAGACCCTCCAGAACGCTTCCCGTCATAAACCGGGGCTCCCATGTACGAGTGCAAAATCAAGCCACCAAGCTGTGGGACCGTACCGGTATCGTGGCGGAAACGCTCCCATACCGACAATACCTAGTCAGACTGAACGGCAGCGGGCGCCTCTCCCTCCGTAACAGGAAGCACCTGCGTCTCACATCATCGGGGCCCCAGCCAGGGCGAGCAACACCTGCCACGCATCCAGCCCCTCCCACGCCCAAGCAGCCACCGGTCAACCACCCTACACCCAGCCCGCAAGCAGTGCGGGAGTCACGCCCATCACGTCACGCCAGGAGGCCAGCTTGGATGAATGACTACATATGACGTCTTTGACTGTCATACACCCTTCTTATGTGTAATCATGTACATTACAGCAGCATCTGTTTATTTTTGTTTTATTGGATCTGTCCCATTACTCTATTGCATGCATCCAATTTAATCCATGTATTGTTCTTTTTATCTCCTATCCATGTACACCCATGTATTAATCTCGGGGGGGGGGGGGGATGGATGATGGAGTACCTGCTAGTGTTAAGATATGTTTTCCCATGGCGAGCAGGCGCCAAGTAAGCGTGCCGGTTGGAGACAGCAACTGGCGTGAGTATGTAATTGAGGACCTAATGAACCATACGCCTCTACCACCATGTATCTCTTGTCCCACCTTGACATCCAACATTTACCAATTGTAGTAGTCCCACAAACCTTTGTAAGAAGCTCTCTTTTGAGCCTCCTTCACGTATTTCCCAATTGTAGTAGTCCTACAATCCTTTGTAAGAGACTTTTTGGCCTCGTTCACCTGTTTCCCAATTGTGGTAGTCCCACTAACCTATGTAAGAGGCTCTTTTGGCCTCGTTCAAGTGTTAACAAATTGTAGTAGTCCTACAAACCTTTGTAAGAGGTTCTCTTTTTGGTCTCGTTCAAGTGTTTACTAATTGTAGTAGTCCTACAGACCTTTGTAAGAAACTCTCTTTTTGGCCTCGTTCACGTGTTTCCCAATTGTAGTAGTCCTAAAACCTTTGTAAGAAACTCTCTTTTTGGCCTTGTTCACGTGTTTACAAACTGTAGTAGTCCCACGAACCTTTGTAAGAGGCTCTCTTTTTGGCCTCGTTCAAGTGTTTCCTAATTGTAGTAGTCCTACAAACCTTTGTAAGAAACTCTCTTTTTGGACTCGTTCAAGTATTCGTAATTGTAGTAGTCCCACAAACCTTTGTAAGAAACGCTCTTTTGAGCCTCGTTCACGTGTTTCCCAATTGTAGTAGTCCCACAAACCTTTGTAAGAGAGAGACTTTTTGGCCCCCCCGTTCACGTGTTTGTCAATTGTAGTAGTCCTACAAACCTTTGTAAGAGGGTCTCTTTTTGGCCTCGTTCACGTGTTTCTCAATTGTAGTAGTCGTTAGATCCTATGTAATCAGTTTTTTTTCATCAAGTTTATGATATCGTAGGCTTGTACGAAATTTTTGGGACTTTTTTTGTAGAAAATGGTACGTTTTATTGTGGTTGTATAAGAAAAAGAATTTTGTAATCGAATCAACTTCATTGCTGGCGCAGATCTACCCATTCAACCGTCTGCGTAAAAGTAGGAGGAGGAGTTTTTGTCTCAAAATAATATTATCATCCGTTGGGCAGTGAATTTGATGCTATTACCTAACGGTTGCTACATCATTCAACTTTGGATTCTTGTCATTATTCTATTAAAATGGGAATCTGTTCCGGTGTTTTTGACGCGATTTGAAAAGTGACTTTGTGATGATGGTTCGTGTAACTAACGCCATGTTTGCGAACGTAGCATTTTCGAAATTCCCAGTAATTGCGTTTTTGTTGTTTCATTTCTTATGTTTTTGTCGTTTCATTTACATTTTGTATTTATTAGTGTCTAACATTTCTCCATAATAAAATCCTCGTCCAGTCTTTGCCAACCT
>NC_087214.1:3061872-3084789 GCF_015104395.2 Macrobrachium nipponense | reverse complement strand
TTTAGTTATTTTTATCGATGTATTTACTTTCATTTATTTATTCATTTATATTACTTTTTTATTTATTTATATGTATATATATATATATATATTTCATATTATATATATATATATATATATATATACTATATTGATTTATTTTTTTAATTTATGTATTTATTTTTACTTATTTCTTTTTCTATCTACTATTTGTTTTTTTTTTATTTACTTATATGTATGTTTATTTATTAATTTATTTATTTTCATTTATCTACTTATTTATTTATTTTTATTTATTTATTCATTTTTTAGTTATTTCTTTTTATCTATTCATTCATTTTTATTTATTTTTTAGTTATTTATTTTTATTTATTAATTTATTCATTTTAATTTATTTATTTATTTTATTTTTATTTATTTATTTTTATTCATTTATTCATTTTTCATTTTTTATTTATTCATTTTGTTATTTCTTATTTATTCATTTTTAATTTATTGTTTTTATTTTATTTAATTTGTTAAATTTCATTTATTTATTTATTCTTATTTATTCATTTATTTATTGTTATTTATTTATTTGTAAATTTCATTTATTTTTTTATCTATATTAATTATTTTCATCTATCTATTTTTCAATTTATTTATTATTTTCATTTTTTTTTTTTTATTTTTTTTCCATTGATATTATTTCTTTAATTTACCTTTATTCTTGAAGTAAACCATCTTTTAAACATGTTAAATTAAAAGTAATTGCTGCCTCAGCTGCAGTAATAATTTGTAGATCTATTTTCATAATTATGATTTTCTCGTTATTGCTTAAACCGCTGAACAACGCGCTGAAGGCTGGCATGTCTAAGACAGGTAATTATGAAAGTTAATTTTAATTCTATTCAAAGATGCCAGAGGCTGTGGTTAAACATTCGTTGTAAAACTCGTAGAGTTTTTCACGGTTACATTTTTATTTGAAGTCTGGATACTGACTATTCCTTGATCTACTTAAACTGGCTAGTAGAACGCCTATGGAGGTCATTTTCACATGCAGGACAGATATACTGTGATATTGTCATCGATGTCTCTCTCTCTCTCTCTCTCTCTCTCTCTCTCTCTCTCTCTCTCTCCTGATACTTCTCAATCTTTTCCCTTCTACTCTGGTGTAGAGTAGAAGGGAAAAGATTCAGTTGTTAAAGAGAGAAGGCGGTCTATTTAACTATATTGACATTTTAACATAGCTAAATTATGGTGTCTGGTGCCACATAAATCAGGAAAACACAAGGAAATGTTTACATTTTTATTGATTTCCAAGAAATATTTCGGTATATGACGTCATATCTGTAGTATGGCGTCATGATACGTTTAGCAAATTTCTATTATAGCTAGAATTAATATTAAACAGAGATTTCTTTGAAGAATTACAATTACAGTTACCTTAAGAATGTGTAATGAATAACATTTAAATTAAATTACAATTACTACAAGCCTGCCAGGTGTAAAGGTGTATGACCAGCATGCAACTGTCTAAGAGACTCTCCTACCACGCCCAGGAGGGGGTTATAAAGAACCACGCCCGCACAAAACATCAGGAGTCTTCTTGTACAGATGTTCAGCAAAGAACACAAAGTGGCTTCTGTGATATTGAATGGGGATAGCGCTACCATTCTCTCTAGATGCGTTGGTTCTTGGAGGCCTGTAGGATTGGTCTGGAAGTATGTAAGAAAGGGCGGTGGCCCTGCAACTGTGAAAAGGTAGGAGGAAGCTTAAAATCTTGTCCTAGCAGAACGGTATAACCTCCATAGTACATACCTTAGAGCGGTGAGGTCGGGTGACTCTCGACCAGACAGTAGGCAAGAACATCTTAGTGTGGTTGAGGTTTTCCTTTGTGATAAATTGGTACCTGTCAACCCGAGCTCCGTAAGGAATCTTAGCCTCGCGAATGATGGATATCTGAGCACCAGTGTCATCGAAAAACTTGGACCTGGTGGGTAGGATAGCGACCTCTGCGAGTTGCAACAAATATTGGGCCCTGCGCTGTAGGGTATACTAGAACTGAAGGATTGTCCGTCCTTGTTATTGCAATGGCAGTAACCGCTGTTGCTTTCTTGGGGCATCTCGACCAGGAACCGGTGTGCCTATGCACTTTGCACAAGTCGAAGGAACTCTCGCTGAAGTCGTGCTTGGGCCCATCTTCTGTAGTACTTTTGTCATGGGAATCATGGCTACTTCGAAGAGTAGTGGGGACAGTGAGTAGAACTGGAAGATCCCTCTCCCCTAATGTTTATTTTTTATTTATTTCTATCCCTTTTTATTTATTTATTTATTTGTTTATTTTTATTTATTCATTTATTCTTCTATATTGGTTATTTATTAATTTTTTATTAATTTATCTACTCATATATTTATATATTCTTATATATTTGTTTTTTATTAATTTATTTATATTTGTTTATTTATGTGTTTATTTATTTTTGTTTAATATTTATTCATTTATTTATTTATTTATTCACTTATTCTTCTATATTGGTTATTTATTAATTCTTTATTAATTTATCTACTCATATATTTATATATTTTTATATATTTGTTTTTTATTAATTTATTTATATTTGTTTATTTATGTGTTTATTTATTTTTGTTTAATATTTATTTATTTATTTATTTATTTATTCACTTTTAGTAATTTATCTATTTTTATGTATTTATTTATTTTTATTTATTTATTATTTTATATATTTATTCATATTTATCTATTTTATTTATATATTTTTTATTTATTTTTATTTATTTATTTTTTATTATTCAATTTATTTTTATTTTTATTTATTTTTTATTTATTCATATATATGGTTATGTACTATGTTTATTTTTATTGTTTTTATTTGTTCATTTTTATTTATTCATTTATTTATTTTTAATTTAATTATAATTTATTTTTATTCATTTATTTATTTTTATTTATTTACTCATTTATTTTTTATCTTTAGTTTTTTAATTTTTTGTATTTTGATATATTTATTTATGTATTCATTTTTTTATTTCTATATACTTACTCATTATTTTTTATTTGTTAATTTATTAATTTTCTATTAAATTTTTTTATGTATATATTGATTTTTTATTTATTTATTTATTTATGTATTTTTTATTTACTTATTTTCTAATTTATTTTTATTTTTATTTATTTGTTTATTGTCATTTATTTTTATGTATGTTTTTTATTTATTAATTCATTTTTATTCATTCATTTATTTAATTATTTATTTACTTTTATTAATTTATTTATCCAAACCAGAATTATTAATGAGTATTCCTTCTTAAACCACTTGTTTGAAGTGCTGACTATTGAGTTTATTATAAATTGTAAAAATCTGATATGTTCTGCCACTTATCATCCACCCACAACTTCTCATGTCAAAAATAATGACTTTATTCTTTCATTTGCGTCCTTCTTAAGGAATGTTCTCAGCCTTCATATACCGGCTATTGTTTGTGGTGATTTTAATATGAACCTTTTTAAAATGAATAAGTACGGTTATGTTGACTATTTTGTGAGTGGCATGTTTGAACTGGGTCTCTGCCCTCTTGTAACTATTCCAACTAAAATTAATCCGCAAAACCAAATCACTAGCTTTAGCCTGTTGGATCAGATTTGGATCTCACAGGGCGACGGCGTGAGACATTCTTTTGTTATTCCCATTGATATAATTGACCATTTCCCTGTTGAGAGAGGGAAGGTCACCTTTGCAATGTTGCTGTTTCATTTTGTTTTCACTTTTGCTAATGCTAATATAAATGGAACATTTGAGCTTTATTTCTCAAAAATATTTGAGCTTTATAAAAGAGCATTTCCTCTGTAAAATACACAGAAAAGATGAAAGAATCTGCTCCTTGGATGACTTCTAAGCTCAAGCAGTGTATCGCGAAGAAAGCAAAACTGTACAAGCATACCTAGCAGGAAAAATCGTTAAGTTGCAGTATATATGGTACAGAAACAGATTAACCAACGTTTTACGTAGATCAAAACGTGTGTACTATATGAAGAAGTTTTATGAGGCAGGCAAAAATTCTCTTGTGATCTGGCCTTGTCTTAAATCTTGTTGATAAGAGGAAGACGGTTACATTGGAGCGTACAGAGGTGTTTGACTGGGTATTAATTGGACGTGAATTATGCAAATGAGTATTTTATTACTGCTGCTGCTTCCATGGTTGGTAGTTTGTCACAACCTCTGCCTTATACATTTTTTTCAGCACCGATAATGGCCACCTGTTTTCTTTATCCTACCGATTTTTCTCAAGGTTTGGTTGTAATAAAGAGGCTGAAAAATAAGGGTAATAAGGTTATGGATATATCACCTCTAATTTTAAAGGAAAATAAACTTTTATTTTCACAACATTTTGTTGAGTTATATAACCTAACAATACCCAAATGCTTTTAAAAAGACTAGGGTTACTCCAGTTCACAAATCTGGATCCAGCACAAATTTGGACAATTATCGACCTATATCTGTCTCACCTACAGTGTCTAAGATATTTGAAAAACTTACACTCATGAGAATGGAAAGTTTCATCGATGTAAATTCATTGCTTAGCCCATGTCAGTTTGGCTTCCATTGTGGGAAAAGTACAACTCATGCTATCATAAAGTTGTTTTCTACTCTACTCACGGCTCACCATCAGAAAATGTTTAATGTGTGTTTCTTTTTAGATTTAAGAAAAGCATTTGACACCATATCTCATAGTATCCTACTACAAAAACTGGCCCATTACGGATTTAGAAGCCAGTGTCATGAATATTTGAAATCTTATTATCAGAACAGGGAGCAGTATGTATTTTTAAATGGCCTATGCTCTGATTCTAAACCTGTTACTTGCGGAGTTCTGCAGGGTTCTATTCTTGGCCCATTGTGTTTGAATTGATTGATCAATGATTTACCATTGGCAGTTGGAGTTGAGACTGTGTTATTTGCTGATAACGCAGCCTTTGTTGTCACGTCATGCTCTTTAGACGGATTATTTAATAACATCAAAAAGCTCTTCTCAGACTTGGAGAAATATCTAAAAGCTAATATACTCTTGCCAAACTCCAAAAAGAGTAAGTTAATGTTTTTTTACTCGCCCCCGGCAAAGAATTTACCTGACATATTCTTCGCAGGAGAAGCCATAGAGTGTATGAATGAATTTAAATTCTTAGGACTAACAACAACAAGAACTTTGTCCTTTCCTAAACATATTAGCAATGTAACCCTAAACATCAGCCGAGTAACAGGAATTCTAGTTGGCATACGTGATGTTGTCCCTACTCGTGTGCTTGTAAATCTGTTCTACGCTGTTGCCCTTCCATACTTGAACACCCATTTGATGGTTTGGGGTTCAGTGCCTGCCAGTCACCTCACCAGACTCAATTCCAGTGTCAATAATTTGCTGAGAACTATCTTAGGAGTTAAATGGGTTGATAATGTCCCCCTGTTGGGGACTGGGGAAATGTACGTTAATTTGAAGCTATTGAGGCTGAGGAGTCTCTATAAATACAATCTCTTTAAATTTTTAAGACTTTTACTGAGTGGGAAGTATACTGAGATGTACGATATTTTACTTCGTCCATATCTCCAAATACACTCATATGAAACAAGAGGAAATATATTTCGCCATCCTCATTTGGTTCGTGAGGTGGAGTGAAGATTTTTACCACATCAAATGATATTGCTGTACGATAGTCTACCACCCACCTTATTTGAGGGCTCTCTGCGTTCATACAAATCATCACTGATGGGCGAACAATAGTTGTCTTTTATAGAACGGTAGAATAATAAATTTTTAACTTTTGTTTTAGTGTCTCTAGTCTGGTGTTTTAGTTAGACTCTACAATAGTTGATTAAATTCTCACTTCATTGTTTTATATGCTGTAATTTTGTCGAGTCTGTGCTATTACATGGATTCCATTGTTTTTAAATATTGTTAACTTTATGTATTGGTGTGTGTGTTTTTGTCTTGATTTCGTTGTTCTAAATATTGTTTAAGTTTGTATGTATTTAATGTCTGTGCTTTATGCTGATTTTATTGTATTGACGTTTTTATGTAGCCTGCCATATAAGCTGCTGCAGCTTCGGTGGCTTTACTAGAACTGTGTGGAGAATTGTATTAATATGACATAAATAAAAACTAAACTAAACTAAATAATTTATTAATTTCTTATTCATTTTCTATTTATTTATTTTTAATTATATATTGATTTTTTATTTATTTGTTTGTATTTATATATTGATTTTTTTTATTTATTTATCTATGTATTTATATTTATTTATTATTTTTTAATTTATTTTATTTTTATTTTTTATTAATTTATTTATTCTTATTAACTTATTTATTTGTATTTATTTATGTTTATTTATTAATTTATTTTTATTCATTTTTATTTATTTATTTATTTATTTTCATTTGATTATTTATTCATGTATTCATTTATCTATTTTTACTATTTTTTATTTCTTTAATTTATTAATTTTTGTATTTTATTTATAATTTATTTATTTTCTATCTTTTTATTTATATTTATTTATTTATATTTATTTCTATATTTTTTTTCATTTACATATTCATTTTTTATTTTTTTTATTTTTATGTATTTATATTTTTTTTATTTATTTGTTTCTATTCATATATGTGTTTGTTTATTATTTGATTAATCTTTTTTTATCTTATATTATCTATTTTTATTAATTATTTATTAATTTTCATTTGATTATTTATTGATTTATTAATTTATTTACTTTTATCTATTCATTTTTTATTTATTTATTTATTTATATTCATTTTTTATTTAATTTTATTTTTATATTTATTTTCTTATCTATTTGTCTATTATATATATATATATATATATATATATATATATATATATATATATATATATATATATATATATATATATATATTCATTTTTCATTTACTTATTTTTTATTCTTTTATTTATTATTTTTTGATTTATTTACTTATTTATTTATTTTCTTTATTTATTATCATTTATATTATATATTTTATTGTTATTTATTTATCTATTTTTTATTTTTTATTACTTTTTTTATTTATTTATTTATTTATTTATTTATTTATTTATTTATTTATTTCAATTTATTTATTTATTTATTTATTTTATTTATTTATTTATTTTGATAAATATTTATGTATTTTATTTCATTTTTTATTCATTTTTATTGATTTATTCATTTTTATATATTTATTTATTATTTATTCGTTTTTATTTATTTATTTATTTTTATGTATGTGTTTATTTTCATTGATTTTTATTTGTTTATTTTATTTATTCCTACTTTCATTTTTAGTATTATTTTTTCATTTTATTATTAATAATATTACTTTGTTATTCTTATTTTTTTTCATTTTTATTTACATAAACATCATTTATATTTAGAAATTTTATTATTATTATTTTAATAATAATATTTATTATTTTTATAATTTTATATTTTTTATTTTTACAGTTATTAGTTGTATTATTAAATTTCATTATTATCATTTTACTAGTCGTAGGTATATTAATATATTTTTATATATTTTATTTTTTACAATTATTTTTATTCGTATTTTTATTATTTTTATATTTATAACTATTAATTATGGTTTATTTCTATTACAATTATTTTATTTATACTACATTTCTATTATTTTGAGTGCATTTTTTAATTTTAATTTACTTTGATATTATTTCATTTCTGTTACCTCTATTCTTGAAGTAAACGAACTTTTAAACATGTTAAATTAAAAGTAATTGCTGCCTCAGCTGCAGTAATTATATGTAGGTCTATTGTCATAATTATGACCTCCTCATTATTGCTTAAACCGCTGAACAACGCACCGAAGGTTGGCATCTTAAAACAGGTAATTTTAAGAGTCAATTTTAAATCAATTAAAAGATGCCAGAGGTTGTAGTTAAACATTCGTTGTAAAACCCGTCGAGTTTTTCAGGGTTCAATTTTTATTCCAAGGTTGGAATTCCTGGGTACTACTACAGGCTATTAGAGCGCCTAGGGTCATTTTCACATGCAGGGTCAAGATTAGTGTACATATTTATATTTGTCTTTACAAATAAAATATGATTTCATAGTCATCAAAGTCATTCTCTCTCTCTCTCTCTCTCTCTCTCTCCTCTCTCTCTCTCTCTCTTGATACTGCACATTATTTTGCTATTTTTATCTTTATAATTATTATCATTATTATTATCATTATTATTTTGAATTTATTTTATCATCATTATTTTAATTGTATTTACAATTTTATTTTATCTTTATTATTTTTACTCTTTTATATAATTCTTCTTATTATTATATAAAATATAATTTATTATATTTTATTTTAATTTTAATTTTTATTAGTTAGTACCAATATTTTATTATTTTGTTTTTATTATTTCTTTATCTATTCTTATTATTTTTATCGTAAACTTTTATTATTATTATTATTTTATTAATTTCATTTATATACCATTATTTTAATTTTTAATGTATTGTATGTATGCATGCATACATACAAACATACACACACAAATATATAATATATATATATATATATATATATATATATATATATATATATATTATATGAGTATGCATTTGATTGCATGCATGCAAGCATGCATATTTGTATGTCTGTATGAACATATGTACTTATATCTCAAGAAGCCACGAAAACGCTGCATACACTGCACAATAATGTATTTTGATCAACAATGGTTTATAATATATATCGATCCTGGTGAGTGTGGGTCGGTGAGAATCGTGTTTACATGTCACATGCAGGTGTGACAAACGACGCAGGTGGTGCCTGAGACGCATGCACGCGTCCTTTGATAGAAATGACCTGCCTTTGTCTACAGCTCGCTGTGTACCTTCCGCTTTCATCGATTTGGTGGGCCACGGGATTATCCCAAGTCCCGACGGTCTCCAGTTCCGTCTTTTCACTGACAATGGCTGGCGGATTTTGCGATGTTTTCAGAGATACGAAGATATAAATGCTTTTACCGCAGAACCAGATACACCTGGATTTTCATCTCCCAATATGTCTGCAGATGATGAAATCGAGAACGCAATTTGTTTTGTCACCACAAAATTCAAATATGTTTGTTCCAGATCGACTTCTTTTATTTGGAATGTATTGCACTGGTTTATTTATTTATTCTATTTTATTTTTATCTGGGCCTGCCTCCTGTGGATTATCGACGAAATGTATTTTTTTTTCTCTTGTGAATTATCAACGAAATGTTTTTTTTCTCCTGTGAATTATCAACGAAATGTAGAACTCCTAGAATTCGATGTAATTTGTCCCTTAATTGCCATCAGCCTTCTCACTCCTTTTGTCTCGAATGCCTCAAGCGTAGTCCTGTAATTCACTTATATGCGACGTCTACTTATATGAGACTTGATCATAATCACTCACAGGAAGCGCATCATTTCGTTCACAGTAACCTGGACAAACTTTCGCAGCAGATATTTGGGGGTACTGTCACCTCGCTCTCGCTGTCTCCGACTTCTTTCGACACCGTTATTTTCAGTGTCGGTTGAAATTTCATCCCTGTCTCTTGCACCAGGCTCATAATTTAATTGCCTTCTAAATCCCATTCATTTTCATATTTAGAAAATTAACCGAGAAAGTCTACAAAATGATTATCCTCAACGAGAGCTCTTCTCTCAATCTGCCGGCGGTCAGCTCGAGGATGTCTTACACTTAACTCCTCCTCCTATGACATATTGATGAAAAATAATGAATTTTAGGGAAATACGTGCATTTATATGAATTCACAGTATGACAACTGGCAGATTGTAAGCACATCAAGAAAAAGCAGGCCAGTATTACAATCATCAGACTTCCACATAAAAGGAAATAACCAGTGACCGTATTCGATACAGCCGTATTCTGGGCTACTTTAGTAAACGTATCGTGTACGTCACAGACGTAGTCAAAGGGTTAAATACTACTGTATCTGTAATTAATATTAATAATAATGATAATAACAATAATAATTATGACAATAGTCTTTTATTTTAAATGAAATCCTTTTTAAATGCGTATAAAAACAATATTGAAATCGTCTCTTTGCGATACGTTTTGTAAATCACAAATAAACTTTGTTAAGCAAATGCTGGAGTCTTGATGAATGTGACACACACACACACACAAGTTACAACTACAAACACACACACTTCGTCTCTCGTCAGTGTCATTGTATAAGTGGTGGAAACAAGACGTACCAAACCCCAGCTCTGAAGACTTCCTCATCCGAGTGAGTGTTTTATCATATATTCATTTATTTTCGTTGTCATGTTTTTTGTATGATGTTATTTAACTCCGTCTCTCTCTCTCTCTCTCTCTCTCTCTCTCTCTCTCTCTCTCTCTCTCTCTCTCTCTCTCTCTCTCTCTCTCTCTCTCTCTCATAATAAATGGTGAAGAATCAGAAAGGGCAGATGTGACAAGCGGAGTTCCTCAGGGTTCTGACCTTGGCCCTCTCTTGTTTTATATTTACATTAATGACATTGATGTAGGCTTAACTAGTAGGATAGACAAATTTGCAGATGACACCAAACTAGGTGTAAATGCAGCAGACCCAGATGCAGTGGAAAGTTTAAGAAATGATCCAATGAAAATAGGAGAGTAGTCAATAATAAAAGTTACCAAGTGCTCTATTTTTTAGTTACTATGCAGAAGGTAAGAGTATAAAGTATTGCATTACCATTTCCATAAACACCTTAATTAAATTTATTTTCTGTTATATACTCGACAGTTTCAAGTAAAATTAACCATTGATAATAATAAACATAACTAAAATTCATAAATATAGATTTCTAAACGTATTTTTCATCAATATATAGTCCTTGAAATACATAGTTTCTAATCAGGAAAGCGAAAAAATCGTGGTTGCCATGGAACCCACTATGACACTTCATTCATAAAAATATATAGATAAACAAACACTCTACACAGCTGCCAAACTCTCCTGTAAAAAGAACCTTATATTGTCGTATCTAATGTATTTAAAATTACGTTTTTGTATAATTTAAACAACTTTTTAATCTTAAAGTATGATCAATTATTGTAATGACTTAAAAGATGACATTGAAGGGAAGAACCTTATAGATATCTTTTACTTTTGTATGGCTACACTGCAGACACCATCGGCTGCATGGAAAACCATGGACGAATCTATGTAATTTAGAGAATCAAAACCCATTATAAATTAGTAACATAGATTTTAAAAGGTGTCCATATAATAAAAAATAATTATTTTACATATTTATCAACAATACTGCTTTTTAAAAAGCATATAAAAGAAATTATTTTCCTGTTGTACTCCCAAATTTTGGTTACACTGAAAGAAATCGTCTGCAGATACACACACTCATAGTAAACACAACCACAGCCAATCAGAGGCGATGTTGATTACGTAATTGACAGTCAATCAGAATGTCACTTAGTCAGAGGAACCCTTTGCCATATGAGCTGCTGTTGGATAGCTGCCTCAAATTCTCAAATACTGGATTCGTCGTGTCTAATTTTCTTTGATCTCTTTAGGGAGTCCAGAAACGATTTCAATATTGTTTTTATACGTATTTTAAAAGGATTTCATTCGAATAAAAGACTGTTATTATAATTATTAATCGTATTATTATTATTATTATTATCATTAATATTAATTACAGATACAGTAATATTTAAAGGCCAAATTAAACAGAAAATTACGATTAAAGTAAGGGCTATTTTAAACAATAGCCTTTTTAATTATCAACAAACGTGTTAAAAGAGCTTGATTTTACGTCAATTTAGGGTAAAAACCAATGATAGAATAAGTTTTACTTTATTTCTCACGAATACTAATGGTTAAAAGTCTCCACGCTAAATATCAGCGTTAATTAACATCGAATAAAAAAGCTAGTTTGCTAATGTTTACGTTCTCGTCTGGAATCGAATTTATGAATGAAATGTGACGTCACTGGCCGTAGTAGGCTTGCGAATTTTAAAACAAAAACTATTATCTATTACGACCAAATTATATATAAAAGTTTTTTTATAATAATAAATAAAAAATAAGTTTTATTTTTAAATAATTCATGAAATTACTGGTTAAAAGCTGAATTTATCAATAAATATAAGTCATGAGATCGCTACTCACGACTTATGGCACAATGCTAAAAGAAAAACAGAAACTGGCAACTTTTGCTCAAATTTTGCGTTATTTGCGTTCGATAAATGAGTCAGTTACACGACAGTTATTTGCATGAATGTTCATAATCATTCATAGTTGTATGACAATGCGAAGTATTTACTCCATTTTTATTCAGTGGAAAGGATTTTTATTTTTGTCATTTTAATAATACAAAGACAAAATCTGCTGTTAAGTAAATTTAAGAAAGACATGAATGAATTTTGAACTCGAATATATTTAACTGAAGTTAAATCACGAGAATTTAACCAATTTACTATTTATATGCATCTGCTTTTAGGTAAAAAAAAAAAAAAAAGCTTCGTCTGTCGTAACTATGCAAGAATTGTAATTACAATTGTAGTAATTACGCTCATTGATGAGTATAGCTACCCTTAAACATTCTGGAATTCTGAAATTGCTGCTACACGATATATAAAAATCATGGACTGATGAAAAATGCTTATGCCACGAAATAGCAGAGAACTGATAGAGTATTTCGTACTTTCTTGGCACACATTTATATTGGGAGCAAATCAAGTGCGTCATTTCAGATTTTTATTTGTTTGGGTGGGTTGGGGGGAGGGGGGTGGGGGGGGGGGGGGGGGGGGAAGTTGGAGGGTCAAAGACAAGCCTAATAAGCTGTTCTTTTAATTTTTTTTTCTTCTATTTATATGTTTTTTGAAGCCACGCGAGAAAGGCACTTCATCAAAAACTATACATGCTCACACTACTGTTTGTTTATCTCATCATCACTGGTAGCTTATAGTAAACATTTAAGGATCAGAAACGTAATATTTCTGAGAAATTTCATATATTTATGATTGCATTTTCTTTAACTGTTACTTGCCCTGTTACTGCTGGACATTTATCAGTGAAGTTTGACGCCAATATACTTTTGCTATAGACTGTAAAACAGCTTAGGCATATTTTGGTCGCCTGTCAAGGTATTATTTTTCCTCAAATGACACCCTAGTGTTTATGATCTGGGCTTTTGCGATCGAAGGCATCTGATGTTTAGGTATAAGCTTTTTCATGTCTTCTGAGGCGCGCTGTAAGCTGAATCTCTCTCTGTCTATGAAAAAGAAAAAAAAAAAAAAAAACTTTATTTTGGGGCACTATATAATGGCAAAACTGCCAGTGTTCTTGCTGTTCGAACATTTACATATTGTTTTCGACAAAGGCCATTTGAATGACGGCAATGTAGATGATGTCTCGCCAATTTTTGAATAAGAATGGTGTAGACTATCGTAATCCTTGGAAAATCTCTCTCTCTCTCTCTCTCTCGTAGTTAAAAGCTTCGGAAATTGTAGTAGTCGTACGAACCTTTGTAAGAGGCTCTCTTTTTAGCCTCGTTCACGTGTTTATAAATTGTAGTAGTTGTACGAACCTTTGTAAGAGGCTCTCTCATTGTTTTCGACAAAGGCCATTTGAATGACGGCAATGTAGATGTCTCGCCAGTTTTTGAATAAGAATGGTGTAGACTATCGTAATTCTTAGAAAATTCTCTCTCTCCCTCTCTCTCGTCGTTAGAAGCGTCGGAAATTGTAGTAGTCGTGCGAATCTTTGTAAGAAGCTCTCTTTTTTGCCTCGTTCACGTGTTTATAAATTGTAGTAGTCGTACGAACCTTTGTAAGAAGCCCTCTTTTCGGCCTCGTTCAGGTGTTTTAAATTGGTACGAACCTTTGTAAGACTCTTTTTGCCCTCGTTCATGTGTTTGCCAATTGTAGTAGTTGTATGAATTTTTGTAAGAAGCTCTTTTTGGCCTCGTTCACGTGTTTATAAATTGTAGTAGTGGTATATGAATCTATGCAAGAAACTCTTTTTGGCCCCGTTCACGTGTTTATAAATTGTAGTAGTCGTATGAACCTATGTAAGAAGCTCTCTTTTTGGCCTCGTTTGTTTATAAATTGTAGTAGTTGTACGAACCTTTGTAAGAGGCTCTCTTTTTGGCCTCGTTGTTTGCCAATTGTAGTAGTCGTACGAATCTTTGTAAGAAGCTCTCTTTTTGGCCTCGTTCACGTGTTTTCCAATTGTAGTAGTCGTAAGATCCTATGTAAACAGCTCTTTTTTTTTTCTAGTTTATGTGTTTGTTTGGAAAATGTCCAGCGTTACGGCCGGCCACGTTCAGTGATATCGTAGACTTTTACGAAATTTTTGGGACATTTTTTGTAGAAAAAGGTACGTTTTATTGTGGTTGTATAAGAAAAAGAATTTTGTAATCGAATTAATTTCATTGCTGGCGCAGATCTACCCATTCAGTTACTGTGCGTAAAAGTAGATTTAGGAGGAGGAGTTTTTGTGTGTAAATAGTATTACCTCCCGTTGGGCAGTGAAGTTGAAGCCATTACCTAACGGTTGCTACATCTTTCAACTTTGGATTCCTGTCATTATTCCATTAAAATGGGAATCTGTTCCGGTGTTTTTGACGCGATTTGAAAAGTGACTTGGTGATGATGGTTCGTGTAACGCCATGTTTGCGCACGTAGGATGTCGTTCGAAATTCCCAATAATTGTGTTTTTGTTGTTTCATATACATTTTGTATTTATTAGTGTCTTAAATTTCTTCATAATAAAATCCTCGTCCAGTCTTTGCCAACCTGTTTGGGAGGTTTTCCCCTTTTTTTAGGAGGTCCGGTCGTCCGTCCCTTAAACCAATATGGCCGACCTGAGATCAAAAAGAAACTCGTAACTTTAACAGACGATAATAATTTAATTTGACGTCAATTCACTTACATTTTCAACCTCAATGGCGTTAATTATTGGCAGAAATTTATCTGAATCGGTTAACTATGAATTAATGTGATCATCGTGAAATCGTGCAAGCCGAACAGCGGCTTGAATCTGGGACCGTCGTCTCGGGAACAGAAATGATTAAGTTGAATATGTCCCTAATTCTTATACGTTTTCATCCCGGGATTAGTTTTGTCGTAGCAGGGATTCTCTGCCGTCGCTCTCAGGCTGCGAGTGCCCCATTGAACTCGGAATGCCTGTAGTCAACCTGGACTCGTGTGCCCTGTCCGATATAGCCGCTTGGTGGCGTTAAATGCTGGCATTGCTGGGTATTCTGTCCTCTGGGACCCTGGGCATGGCGACGTATCCATTGCACTCTTTTGTTTATCAATCTTCTTCTTCTTCCCAGCTTTATCCCTATTCGGGGTCGCCGTTTCTAATAAGTCTGTTCCATCTCTTTTGTTTATAAATAAATATGTCTATCCTTGATCCTAGATCATTACTGACGCAAATAGGGCCTTCCTCGGCCTTTTGCAAGGCTGTTGCACACTATAAAATGCCCACCCTCCTTAAGCATGTTAACTTTGGACAACTCGTTCATTCTGAATTCGCACTGACAACGTTGTCGGCGTCTTAGATTCAGCCAGGCTTGTGCTGGCACGGGCTCTTGCTTCATAGAAGGCCGCAACTGTAAATTTAACACCTAGTTTACGTGTTTGGAATCTGTAGTTGTGTAAACCTTTGTAACAGCTCTCTTTTTCTACTCAGTTCATGTGTTTGGAAGTTGTAGTATCCATAGATATAAAAGCCTAGATGCCGCATCGGCCGGCCGGACATACGTCATCAGGTCCGCCATCTTGGCGCGGTAATTCAAACAATGCAGCAGGCTGCAGTATATGACGTTTTTTCGCCACTATTCGCTTAATATTGCACGGATTTTTTTGTCTGATGGCTCGTTACAAAGCTTACATAATTCCCTACAAGGATCTAATAAAATAAAGTTGTTCCTTATTGTTTGAAAGTTAACTTGCAATGACTTTGTTTTAGCAGGTAGGGGGAAGGGGGCTAATTGTACACAAATGTTAATTATTTACCCATAACTATTGCTGTAAACAATTATTTGAAATGCTGTGATAAGACAGATTACTAAAGTAGGCCTACAGCTATGGATCTGTGAAACTTAAGTAAAATCTTTGTCTCTCGAAGTGCTCTTAAAAAATCCCCCAATATAATTTTTGTCACAGGCCTACAAGTTTAAGTCATAAAACTGTAGGATTGAGCCTAAAATAAACTACAGTAGGCCCTAGAATAACTAGGAGTTCTGTGTTATCTAGCCTTTGCATCTCTGCCTGCTCCTTTGAGCCTGGGGGTGGGGGGGTTCTTCCAATTTTTTGGAACGGGAGGCTCCTCAGTGAATTCTGACCTCTAGACCTGGCTTTGGAAAATTTAGGGGGGATCAAGAGACCTCGTCTAGTGGCAAAAGTGACCTATCTCTAGACCTAATTTTATATGGTGAAATAATTATATAGAACTTAAGCCTATACTTTGAAGTAACAGTTCTCAAAATGTATTGCACAATGATTTATTTTCATGATATTTGTTCTTACATTGAATGTATATATAACATTTATTGTACATCTGTGCATTTATTTATAAATATTCCCAGCATTTTAAACAAGTTTTTTTTCATTGCTGTTTCCAACAGTTTAATGATACTACACTGTAATAATAATCTATATGCAATGATATGAAATTAGCAGGCTATATCAAAACATCAACAAAAACTCATTGTGTGCCTTGCTTGGCCATTTAGTTCTTATTACAAGGACCAGATTAACACTTTAATATTACATAGCTATAATGCCGTGAAAGAAATCTAGAAACATCAAATTAGTGTCCAACATACACGATTTACCCTATTGACCTAATGGCCCTTAAACAAAATTGTTTTAACCATTTTTTTTCGTAGGCTGTCTTATCACAGCATTTCAAATTATTGTTTACAGCAATAGTTATGGGTAAATAATTAACATTTGTGGACAACTAGCCCCCTTCCCCCTACCTGCTAAAACAAAGTCATTGCAAGTTAACTTTCAAACAATAAGGAACAACTTTATTTTATTAGATCCTTGTAGGGAATTATGTAAGCTTTGTAACGAGCCATCAGACAAGAAAATCCGTGCAATATTAAGCGAATAGTGGCGGAAAAAAAAAAAACAAAAACGTCATATACTGCAGCCTGCTGCATTGTTTGAATTACCGCCCCAAGATGGCGGGCCTGATGACGTGCGCCAGCCTATTCAGCTAGCGGCCGATGCGGCATCTAGGCTTTTATATCTGTGGTAGTATTCGTATGAACCTTTGTAACAGCTCTTTCTTTTACTCAGTTCAAGTGTTTGGAATTTGTAGTAGTCGTACTGAATCTTTGTAAAAGCCCTTTTTAATTTACAACGAGGTGGCCGACCTGAAAAATCAAAAAGAAATTCGTAAATTTAACAGACGATAGTAATTTAATTTGACGTCAATTCACAAACATTTTCAACCTCAATGGCGTTAATTATTGGCAGAAATTTATCTGAATCGGTAAATTATGAATCAATGTCGTAATTATCGTGAAATCGTGCAAGCCGAACAGTGGCTTGAATCGCCCCCAGAGATCGTCGTCTCGGGGACAGAAATGATTAAATAAAGTCGAATATGTCTCCAATCCTTATTTATTTTTATCCCAGGACGAGTTTTGTCGTAACAGAGACTCTCTGCTGTCGCTCTCAAGGCTCCAAGTGCCCCATTAATTCCGAATGCGCCGTAGCCGACCTGGTTGGGTGCCCTGGGCCTGGACGGTATAGGCACTTGGTGGCGTTGAATGCTGGGTATTTTCTATACTATGGGACCATGGGCATGGCGACATACCCATTCACTCTTTTTATATCAATAAATATGTCTACCGTTGATCCTAGATTATTTTTTACGTCAGTTAGGCCTTCCTGGGACTATTGCAAGACCCGTTGCACACTGTAGGCCCGTGTTGGTATAGCATCTCAAATATGGTTGCCCCAACTTATTTTACTTCAGTAATACTTCATCCGTGTGTACTAGTTCAACTCAATTTTCATTGAATGCTCTGGAAAATGTTTATTGCCACCAAATGCTTTGTACAAAAATGTCTGGTACACAAGTTATGCTAGGTGTAGTATTGCTATTTTAATCAATAAGTGACTTACAATGAAATGAGTATTCATGAGGCAGATTTATATTAGTAGGAAACTGAATTTCAATTTATAGAAGTAGTCTTCTGTCTGCCATGCACTCAAATATTATTGATGATTGCTTCACTTGTTTTCTTTGATTGTATCAAGCAGTACTATATAGTGCCTTCTCATCATTTCTAAAGCTCTCATATAAGATGTGTGAAATACTCTCTCAGTTCTACCTGCTGCAGCTTTTGTGCGCTTCCTCAGAATCATACAAATGGAAAAATTTTTAGCAATGTCTTCCCCTCCACACTTCTAGGACTGAATTTCCAGTCTTAGTAGTGTTGTTGTATTCCAGGAATCGCCTTTGCAATTCCTGTTGTTGCATTAGGTCCAGAAATGGGAAAACAGGTTGGCTCTGTAAACGGCCAGAAGATTTTCAAATTGAATGGTCAGTATTTGAGTACTATATATACGTATATATATATATATATATATATATATATATATATATATATATGTGTGTGTGTGTGTGTGTGTGTGTGTGTCCTCTTATACTGACAATTCAATTTGAAACTCTTCAGGCCTATTACAGAGCCAACCTGTTTTCCCCAATTCTGCATTGTTCAAATCGCCTCCCTAGAAGGCTTATTTCTGCTTGTGTTGCAAGTTTTATCGGTAATTTATAATCACAGGTCCGTTTTAGAATTATGCTACAGTAAAAAAAAAAAGTGCTCTCTCTCTCTCTCTCTCTCTCTTACACGAGTGTGATACACAATTCATGCAAAGTGTATTCCTATATTATTGATGATGACTTCATTTGTTTTTCTTTTGATTTGTGTCATTGGGGAAATTGTTTGCAATGTCTCTTTGGTAACCTCATTCCCTGTTGCCCCCCCCCCCCCCCCCCCCCCCCCCCCCCCCCCCCCCCCCCGCACACACACGCTTCCAGGACTGAATTTCCAGTCTTGGTGGTAGTGTTGTTGTATTCCATGAATTGCTTTTGCATTAAATATCTTTATAGATTAAAGATATTTATGTGTTGTGTAATTAAAGGTTTTAATTTATTTTTTTCTTTCTTTCTGAGAAATATAAAATGGTCGCAACTTCAAGGACAAGCAGTGACACAGATCTCAAGATATCACAGCTTCATCAGTTGCAATAGTAGTAGTAGTAGTAGTAATAATTCTAACCCTCTGATCCTATAGTCATATGATCCAATAATGTTTCCTAAAAACGCCAAGAGAACTAATTAAATAATTTCAAGGCTGGTTTAATAATATTGTTTTGTATTTGTGGAAGACAAGGCTTGGCATTGAGAGGTGGAAGAGGAGGAAATGGAGGGTTTGTACTCCAGGAATTGCTGTTTCATTGGGTCCAGAAATGGGGTTAAACAACAGGTTGGCTCTGTTTAGGCCTCAAGAGTTTCAAATTGAATGGTCAGTATTTAGGTGGAGGTGGAGGAGAAGGAAGGAGGTGGAGGGTGTTGTATTCCTCAAATACTACTGCCCATTCAATTTGAAACTTGAATCCTAAACAGAGCCAACTTGTTTTTCCCAATTTCTGGACCTAATTGCAAAAGCGATTCCTGGAATACAACACCCTCCATCTTCTCCTTCACCTCCTCCTTAGGATGGCTATTTCCAAATTCCCAAAAAGGACTTTTTTTTTTTTTTTTTTTGCCAACACCAGTTTTTAACCTAAATTAAACATGATCATTGAGGAGTTGAAATATAAAATGTTATATAACTTGACTTGAGTGTTTAAATGTCAAATAGGGTATGATTAAAGAACTGAAATTAATTAATATTCAATTTTATTCATGATGGAAAATTTTAGTACATAACTGGGGTGAGAAAACTAACATTATTTCAGAAACTATAGGAATTAGCAATCTAATGTTTGTATTTTGTCCCTTTCCTTGCCATCCCTAAAAGTTTTCTGTTGGCTAGAAGTATTTTGTACATGGCTGGGCACTCTTCTGAAAAGTTGTTGTAGTGATATCTAGGTGTTATGGCCCAATGTCCTGTGACTAAGGTTTTGTTACATCAATGCTTGTTGATCAAATTTTGACTCGCACACCAAAGCTCAATTCTCTCTCTCTCTCTCTCTCTCTCTCTCTCTCTCTCTCTCTCTCTCGTTATTTTCACTGTACTCTGATTATTCTATCTCTCTCTGTTTTTATGCTATCCTATCTACTATTATTTCTTATAGCTACCATTACATTGTTACAAATTTGGAGCTCGGCTTTGACTGCGTCCACTTGAAGACAGTTTCTCTCATTTGTCCAAGCTGAAGTCGTCATTGAGAAAACCCGTTCTGTGTGAGCACTGCTGCATGGGATAGAGAAAATATAAGCACTCACCTTCTTCAGATTTGTTAAAGGGACCTCACAATTACAGAACAGCTTGAGATAACGTTCCTCACTGTGGTTATCTATCATCTCAGGAGTATTGATAATTGCCTCCACAATCCCAGACTCTTCATATAATTCATCCATGTAAATTTTTTGTATGTTAGAAGCTTGACTGCATCACAGAATTCTTCGGAAGGTATTGATTGCTCTTATTAGACTCAATTTTGACACTGTTATGAAAGTTGTCCTCAGAGAAGTCATACCTTTCACTTGAATACTTTGTAGTTCTTTCATAAAAAGCAATGAAGTCTGTTTTACATTTCTTCGACACATCTGGTGTAAGTTGGCTAAGCTTGGTGTTTATTGCAAAGCCAAAAATGTGTCATTTACTCTTCTATCAAGTTTGCTTCTCAGTTCAGACATTATCTTGAATACTGAAGTGAAGCTGAATGTCTTGGCTTCTAGTGTTTCAATTGTGCCTGAGAACAATTTAAGAGTGTGACTAAGGAAGAAGAAATAGATCTCAGACGATTCACAGGCATTTCCTTCATCTCCAAAGTACTTCCATAGTACTTTAGGGTACTCCTCTTCACCTATGCTCTGAAAATAACTTTTTAGGACTTCCCAACACTTAAGTATTCTACCAATATCTGGCAAAAGCGAAAGCCATCTAGTCACAACATGCCGCAATAGATTGCAACTGGCAACCTCATCCTCCACAAATTCACAGAATTCCTTCTATTTTGCTGTTCTTTGAAATGAAATGCTGAAATAGCTGTAAACTTGAGCACAGTATCTTCAACATCAATATCAAGTTGAGGTGTACCAAATTTTGTTGTATTGTGCAAAATATGAGCCAGACAGTTTACAATAATGTTCTTTTGAGCCATTTTAATTTTATGATAAACACTGTTTTGTTTTCCATAGTTTACACTTGCATTATCAGCAGTGTAAGCAAACACTATTCAGATCCAAACCTGAAGTCTCTAGTTTAGATAGTAGCTGATTTGTTATGGCCTGAGATGATTCATTATTATCACTGTAAAAGTCAAGTAACACATGATGCACTCCCTTCTCAAAATGAAAGTATCTCAAAAGTATAGCTGTGATATCTTGAGATCGGTGTCACTGCTTGTCCTTGAAGTTGCAACCATTTTGTATTTCTCAGAAAGAAAAATAAGAAATAAATTAAAATCTTTAATTACACAACACACAAAATCTTTAATCTATAAAATGTTATTTAGAGTTGAGTATATTTATAATATTTTTATTATTTATTTATTTATTTATTTACTTATTTATTTATTTGTTTATCTATTCAAGAAAAGGGCTACTGCAATGTTCAAGTCGCCTTCCTGAAACGCTTATTTCTGCTTGTGTTACAAGTTTTATTGGTAATTTATAATGATAGGTTCATTATATAATTATGGTACAATAAAAAAAAAGGGCTCTCTCTCTCTCTCTCTCAGATGGTTTGGATAATCCGGGGTAGCTACTTTTCTCTGGTTTTCTCTGAGATTTTGTCTAATTTTTTTTTGTTCAATATAATTTGTTAGCTCTCTCTCTCTCTCTCTCTCTCTCTCTCTCTCTCTCTCTCTCTCTCTCTCTGTCACAGCAGCATATTCGCCGTAACATAATCCATAGTACTAGGCCTACACTCCTTTCTGCTTTTTTTTTTTTCTGCGAAATTGTGATTTCAGAAAGTCTGTGGTACTAGAGAGTAGGGGTCTCTCTCTCTCTCTCTCTCTCTCTCTCACACACACAGCGCCTCAGCAGCGTGGTTGGTATGGTATTAACGTCCCTCCTCGGTTGTCGCGGGTTCGATTCTCGGCCATTCCATTGAGGAGTGAGAGATGTGTATTTCTGGTGATAGAAGTTCACTCTCGACGTGGTTCGGAAGTCACGTAAAGCCGTTGGTCCCGTTGCTGAATAACCACTGGTTCCATGCAACGTAAAAGCACCATACAAACTAAAACAAAACACACACACACACACACACAACGAACAACAAGGGAGCGTAAACCTATGAATATCGGCCTAGATTTTCAATCTTGTTCGACACTATTATCCGAAAATTGTTTCTGTGTGCGTGTGTGTGTGTGTTTAAGTGGAATAGCAGCAGCAGTCTTATCATAGGCCCATTTTTTTTTTTTTTTTTTTTTTTTTTTCTAAGCTGATAGGTAAGTTGGGTGAAAGAAGAGTGAGGGCAGTTAGCTAGCTAACCGTGGTAGGGAACAGTTTGGAAAGTTAAGTATTAGTATCTTAGAGTAATGTAAAGTGTGGTTTATCCACAATTTTGTTTGGGTAAGGGTACAATTTTCTAACGTAATCCTACATATACTATAATGATTTTACATTACATTGACATGGAGAATTGTACAGATTACATATTTTGAATTTTATTACATAATATATTCATATCTAATAACGTTCCAATTTTCTAACTCTAAACTTAA
>NC_087214.1:3007338-3061372 GCF_015104395.2 Macrobrachium nipponense | reverse complement strand
TTAAGTTTAGAGTTAGAAAATTGGAACGTTATTAGATATGAATATATTATGTAATAAAATTCAAAATATGTAATCTGTACAATTCACCATGTAAATGTAATGTATAATCATTATAGTATTATGTTAGGATTAGTTAGAAAATTGTACCCTTACCCAAACAAAATTGTGGATAAACCACACTTTACATTACTCTAAGATACTAATACTTAACTTTCCAAACTGTTCCCTACCACGGTTACACTCTTCTTCACCCATCTTACCTATCAGCTTAAAAAAAAAAAAAAATGGGCCTATGATAAGACTGCTGCTGCTATTCCACTTAAACACACACACACACACACACACACACACACACAGAAACAATTTTCGGATAATAGTGTCGAACAAGATTGAAAATCTAGGCTGATATTCATAGGTTTACGCTCCCTTGTTGTTCGTTGTGTGTGTGTGTGTGTTTGTTTTAGTTTGTATGGTGCTTTTACGTTGCATGGAACCAGTGGTTATTAATCAACGGGACCAACGGCTTTACGTGACTTCTGAACCACGTCGAGAGTGAACTTCTATCACCAGAAATACACATCTCTCACTCCTCAGTGGAATGGCCGAGAATAGAACCCGCGACAACCGAGGAGGGACGTTAATACCATACCAACCACGCCGCTGAGGCGCTGTGTGTGTGTGAGAGAGAGAGAGAGAGAGAGAGAGAGAGACCCCTACTCTCTAGTATCACAGACTTTCTGAAATCACAATTTCGCAGAAAAAAAAAAAGCAGAAAGGAGTGTAGGCCTAGTACTATGGATTATGTTACGGCGAATATGCTGCTGTGACAGAGAGAGAGAGAGAGAGAGAGAGAGAGAGAGAGAGAGAGCTAAACAAATTATATTGAAAAAAAAAAAAAATAGACAAAATCTCAGAGAAAACCAGAGAAAAGTAGCTTACCCCGGATTATCCGAACCATCTGAGAGAGAGAGACGAGAGACGAGGAGGACACGGAAGAGAGAGAGACGGAGTGTCTAGAGAAGAGAGAGAGAGAGAGCACTTTTTTTTATTGTACCATAATTATATAATGAACCTATCATTATAAATTACCAATAAAACTTGTAACACAAGCAGAAATAAGCCTTTCAGGAAGGCGACTTGAACATTGCAGTAGCCCTTTTCTTGAATAGATAAACAAATAAATAAATAAGTAAATAAATAAATAAATAAATAAAAATAGTAAATATAAAAAAATACTCAACTCTAAATAACATTTTATAGATTAAAGATTTTGTGTGTTGTGTAATTAAAGATTTTAATTTATTTCTTATTTTTCTTTCTGAGAAATACAAAATGGTTGCAACTTCAAGGACAAGCAGTGACACCGATCTACAAGATATCACAGCTATACTTTTGAGATACTTCCATTTTGAGAAGGGAGTGCATCATGTGTTACTTGACTTTTAGTGATAATAATGAATCATCTTAGGCCATAACAAATCAGCTTAGAGACTTCAGGTTTGGATCTGAATAGTGTTTGCTTACTCTGCTGATAATGCAAGTGTAAACTATGGAAAACAAAACAGTGTTTGTCAGAAAATTAAAATGGCTCAAAAGAACATTATTGCAAACTGTCTGGCTCATATTTTGCACAATACAACAAAATTTCGTACACCTCAACTGGATATTGATGTTGAAGATGCTGTGCTCAAGTTTACAGCTATTTCAGCATTTTTCATTTTTTTTCAAATTTAAAGAACAACGCAAAATAGAAGGAATTCTGTGAATTTGTGGAGGATGAGGTTGCCAGTTTGCAATCTATTGCGGCATGTTGTGACTAATGGCTTTCGCTTTTGCCAGATATTGGTAGAATACTTAAGTGTTGGGAAGTCCTAAAAAGTTATTTTCAGAGCATAGGTGAAGAGGAGTGCCCTAAAGTACTATGGAAGTACTTTGGAGATGAAGGAAATGCCTGTGAATCGTCTGAGATCTATTTCTTCTTCCTTAGTCACACTCTTAAATTGTTCTCAGGCACAATTGAAACACTAGAAGCCAAGACATTCAGCTTCACTTCAGTATTCAAGATAATGTCTGAACTGAGAAGCAAACTTGATAGAAGAGTAAATGACACATTTTTGGCTTTGCAGTAAACACCAAGCTTAGCCAACTTACACCAGATGTGTCGACGAAATGTAAAACAGACTTCATTGCTTTTTATGAAAGAACTACAAAGTACTCAAGTGAAAGGTATGACTTCTCTGAGGACAACTTTCATAACAAAGTGTCAAAATTGAGTCTAATAAGAGCAATACCTTCCGAAGAATTCTGTGATGCAGTCAAGCTTCTAACATACAAAAAATTTACATGGATGAATTATATGAAAAGTCTGGGATTGTGGAGGCAATTATCAATACTCCTGAGATGATAAATAACCACAGTAAGGAACGTTATCTCAAGCTGTTCTGTAATTGTGAGGTCCCTTTAACAAATCTGAAGAAGGTGAGTGCTTATATTTTCTCTATTCCATGCAGCAGTGCTCACACAGAACGGGTTTTCTCAATGACGACTTCAGCTTGGACAAATGAGAGAAACCGTCTTCAAGTGGACTCAGTCAAAGCAGAGCTCCAAATTTGTAACAATGTAATGGTAGCTATAAGAAATAATAGTAGATAGGATAGCATAAAAACAGAGAGAGATAGAATAATCAGAGTACAGTGAAAATAACGAGAGAGAGAGAGAGAGAGAGAGAGAGAGAGAGAGAGAGAGAGAGAGAGAGAGAGAGAATTGAGCTTTGGTGTGCGAGTCAAAATTTGATCAACAAGCATTGATGTAACAAAACCTTAGTCACAGGACATTGGGCCATAACACCTAGCTATCACTACAACAACTTTTCAGAAGAGTGCCCAGCCATGTACAAAAGACTTCTAGCCAACAGAAAACTCTTAGGGATGGCAAGGAAAGGGACAAAATACAAACATTAGATTGCTAATTCCTTTAGTTTCTGAAATAATGTTAGTTTTCTCACACCCCAGTTATGTACTAAAATTTTCCAATCATGAATAAAATTGAATATTAATAATTTCAGTTCTTTAATCATACCCTATTTGACATTTAAACACTCAAGTCAAGATATATTATATATATATATATATATATATATATATATATATATATATATATATATATATACACATTATACAACATTTTATATTTCAACTCCTCAATGATCATGTTTAATTTTAGGTTAAAAACTGGTGTTGGCAAAAAAACAAAAAAAAAAAAAAAGAAAAAAAAAAAAGTCCTTTTTGGGAATTTGGAAATAGCCACCCTAAGGAGGAGGTGGAGGAGAAGATGGAGGGTGTTGTATTCCGGGAATCTCTTTTACAATTAGGTCCAGAAATTGGGAAAAAACAAGTTGGCTCTGTTTAGGATTCAAGTTTCAAATTGATTTTTATGGGCGTAGTATTTGAGGAATACAAAACACCCTCCACCTCCTTCCTCCGCCTCACCTCCACCCTCACCTAAATATGACCATTCAATTTGAAACTCTTGAGGCCACAAACCCTCCATTTCCCCCTCTTCCACCTCTCAATGCCAAGCCTTGTCTTCCACAAATACAAAACAATATTATTAAACCAGCCTTGAAATTATTTGATTAGTTCTCTTGTCGTTTTTAGGAAACATTATTTGATCAAATGACTATAGGATCAGAGGGTTAGAATTACTACTACTACTACTACTACTACTACTACTACTACTACTATTGCAACTGATGAAACTGTGGATATCTTGAGATCTGTGTCACTGCTTTTCCTTGAACTTGCGACCATTTTATATTACTCAGAAAGAAAGAAAAAAATAAATAAAATCTTTAATTACACAACACATAAATATCTTTAATATATAAAAGAGAGTTTATTGCAAAAGCAATTCATGGAATACAACACTACCACCAAGACTGGAAATTCAGTCCTGGAAGCGTGTGTGCGGGGGAGGGGGGGGACAGGGAATGAGGTTACCAAAGAGACATTGCAAACAATTTCCCCAATGACACAAATCAAAAGAAAAACAAGTGAAGTCATCATCAATAATATAGAAATACACTGCATGAATTGTGTATCAGACACTCGTGTAAGAGAGAGAGAGAGAGAGAGAGAGAGAGAGCACTTTTTTTTTTACTGTAGTATAATTCTAAAATGGACCTGTGACTATAAATTACCGATAAAACTTGCAACACAAGCAGAAATAAGCCTCTAGGAAGGCGATTTGAACAATGCAGAATTGGGGAAAACAGGTTGGCTCTGTAATAGGCCTGAAGAGTTTCAAATTGAATTGTCAGTATATGAGGACATTATATATATATATATATATATATATATATATATATACATATATATATATATATATTATATATATATAATATATATATAGGCCTGAAGAGTTTTCAAATTGAAATGTCAGTATATGAGGGCATATATATATATATATATATATATATATATATATAGTATATACATATACATACACACACACACACACACACACACACACACACACACATATATATATATATATATATATATATAGTCCTCAACACTGACATTCAATTTATATATAGTCCTCAAATACTGACATTCAATTTGAGGACTCTATATATTTATGTATGTATGTGTGTGTATATGTGTATATATATATATAATATATATATATATATATATATATATATATATATATATATATATAGTTCAACTCAATTTTCATTGAATGCTCTGGAAAATGTTTATTGCCACCAAATGCCTTGTACACAAATGTCTGGTACACAAGTTATGCTAGGTGTTAGTATTGCTATTTTAATCAGTAAGACTTACATGAAATGAGTATTCATGAGGCAGATTTATATTAGTAGGAAACTGAATCTCAATTTATAGAAGATGTCTTCTGTATGCCATGCACTCAAATATTATTGATGATGCTTCACTTGTTTTCTTTGATTGTATCAAACAGTACTATATAGTGCCTTCTCATCCTTTCTAGAGCTCTCATATAAGATGTGTGAAATACTCTCTCAGTTCTGCCTGCTGCAGCTTTGTGCGCTTCCTCAGAATCATACAAATGGAAAATTTTTTAGCAATGTCTCCCCCTCCAACACTTCCAGGACTGAATTTCCAGTCTTAGTAGTGTTGTTGTATTCCAGGAATCGCCTTTGCAATTCCTGTTGTTGCATTAGGTCAGAAATGGGAAACAGGTTGGCTCTGTAAACGGCCTGAAGATTTTCAAATTGAATGGTCAGTATTGAGTAAACTATTATAATATGTATAATAATATATATATATTAATATATATATTTAGGAGATATACATTATATAATTATATATATATATTTAATATATATATAGGATATTTAATATAAATAAATAATAATATATATATATATAATATATATATATATATATAGGTATAACACACACCATACATACATACATATATAGGAGCCTCATGAATGCAGTTATTTGGAGACTATATATATATATATATATATATATATATATAGATCTTATATATATAGGTATATTATATATATATATATAATATACATATAAATAATATATATATATATATATAGACATATAACAATATTAAATATATATAGATATATATAAAATATAAATATACATATAATATTATAATAAATATATATATATATATATATATATTATATTAATATCTATTTATATATATATATATATATAACAACACATACATACATACATACATAGATAGTGGGGGGACCTCAAATTGAAGTCAGTATTTGAGGAAAAAAAAACTATATATTAATATATTTGTATATATAATATATATATAGATAATAGATGATGATACATATATACTATATATATATAATATAACATATATAATACTATATATATACATATATACAATATATAAATATTATATATAGATATATAGATATACTAATATATAGACTATATAGTATAAATATATATATACTATATATATGAATAAAATATTTAGGTATATATATATAAGAGGATATATATTACATTTATATTATAATAAGATAATATTATATATATATATATATTATATATATCAATATATATATATAAATATAATAGATATATATACATACACAACCTACAACATACATACATATCATAATAATAGAGTTATCAAATTAACAGTCAAAATTATTTACGGGACTATATATATAATATACATAGAATTATATATAATATATATTACTATATATATACACACACACATACCATTACATACATACATAATAAGGAGTATCAAATGAATATTCAGTTATTTGAGGACTATATATAATATAGTATAATATACATATATATAAATATAATATAATATAAATAATATATAATTTTTATATATATATATTTATATATATATATAGAAAGATATAATATATAACATATATAAATAATATATGTATATATATATAATATATATATAAAGATATATAAAGATATATTTATATTATATATATAGATAATTATATATATATAGATATATACTTAATTAAATATATTATATATATATATATATATATATACACACACACATATACATACATATATAGAGTCCTCAAATTGAATGTCAGTATTTGAGGACTATATTATATAATATATATATATATTATATAATATATATATATATATATATATATATGTGTGTGTGTGTGTGTGTATGTATATGGTATATATATATATATATATATATATATAGATATATATATATATATATATATATATATATATATATATATATATATATATATATGTCTCATATACTGACAATTCAATTTGAAACTCTTCAGGCCTATTACAGAGCCAACCTGTTTTCCCCAATTCTGCATTGTTCAAATCGCCTTCCTAGAAGGCTTATTTCTGCTTGTGTTGCAAGTTTTATCGGTAATTTATAACCACAGGTCCATTATAGAATTTTGATACAGTAAAAAAAAGTGCTTTCTCTCTCTCTCTCTCTCTTACACGAGTGTCTGATACACAATTCATGCAAAGTGTATTTCTATATATTGATGATGAACTTCACTTGTTTTTCTTTTTGAATTGTTTGTGTCATTGGGGAAATTGTTTGCAATGTCTCTTTGGTAACCTCATTCCCTGTCCCTCCCCCGACACACGCTTCCAGGACTGAATTTCCAGTCTTGGTGGTAGTGTTGTATTCCATGAATTGCTTTTGCAATAAATATCTTTATAGATTAAAGATATTTATGTGTTGTGTAATTAAAGATTTTAATTTATTTTTTTCTTTCTTTCTGAGTAATATAAAATGGTCGCAAGTCCAAGGATAAGCAGTGACACAGATCTCAAGATATCACAGTTTCATCAGTTGCAATAGTAGTAGTAGTAGTAGTAGTAGTAGTAGTAGTAGTAGTAGTAGTAGTAATTCTAACCCTCTGATCCTATAGTCATTTGATCAAATAATGTTTCCTAAAAACGACAAGAGAACTAATCAAATAATTTCAAGGCTGGTTTAATAATATTGTTTTGTATTTGTGGAAGACAAGGCTTGGCATTGAGAGGTGGAAGAGGAGGAAATGGAGGGTTTGTGGCCTCAAGAGTTTCAAATTGAATGGTCAGTATTTAGGTGAGGGTGGAGGTGGAGGAGGAGGAAGGAGGTGGAGGGTGTTGTATTCCTCAAATACTACTGCCCATTCAATCTGAAACTTGAATCCTAAACAGAGCCAACTTGTTTTTTTCCCAATTTCTGGACCTAATTGTAAAAGCGATTCCCGGAATACAACACCCTCCATCTTCTCCTCCACCTCCTCCTTAGGGTGGCTATTTCCAAATTCCCAAAAAGGACTTTTTTTTTTTTGTTTTTTTTTTTTTTTTTTTTTTTTGCCAACACCAGTTTTTAACCTAAATTAAACATGATCATTGAGGAGTTGAAATATAAAATGTTGTATAATGTGTGTATATATATATATATATATATATGTATATATATATATATATATATATATATATATATATATATATATAACTTGACTTGAGTGTTTAAATATCAAATAGGGTATGATTAAAGAAAACTGAATTTAATTAATATTCAATTTATTCATGATGGAAAAATTTTAGTACATAACGGGGTGAGAAAACTAACATTATTTCAGAAACTAAAGGAATTGGCAATCTAATGTTTGTATTTTGTCCCTTTCCTTGCCATCCCTAAAAGTTTTCTGTTGGCTAGAAGTATTTTGTACATGGCTGGGCACTCTTCTGAAAAGTTGTTGTAGTGATAGCTAGGTGTTATGGCCCAATGTCCTGTGACTAAGGTTTTGTTACATCAATGCTTTGTTTGATCAAAATTTTGACTCGCACAACCAAAAGCTCATTCTCTCTCTCTCTCGCTCTCTCTCATCTCTCTCTCTCTCTTCTCTCCTCTCTCTCTTCTCGCTCGTATTTTCACAGTATTCTGATTATTCTATCTCTCTCTGTTTTTATGCTATCCTATCTACTATTATTTCTTATAGCTACCATTACATTGTTACAAATTTGGAGCTCGGCTTTGACTGAGTCCACTTGAAGACGGTTTCTCTCATTTGTCCAAGCTGAAGTCGTCATTGAGAAAACCCGTTCTGTGTGAGCACTGCTGCATGGAATAGAGAAAATATAAGCACTCACCTTCTTCAGATTTGTTAAAGGGACCTCACATTTACTGAACAGCTTGAGATAACGTTCCTTACTGTGGTTATTTATCATCTCAGGAGTATTGATAATTGCCTCCACAATCCCAGACTTTTCATATAATTCATCCATGTAAATTTTTTTGTATGTTAGAAGCTTGACTGCATCACAGAATTCTTCGGAAGGTATTGATTGCTCTTATTAGACTCAATTTTGACACTTTGTAATGAAAGTTGTCCTCAGAGAAGTCATACCTTTCACTTGAGTACTTTGTAGTTCTTTCATAAAAAGCAATGAAGTCTGTTTTACATTTCGTCGACAAATCTGGTGTAAGTTGGCTAAGCTTGGTGTTTACTGCAAAGCCAAAAAAATATCATTTACTCTTCTATCAAGTTTGCTTTTCAGTTCAGACATTATCTTGAATACTGAAGTGAAGCTGAATGTCTTGGCTTCTAGTGTTTCAATTGCCTGAGAACAATTTAAGAGTGTGACTAAGGAAGAAGAAATAAATCTCAGACGATTCACAGGCATTTCCTTCATCTCCAAAGTACTTCCATAGTACTTTAGGGCACTCCTCTTCACCTATGCTCTGAAAATAACTTTTTAGGACTTCCCAACACTTAAGTATTCTACCAATATCTGGCAAAAGCGAAAGCCATCTAGTCACAACATGCCGCAATAGATTGCAACTGGCAACCTCATCCTCCACAAATTCACAGAATTCCTTCTATTGTGCTGTTCTTTCAGATGAAATGCTGAAATAGCTGTAAACTTGAGCACAGCATCTTCAACATCAATATCCAATTGAGCTGTACCAAATTTTGTTGTATTTTGCAAACTATGAGCCAGACAGTTTTAATTTTCTGATAAACACTGTTGAGTTTCCCATAGTTTACACCTGCATTATCAGTACTGCATGCAGACACTTTATTCAGATCCAAACCTGAAGTCTCTAGTTTAGATAGTAGCTGATTTGTTATGGCCTAAGATGATTCATTATTATCACTGTAAAAGTCAAGTAACACATGATGCACTCCCTTCTCAAATGAAAGTATGTATCTCAAAAGTATAGCTGTGATCTCTTGAGATCTGTGTCACTGCTTGTCCTTGAAGTTGCAACTATTTTGTATTTCTCAGAAAGAAAAATGTTACAACTTTTATTGGTAATTTATAATGATAGGTTCATTATATAATTATGGTACAATAAAAAAAAGTGCTCTCTCTCTCTCTCTGTTTGTCTCAGATGGTGTGGATAATCCGAAGTATCTACTTTTCCCCGGTTTTCTCTGAGAGATTTTGTCTAATTTTTTGGTCAACATAATTTGTTAGTTCTTCTCTCTCTCTCTCTCTCTCTCTCTCTCTCTCTCTCTCTCCTCTCTCTCGTTGTCTAGGATAATTATTGCCCTCTTTCCTTCCTTCCTTCCTTCCTTAAAGTCTAATCATAGTGATTTCATTCGCTGTGGTCGTCGTTATTGGTCGTTTTCACTGGAGCCATTTTTGTTTTTTATTTTATTTATTTATTTTCCTTACGTGAAAATAATGCAAAAAAATAGCCAGCTAAGGAGATTATTAGCTGCCTGTCTACCAGGCAGCCATAATATGCAGGCAGCAGCTAAAACTGTGAAAAAGCTTTCAGCTGCTGTGCCTTTCATCCATCCATGATTCGGCAATGATTCTATGAAAGTCGTATTAGGCCTATATCTGGCTCCTGTGCTATATATAATATAATCCTTTTTAGGACTTTGCCCTGTCCACCAAATATCTCGCCCATTTCTTTCTTCGTGGGCGTCATATACTGACAGACATTTCTTCTCATATATGAGAGAGTGAGTCCAGCACTATTACTAACAAAATCTTGCCTTCACAGAACTCTTTTCTGCTTCCTCCACGTGAATATATAATAATTGTTATATATCTCACCACAGGGTTTTAGACGTTGATGGGAGGGGGGGAGGTGGATATGGCCCTTTCCCCCAACCAACCCCCCCAAAAAAAAAGGTTGGGAACCACTATACAGACGTAATGTGCGATACCATTTTCAAACTCATTTTGGAAATTCATCATCATTCTGTGCTTTTAAAAGCTCTTTTTGTGTATTGACGATGATTTGTCATTGTATAGTCGCTTATATATATATATATATATATATATATATATATATATATATATATATATATATAATCGTTGCATCCATCGTATCTAAACCATAGGCGCAGGTTCGAATTCCTGTAGGACTAGACGCCATATATAATTCCCCTTGGGAGTTAATAATAATAATTATTATTTCCGAGGTTGAGTCAGTACGGCAGTCAATAAATATCTGTGCTTAAGTAATGAATATAAAAATGTCACCAGTGTGTAAATAACAGCAATTCATTCTTTCTTTTTTCCTTTTATATATTTTGTGAGTTTTGGGAGGAGGGAAGAATAGGATACTAATGGTGCTGTAATAGTACTACGTTTGGTATTATTTGTTTTAAGTAACTATACTCTGTTTTTTTTCATCTGTCCATCCGCCAGTGGTGTTTTTGTATGGTAACACTGCGTCCCGGGCTTGAAATAGTTACGCTATGTGTAAGTTTTAGGTAAATAAAGGATATTTGGTTGTACATTTGCAACTGAAAAAGTGTTTTAAAATAATTTACTGTATGCGAATTACACCGTTAATATTCGAAATAGGATATTGTTATTATTGTCGAATGTAAGCTGCCTTTTCGGGGTGGCGAATGGAACAGCCAGACGCAAATTCCATCAAACAGATGCTAAACCAAGTTACGTCATATCGTATCTGGCTGAAACGCACTTTATAAAAATTAACAGTACATACTGATATACTTACGTATAATGAAGTAATACGTTGACATCTTGCCGTAGTGAACAGCGAGAGAAGCAATTTTCCCGCCACTGCGTCTGGCTGTTCCATTCGCCACCCCGAAAAGGGAGCTTACATTAAAACAATAATAACAATAACCTATTTCGAATTATAATGGTGTAATTCGCATACAGTAAATTATTAAAACACTTTTCAGTTGCAAATGTACACCCAGATATCCTTTTATTTACCTAAAACTTACACGTAGCGTAATTATTTAAAGCCCGGGACGCAGTGTTACCATACAAAAACCCCACAGCCGGATGGACAGATGAAAAAAAACAGAGTATAGGCGTTGCTAATCTCTCTCTCTCTCTCTCTCTCTCTCTCCCAGAGCTTCCTTTTGAATGGGAATTCGTATTTGAGGAATAATATCTCGTATATCGAGTCATCTGCATACCAGTACTAATTATCAATTTGTATACATAGCGTATTTATGTTCGCATGTATATCTTTATGAACCTCGTTTTTTATGGTTGTTTTTGTCATTGAGATTGAAGAATGCCTTGTTGTATTGTCATGTATTTCTACAATAGACTGGACTCCAGATTCATACTGGAGCTGCTGAACCGTGGATGAGTCCTCTTCACTCTTTTCACAGTATTTTGTGTAGCTACATGTGTGTGTGTGTGGCGCGCGCGCGTGTGTGTGGTTTGTCTGAAGCTTTCTCAAACGTATACATTGGAAGGGAGCCTATTGCTGTTCAGTATGAATGAATTTTTAGTAAGTTTTGGCGCCTGTCTCGATGTGAACTGAATCAGCCACTCATATGTATTGAATGCTTTTGGGAAATGGCACGTTTGTACTATGCGCATTAATGTGACAGGTAACAACTTGTTCATACATAATGAAAATACTATTTGATAAAACACTTTTTATGTCATATCTTGGTGAATATTTTTTTTCTATCTTCAGCAACAGATAGTTAAGGTCTGTCATTTTCAAGAAGCATGAAGTGTTTTAGTGGCATTCATATAATCACTTGAGCAGACATTTTGGGCTAAAGTAATCTAGTAGTAGGTGGGCGGTTTATTTTTGTAGGTGGGTGGGTGGGTGGTTAGCCGTCCACCCAGTTAACATGTTATGTCCAGGCGTAGTGTTTTTGAACTTGGAATGATTTGGTTTTATGTTTTTGGGATCATGATTCACACATAAGAGTGATAATAAACAAAAGTGAACAGAAGTGAATGAGATTAAACTTTATTTAAAGCATATGTCTTTTATAATAGTCTCACTTGAACAGCTTTTGATAAGGAATATATAAATGATTCTGGACTATGCTGCAGCAACCTCTTTCTATAACCTTTGCTGTACCTCCGAGCATATTCTCTTTCTTCCAACTCACTTTCCAACCTCCCAAACAGTTGATTCAATGTGCTTCTTCTTCAACTGCTTTGAAGTTTCCTTCCATCTCGCTGGAAACAGACCAAAAACAGGGCACACAAAGTGTGTTAGTAGGTGGAGCTGGACGGTGCCCAAAGAGGTAGAACCTCTTCCCCCCCACCCCCCCCCCCCCCCCCCAACAACCCTCTCCCCGCACGTTTCCCAGGCGGGTGTTGGAGATGGGGGTTTGGGGGGGGGGGGCGGGGTGTTAGAAGCCGGGTGTTGGAGATGGGGGACAAAGTGGTGGCGATGATAGCGTTGGCGTTTTGTGTGAAATGAAATGGGTGGATTATATGGTTGGGGGGAGAGGATTGATGTTGGTGTTGGGGTAGGAGGGGAGGGGGGGGGGTGGGATCCCAGTCCCTCCTTGTAGATTCCTATTATAGGCCTATGACTCGCATGGTGACAGCATTTTATCGCTTACTCGGGGAGTAAGCCTACAAATGATTTTTTTTATTTGTTATCAATTATATACAGTGAAATAAATCTTATTTAATATTTTTCTTTCCTTTTTATTTTCACGGTTGATATGATTAATTGCTGCGTGAAACTATATATATAGCATACACAGTTACACAAACACTCGCGCTTATACTGCATATACACACGCACTTGATCACTTATATACACTGTAAAGGAATATTGATTTATTGAATGTAAAATTGCAGAAAAGGTTGAAAATTGATATTTGCATAGAAAAAAAGTGTGTACACTAGACAACAGATGGCAGTAGCGCTTGGCGTAGGCGGTAGTCGCCAAGGATAATGTACCGAAAAAATGATATTTGGTCCATGGATGTCTAGCGTGAGTCGGGTATATAAAGGCCCAAAACGATGATTTTCGTTGGAGCTGAAACAAACAAGTGATTATAATAGTGTATCAAGTTTTGAGGAATATATGGTAATGTATTGTTTATCATTTGGACGTTTCTTGTGTGATGTAAACGTTGGTTGCCACTAACTTTTTGATGTTACAGTGAATTATATGTTGTGTTGATGTAAAGCTTTGTGACTTGGGTGATTCATACTGGTAAAATGCATAGTGGATTAGTTGATGAGTAGTCTTGATGAAGTGTTGTATGGCGAGTCTTTGCTTTTGTGCAATGCGTCCGTAATTTGTTTAATGTTCTGTTTGTGACTTTAATTTCCTTACTGATTGTTATTAAAGTACATTTTAAGTTATAGTGGGTTGTCACTGTGATATATTCTCCTCGTAAATCCTTACCATAGAGAGATTATTTTTTTTGTTTTCATAGGGGGCCTGTCGAACGAAACCCGAACGTATCCCTACTCATTCTTTGCTCATCCTGTCGAACGAAACCCGAACATATGAATACTAAGTGTTAACTCATTCTATCGAACGAAACCCGAACGTATCCTTATTAATTGTTGCTTTATTCATGTCGAGCGTATTCGACCATAACTTGACGTATCCCTACTGTTAATTGCTTTTCAGTACTTCCCATGTACTTTAGAGAGGGGGGAGAGTTGTGATAGTGTTAGTGCTATAATATTTGTCTTGCTGTGTTATTTTGAGCAGGTTTATTAAGATGTTTGTTTGAAAGATTTCATAACGGTAGTCCTAGTGGTGAAAAGTTAGAAGGTATAACTAAATAGACTGGATTGTTCTAGCTAGGTACTATAATGTAGAAGTATCAGAATCTGCAAGGAAGCAAAGAAATCTCAAATAAAGTAAGTGAGGCGCTAATGACTTTAGGCATTTTGTCGATAAGGAAGGGTTGTTACTAATGAGTTGGGAAGGGCAAGAAAACTGATAGCCCAGCAAAGCGCTAGTGAGAATAATACAGAAGGTAGTGCAAGTGAAGAGGAAGGTGCCAAAGCCGTACGTGAAAAAACAAAGTCACGCAAGGTTAAACCAAAAAAGTCCAAATTTGTTTATGAAGGGATGAGTGTTGAGCAGATGCAGATTCATTTGCAAATAGTTAGATTAGAGAATGAGAAGCTGTTGAACTAAAGAAGTTAGAAATGAGAGAGCTGAAAAGGTTAGGAAGAATTGAGGTTGAGCAAAAGAAGGTAGAAGCTGAAGTTGAGCAAAAGAGGATAGAGCTAGAGATGAAGAAACTTGAAGTGAAGAAAAGTCCAGAGAAATACCAAAATCTTTTAGAATAGACAATGCAGTAAAAAAAGTGTACCAATTTTTGTTGAAAATGAAGTGGATGCATTTTTTTTACAATTTGAGAAAGTAGCAGAACAGCGTGAATGGCCGAGAACGTCATGGAGCACGTTGGTTCAAAACCTTTTTTCGAGGAAAGGCTAGGGAAGTATTTGCTGCCTTATCTTTAGATGATTCTAAGGATTATGAGAGAGTTAAATCCGAAGTTTTGAAGCTTATGAATGGGTTCCAGAGAGGTATAGAGAGAAGTTCAGAAGCTGGATAAAAAGAGACAGTCGTACTCATATGGAGTATGCACGGGACAACGCCTGTGGTATGATAGGTGGATGAATG
Organism: Macrobrachium nipponense; assembly: GCF_015104395.2. Lineage (NCBI taxonomy): Eukaryota > Metazoa > Arthropoda > Malacostraca > Decapoda > Palaemonidae > Macrobrachium > Macrobrachium nipponense. The sequence continues at coordinate 3,045,982 of NC_087214.1, read as the reverse complement.
CCCGAGAAGTTAATGGTGATTTCGGTAAACTTCAGGAACTTATTTTGCTTGAGCAGTTCAAGGATGGTATTAATCCACTTATTAAAACATATTTGGATGAACGTGATGTAGATAATGTGATGAAGCCACTAGATTGTCTGATAATTATGCATTGACCCATAAGCTATATAATACTGACGTCACTCCTAAAATTGGAAGGAGCAGAGTTTGGGAAGAGCAGCAAAATTACAAGGCACAAGGTAAGACTACGAGTTCACAGGTATCATCTCGTGGAGTCTATAATAAATCCTTTAATAGAGGTGGTAGAGGGGCAAGTCGATATAATTCTGGTACCTAGTGTTAGTGTTGGGGGACAAGCAGGTATATCAGTGTACAAATGATCAGTTTACACCTAGTTACCAAAAATATAGGCGAAAATTTTAGAGATTTTTGTATGTTTCAGTTGTGGCAAACCAGGACACATCAGTAGGAGTTGTCCACATCGCACAATAAACCGTCCAATTCAAGTGGTAAATAAAGTTAAGATAAACCTGTACATTTTAAAGGATGATCATAAACCTGAAAATACCATTGCATTGTTGAATCAACCACAAGCATGTGGTGACAGAGGTCCTTGTTTTGTTTGCTTCTCCCCTTAGCCAGGTAAGAGGTATTGTTTAAACGATAGCATCGACCAGTAATAATATGTAATGTTGATGAGAATATAGGTTACAAAATGGGTAACAATGATGTTCAAAATGTTAGTAATGTTGGTTGTATTGAGGATATTGTAAAAGGAAATGGAGGTGAGACTACCTGAAGAGAAGTCCACATCCAAAGGTACTGAATTGTATGACCCTTTTATGGAGATGGTTGGTTACACCTCCCTTGTGTTGAAAAAAGGAAAGTAAGGTGGTTAAGAGATACCGGAGCGGTACAGTCTGTAATGATAAAAAATATGTCATGACCAGTGGAAGGATACTGGAGAGTATGTACTTCTGCGTGTGGGTTTGGACCTGAGTTTTCAGCTCCATTAGTAGAAGTAAGGTTAGGAAACTCCGTTAATTTCGGGATATGGTTAAAATTGCTTTGGTGAGAGAAATCCCAGTGTCAGGAGTAGAGTTAATTCTTGGAAATGATGTATGTGGAGACAACGTTTTTTGGTAGCAGTAATCCAATTTTGACAGATAAAGAAACCCTTTAAATTCTCATTTATTACAGAAGTTGAATGTACATTTCAAAACTTATTTCCTGCTTGTGCTAGTTACTACAAGAAGTAGAGTGCGAAGGAAAGGTAAATGATGACGACGCGTTTGGATTTACAAAACTGTTTAAATATGGGCCGAAACACTACAAGTAAGTAAAGTCAGTACTCCTTTGCGAATGCTGAAAGTTAATAAGGAAGAATTTGTTAAATCTCAAATTGAAGATGATAATTTGAAGGTAATAAGAGATAATGCCCTGTTGATATAAATGATACGAGAAGGAAGGCAAGTGTTACTTTTTAAAGGATGGAATCCTAATGAGGAAGTTCAAGAGTAGAAATGTTAATGATGTTGTAGAACAAGTGGTTCATCCAGTAGTTATAGGAATTTTGTTCTAGGTAAGTTGCTCATGACTAGTTATTCTGGTCATTTAGGTATAAAACAAAACTTATAGAGATTATTAAGGTATTTTTTTTGGCCTAAGATGCAGAAAGATTGTAGTGAATATTGTAAAAATTGTGATTTATGTCAAAAAGTAGGTAAAGCTCAACATGACCCTAAGGTGATGCCATTGCAACCCATTGAAGTTCCAGAGAAACCCTTTGAGAAACTGGTTTTGGATTGTGTAGGACCTCTGCCTAGGTCTAGCAAAGGTAACGAGTATTTGCTGACAATTATGTGTAGTGCTACCAGATTTCCAGAGGCTACCTTCCTTTAAGAACAGTGAGTGCTGATAAGATGAATTGAAGCGCTAACAAGTTCTTCTCGCTGGTAGGTTTGCCAAAAGAAGTTCAAACCGACCAAGGAACCAACTTTACGTCTAGAAAGTTACCTCATTTTTAGCCTGTCAGAATATTAAGCATTGTTTATCGTCTTCCTTATCACCCACAGAGCCAAGGAGTGGTCGAACGATTTCATCGAACCTTCAAAACCATGCTTCGCACGTACTGTTGTGAAAATGAAAAGGAATGGGATGTCTACATACCAATGTTGCTATTTGCCGTTCGTGATAGCGTACATTCATCGTTTGGGTTATTCTCCTTTTCAGTTAGTATATGTCCATCAGGTAAGGTCACCCATGGAGGTGATAAAGAATCAGTTGATTCAGATGAGAAGGATTCTAGCACGTTACAAGAAATGAAGGAAAAAAAAAAAATAAAGAAAATATGGAAAGTAGCACATGAGAATCTTAAAGTAGTACAAGAAGAGATGAAAAGAAATTACGACAAAAAAGGCTGCAAAACGTGAACTCGACATAGGAGATAAGGTTCTAGTGTATCTCCCTACAGCTGGTAAGGTTTTTAACCAGAAGTATATAGGACCTTGCACGGTGAAGGAAAAAGTAAGTGATGTTAATTATCGATCAATTTCCTACAGGACGGAGGAAAGTTAAAACTTTCCATATTACCAAGTTAAAGAAGTATAACGAATCCAGTGGAATGTTGTCAATTGCAAAAGAGGATGATGAAAAAGACGTTGAAGAAGAAATTTAAATTAGATTAAAAAAATACAGATTATTTGAGTGATGATGAAAAATTTAGGAAGTTATGTATTCATTTATCTTGATGAACAGCAGCATGATTTTAAAGTGCTAATTCAAAACTTTTCAGATCTATTTTCAGACCATCCTAAAAGGATAAAAGGAGTACAGCATCAAATCAGGTTGAGAGAAGAGACGCCAATAAGTCAGCGTCCATACAGAATGTCGCCGAGGCAACAACAACAAGCAGTTAAACGACCGAAGTTGCTTATTTACTGAAACACGGACTAGCAGAGGAAAGCCATAGTGAATGGGCTAGCCCATGTATTCTAGTCGACAAACCTGACGGAAGTGCAAGAATGTGTACAGACTATATAAAGGTAAATAATGTAACTATAAAAGATTCATATCCTATGCCCAGAGTAGAAGATATAATTGATAATGTAGCAAAGTTTCCTTTTTTAAGTAAAATTGATTTATTGAAAGGATACTATCAAATTTGAGTTAGACAAAAACAGCAGGGATATTGCTGCATTTGTTACACCCCATGGACTTTATAATTATAAGGTAATGCCATTTGGTTTAGTAATGCACCTCTGACTTTCCAACGTCAGATAAATTATATCTTGAAGGATCTCGAAGGTGTATTTGTTTATTTAGATGACATTATTATTGTGGAGAAACCTGGGAAGATCACATTAAAAAAGTATATGATGTTTTTAAGAGGTTATTAGAATTTAATGTTACGATAAACCTTGCCAAATGTGAATTTGGAAAAACTACTGTTCAATATTTAGGACATGAAATAGGAAGTGGCCAAGTGAAACCTGTTGATTGTCATATTGAGGTCATAAAGAATTTGACCTCCCCTACATCTAAACGTGGAGTGATGAAATTTTGGGAACAGTGGGTATTACAGGAAATTTTGTAAGAACTTTTCAGATGTAGCCTACCCATTAAACAGAGTTGCTGAAAAAGGATGTGAAGTTTGTGTGGTCAAAGGAATGTGACGATGCCTTAATAAACTTAAGCTCATGTTAATGTCTAAGCCAGTACTGAAATCCCCAGACTTAATCTACCATTCAAGTTACAGGTAGACTCCAGTGAAGTAGGAGCTGGCAGTGTATTATTACAGGAACATAATGGTGTTTTTACACCATGTTATCTTACTTTTCAAAGAAATATAATAGCCACCAGTTAAATTACAGTATTGTTGAAAAAGAAGCTTTAAGTTTAATTTTGAGTTTATGCACTTTGAGATATACTTGCTTAACAGTAACTTTGAAATAGACGTATATACTGATAATAACCCTTTAACCTTATTAATAAATGTAAGCACAACAATAAGAGAATTTTAAGATGGTCTTTATTTTGCAACCATTCAAACTAAATATTCACCATATAGCAGGCAAAGAAAATGTCATTGCAGATTCTCTCTCTAGATCTGTTGATTATTTAAAGGAAAGTGCTTGTTACCAACGACGTGGCAGTCTCCGACAGTTGCTAAATGGAAGTAGCTAATGTTTAAGACTGTAAAGCCCATATTACACTTATCCGGTTTCCTACGGCCGCCGTCGGTCGCGACGCTAGCATATGTTCAAGCCGGAGCGTGTATAGCAAATAGGCCAAATTGAAACGTATGAACGCTCACCCATGGCCGGCCGATGAACTTTCGCCAGTACTAAAGTTGGCCGTACGGCCGTCGTACGTCACGACTGAGGACGTAGCGTGTAATTGCTCACCGTATGGTATGGACATCAGTCTGAGGCTGCACCTGTACATTTATGAACCTTGGATACTCTGGAATAAAGTTTGAAACTTCTTTATTTTTTTAAATTAACCTGGTATGGAATGTCATACTAAAACAAGAAATAGTTATTTGTGCAAAATAAACTTGCCTTCAGATATTTGGGCCTAAACATTTGCAGATTGCTGCACATGTTTCTGGGATTATTGCACTGAGAGAAGACTGCGAATATAATTGTTGTAAACTTAGATCGCTATATGTTCTTCCTGTAGCAAGAAAATCTCAAAGTGGCTGAAAGACGCTCATGTGGACTAATTGCTTCTCTCATGCAAGTGTCCTTTTTTCTATTAAAGGTGATACCTGACTTCAAGAGTTCCAAATATGTGTCATGATCCATTCGCATGTAGTTAAACCAGTCATCTTTTGCTAGTGCTAGTTCCTTCATTAAGTTAACATGAGAGTATTTTTGTTACGCAGCCAATGTTTGGACCAAATCCTCCTTTTCTTGTTTTTCACCTTCAAACAGCACGCTAGAGCAATAGCAACGAGATTGTCGTCGAGAAGAAGACATGTCCACTCCTCCACCACAAACAGTTGCCACACTCACCACCGCCGTTCAAATACGTGTAATAACTCTAGCCGTAGGCCAGAATTTCTACTGGCGCCATAGGCCAGGTGGTTGGCAGTAGGAAACCGGATACGTGTAACGGGGGCTTAAGAGTGAAAATTCAGAATGGACTGAGGAGAGAGCCCGTGAGTTAAAAGGGGGGGGAATGTAAAGGAATATTGATTTATTGAATGTAAAATTGCAGAAAAGGTTGAAAATTGAATATTTGCATAGAAAAAAAAAGTAAAAAAAAAAGTGGTACACTAGACAAACAGATGGCAGTAGCGCTTGGCGTAGGCGGTAGTCGCCAAGGATAATGTACCGAAAAATGATATTTGGTCCATGGATGTCTAGCGTGAGTCGGGTATATAAAGGCCGGCAAAACGATGATTTTCGTTGGAGCTGAAAACAAACAAGTGATTATAATAGTGTATCAGTTTTGAGGAATATATGGTAATGTATTGTTTATCCATTTGGACGTTTTCTTGTGTGATGTAACGTTGGTTGCCACTAACTTTTTGATGTTACAGTGAATTATATGTTGTGTTGATGTAAAAGCTTTGTGACTTGGGTATTATACTGTAAAATGCAGTGATTAGTGATGAGTAGTCTTGATGTAGTGTTGTATGGCGAGTCTTTGCTTTTGTGCAATGCGTCCGTAATTTGTTTAATGTTCTGTTTGTGACTTAATTTCCATTACTGATTGTTATTAAAGTACATTTTAAGTTATAGTGGGTTGTCACTGTTTCCTGATATATTCTCCTCGTAAATCCTTACCATAGAGAGATTTTTTTTTTTATGTTACAACACACACACACAGGCATACACACATACACATGCACACACACACACACCCTTGAACACATGCATACACACACGCACACCCTTGCACACATACACACACATCCATGAACACATGTATACACATGCATACACACTTGAACACATGCGTACACCCACTTACATACACACGCACCCTTGAACACATGTATAAACACACATACATACACACAATTACACTCATGTATATTCACACATGCATACACAAACTTATACAAACATGCATTCACACACAACACCTGTGAACAACACTTAATTAACACACACAACATGCATACACACCTTGAACACGCACGGCCTCATAGTGTCTTTTATTCATTTTATCTTTTACCATGTCTGATTTTTTATCAGTTAGACGAATATTTGGATATAACAATTAGAGAGAGAGAGAGAGAGAGACCTTAAGACCTTATCTTGTTCGGGTTGCCCCAAAGGGTCCTCAGTGTGAGGCCCCCTCTAATGTCTACCAGAGAGTTGCTAGTACATCTTGCGGCATATTTTTGCATCTTCCAATCTTGGATGGTCTGGGATGCAGTTTAGATATTTGTCGAGCTTATTCTTAAACACATCTACGCTCACTCCTGATATATTCTTCAGATGAGCTGCCAACGCATTGAATAGACGCTGCATTATCGATGCTGGTGCGTAGTGGATTAATGTCCTGTGGATTTCACTTTTTTTATCCTGGTATAGTTTTGGGCATTCTTAATCTACCTCTGCATGGCTCTTTCTGATATTTTAGCTCCATGATGTTTTCGGCTATTCTATTCCCTCTATCTGTTTCCATGCCTGAATTATCATGTAGCGTTCTCTTCTCCTTTCTAGACTATATAATTTTAAGGATTGTAGTCTTTCCCAGTAGTCAAGATCCTTAACTTCTTCTATTCTAGCTATAAAGGACCTTTATACACTCTCTATTTGTGCAATATCCTTTTGATAGTGTGGGTACCATATCATATTGCAATATTCAAGTGGACTACGAACATATGTTTTATAAAGCATTGAATCATGTGTTCAGCTTTTCTTGTTTTGAAGTGCCGTAACAACATTCCCATTTTTGCTTTACATTTTGCCAATAGAAATTGCTATTTGATCATTGCATAACATGTTCCTATTCATCATCACACCAAAGTCTTTAACTGCTTCCTTATTTGATTGTCTCATTATTAGGTCCCCTATATGCATATAGCTGTTTCCTTCTCTGTCTCCCTAGTTAGTTGATTCAAATTTAACAGAGTTAAAGTGACCATCCGATTTACCTCTGCCCAATCATATACTTTGTTAAGGTCTCTTTGTAGCGTGTTCCTATCTTCATCACAAGTAATTTCTCTACTTATTCTTGTGTCATCGACGAAACTACTCACTACCGAGTCCTTAACATTACTGTCTATGTCTGCAATCATAATAACAAACAGTAATGCAGCTAACACCGTACCTTGTGGCACACCGGATATTACCTTAGCTTCATCCGATTTCTCATCGTTTGCAGTAACTATCTGTTTTCTGTTGTGTAAAAATTCTTTTAACCATCTTCCTACTTTATCCACTATATTATTTTTTCTAATTTTCTCCGCTAATATGTTATGATCTACCTTGTCAAAAGCTTTTGCAAAGTCTAGATAAACCACATCTGTTTCATTTCCGCTTTCCATATTTTTGTATATGTTCTCACGGTGGACTGACAGTTGAGCTTATGAACTTTTTCCGGGTACGAAGCCATGTTGTCCTTATTGAACAAATTATTTTCATTAAATGTTTCATAATATTTTTCTTCATTACCCTTTCATACACTTTCATAATATGTGATGTTAGACTCGCAGGCCTATAATTACTTGCCTCTAGTCTTGATCCACTTTTGAAAGTAGGGGTAATATATGCTAATTTATGCTCATCATAAATCTTGCCTCTATCTACACTTTGTCTTAATAATATTGCAAGTGGCTTTGCGATAGAATGAACTACTTTCTTTAACAAAATAGCAGGGACACCTTCAGGCCTGCTGCAGCTCCATTTTTAATTTCATTAATATCCTGCACAATATCAGCTTCATTAATATCTATGTCTGCTAAGTATTCACTATTTTCATACCTTACTTCTATAACATTATCTTCATTATCAATTCTAGGGGTGAATTCTCTCTTATATCATTCTGCCAATATGTTGCATATTTCCTTTTTTTCATTCGTTAATCTCCCTTCAATTCTTAGAGGGCCTGTTTCATTTTCTTTTATTCATCTTTTTTGCATACAATTATAATAGTTTGGGGTTTTGCTTGAAATCTTACAAGGGCTTTTTCTTCCAAGTCCCGTTTTTCATTTTCTTTTGATTGTATAATCTTTTGTTCTGCATTTTCTATCTTACTTTTTAGTTCTATAACTTTCCATGCATTTTTTTCTTTTGCAAGACTTTTTTTCCACTTTCTGATTTTCTGGAACAAGATCCTTCTGTCTCTTGGTATGCGTGACTGATGTTTACTTTTCTTCGGTATATATTTATCCACTATTTTCTCTAATATTTTATACAATATCTTCGTATTTACCTTTATATCATCACTTACGAAAATGTTATCCCAATCATTGTTTAATTCTTCATTTATTTCTGACCAGAGAGAGAGAGAGAGAGATCAATTGTATTTTTGTCTTGACTTTTAGGGCGTTCACATACTCTAGTCTCTCTCTCTCTCTCTCTCTCTCTCTCCACGTACATGTAAAATTACCAGCTCGTGTTGTCTGAAACCAGATACGAATTAATGATTGTTTTAAAACAACTTTATTAGGCTACTATGGCCATACCATTCTCTCTCTCTCTCTCTCTCTCTCTCTCTCTCTCTCTCTCTCTCTCTCTCTCTCATGTTATGAATTTGGTCACAAAAGTAGATTATGTGAACAAAACCCCAACTACTAGGATCTTGGCCAGGAAGATGGTGCCGACAGGAAGATTTCTAGACTCAGTGATATGTTAACGGTAGTCCATATTAATGTCCAATCCTTGTTGAGTCATAAACTTGAAATAGAACTTATGTTAAACGAATAAAACATTGATATTCTATGTGTTAGCGAAACATGGTTATACACTAATATAAGAGAAGCATTTATAAATATTCCCTTGTATAATGTCTACCGTCAGGATCAGGGTCGGGGTGGAGGTGTAGAGGGGTATGTATATTTGTCAGAAACTATTTGAAAGTCACCGAAATGAATTTAACGATAAAAAAATGTGAGGGTGTAGAAGACAAGTGGATCTCGATCCGATATCGCAAGTTTTCCTCCTGTTATTGTAGGATGCGCATATCGCCATCCCAAAGCACCGGCAACCTCTTTTGATTATATCTCCGATATTTTTAAAGAAATTATTTTACGAAATAAGCATATATTTATTTATGGGGATTTTAATGATGATCTGCTAAAGATCAAGAATAAAATGCATAAACTAATTAAAAACCTATATTTCGATCAGATAGTAAACAAACCTACTAGAATTACTCCTACATTAGCGTCTTTAATTGATCTCGTCATAACAAATGCTAAACATATGATAACAAATATTGATATTATACCAAGCTTGGTGGTAGATCACTAGACAATCTTAACTCATTTGAATATTCGTAAGCCAAAAAAGAAACCTATTTTAAAAACTTTTAGATGTTTGCAAAATTATTCTCCAGACTTTCTTTGTGTTCTTCTCACGAATAACGTAAATATATTAAATGGAATTTAAAATACTGACAATGAAAACAGCCAAGTTGGAATTTTAAACGACGTCTTAACATCGTGCCTGAACATTTGTGCTGCGGTTGTAACGAAAGAAATCGTTCGTCCCCCTGAGGGCGCCCTGGATAACAGATGAAATAAAGCGGGACATGAAAGAGAGAGACAGACTAAAAAGTGAGTTAAAAAATCAAACTTTTAACATCTCTCTGAGAGAAAAACATAACGACCTGAAGAAGAGAGTCAATTCAAAGTTAGCTGGAAGCCGTAAGCAGTATTACAAAAGCGAATATCAGAAAGCTAAAGGCAATGTTTCTGCTACTTGGAAAATGAAAAAAAAATATGCTATTTAATGGACAACAAACAGATAGGAGCTCTATGCCATTGCCAGCAGTAACTGATGTACACTCTAAGGCTGAAAAATTCAATGATTTTTTCGCTGAGGTCGGGAAAAAATCTTTCGAAAAAACCCAAGAGGAAATTAGGAAATGTAATATCTCTACTGAAACAGTACGTAATATTCCAGTTAGAGAATTAGATAGTTTTAAGCCTACTCCTGTTGATTGTAATACTGTCATTTTAATTATAAAAAATCTTAAAAGCACAAATGCCTTTGGATCTGACGGGATTAGCTTGCGTTTCATTAGGGATGGGTTATACATTATTGCATTTTACCTTACAGTTATAATTAACACATCCATAGCCACTAAACAGTATCCGGAGTTATGGAAAAATCCCCACGTAGTAATTCCTGTTTTTAAGAGAAGTGGTATGGAAGACGTCTCCAATTATCGTCCTATATCTTTGCTACCAATATTGTCAAAAGTTCAGGAAAAAATCATTGCTATTCAATTAACTGATTTTCTAGAGACAAATGGTCTAATCTCACAAAGTCAACACGACTTCAGACCAAAACTATCAACTGAAACGGCTCTATTTAAAAAAATCTGATAAGAGTTATAATAACATGGATAATAAAAAAGTTTCACTGCTCCTTTTACTTGACCTCTCAAAAGCCTTCGACAGCGTGAATCACAATATATTATTTGATAAATGTACATCACTGAGTATAGATCCACTCTGGTTTATGAATTACTTACATAACAGATCCCTGTCAATTACAATAGGTCAAATTGTGTCTTCTCAAAAAATTGTAGAGTTTGGTGTACCACAGGGCTCTATTCTTGGCCCAATACTCTTTGTAATATATGTCAATGATCTGGTAAAATCACTTCCCGGCTGTTTCGTCATCCAATACGCCAACGACACCCAGATCTTAATTGAAGGAAATGTAAATGAAATAGACGAACTAATTCATAGGGCAGAATACATACTAAAGAAGGCCAAATACTACTTCTTAACTAATGGTTTGCTTCTTAATGAGAAAAAAAACACAGTTCATTTTAATAGGTTTCCGGCAGTATATATCAGAAATTGGAGACAATGTGCAAATAGATTTTAATGGAAATATGATTAAACCCGTGAAAGCTGTAAAAAAAAATCTAGGGGATTATTTTGACAGATGTATGACGTTTGAAACGCATATAGAAGAAATTTATAAAAAAGTGATGGATACTTTAATTTATTTAAATAGAGTAAAAGATTCATTTGATTCTTCCACGCGTAAAATAGTTGTTCAGTCGCTGGCTATGAGTATAATCAACTACTGTTTAAGAATTTGGGGAGTAACTGGCCCTACACAAATGAAAAGGTTTCAAAAACTTCAAAACTTTGCCGCCCGAGTGGCTGATGGTAATGTAAAAAAACATGACCACATATCCCCTTACCTCAAAAAATTAGAATGGTTAAAGATAAGAGACAAATATACCATAGATGTCTGTAATCTGGTATTCAAAACAACACGAAAAATAACTCCTGAATGGTAATATAATTTTCCAACAATACACACAGATAATGGGGTTTCTACTCGACAGCAAGAAAATCTGTATGTACTACGAAAGGGCGAAAACAGAGATAGGCTCCCGCCAGTTTAGTATTCGAGGCCCAGCATTATACAATAAAGTACCTGGCACAATTAAACAAAAATCCTCTCTTGCTGCTTTTAATGTACACTTAAAGACTAATTTTAAATGTTTCCGATTAGTGTAAGTTTTACGGAACATTATGCTTAATTGTCATATTAAAAGTGCTTTTGAAGGCGCTACTGTACTTTTATAGATATTGGAGTTAGTTTTAGATAATACTTATGGATAAGATGGATTTTATTTACAAATTAAGATATCCTTAGTCCTTTATAATCTAGTATGCTTATTTGTTTTACTTTGTGTTATTTTAATACTATTTGTACATACTTGTTTTTAACACAACTTATGTGGTCTATGACAATGTATTTTAATATTCAAGAAGAATAATTTTTACTCATTATATTTTAATTAAATACTTTCTAATTTTATGATGTTCTTTTATTACTGATGAATTTTATTAATTACTATGTTTTGGTCGATTTGTTGATTCTTAAACAAACTTTTGCATGTCTAAAATGACAAATATTTCAACTATTTCTAAGAAGATTTTACTAATTGTAGTTTTATATTTTATGAATACTCAATGTAAATATTGTAAATAAAGAATTATTATTATTATTATTATTATTATTATTATTATTATTATTATTATTATTATTATTATTACTCTCTCTCTCTCTCTCTCTCTCTCTCTCATTTAGTTTCATTTAAGAAATTTAGGCTGTCTTAGGAGTGGTTGGACAACAAGAAAAAAAAAGGAGACCTAGAAAATAGAGAGAGATCAAGTACAGGGGTCTAAAGATAGAGCTTGGAGGACAATCCCCAAAAGTTCCACTACGATACAACAGTTAGAGGTGCTGAATAGCAAGATACGGAGAAAGGAATCGGGAATGGAGGTTAAGTAGAAATGGGTTAAAATTATTATCTGATGCTTGGGACCAAAGGGAAGCTGCAGACACTGTTTAGTAATGCCTGAGGGGAGAGCTTGCTAGCTCTCTCTCTCTCTCTCTCTCTCTCTCAGTATAAACTTTCGATTTAGCGCAGGATTCTGACTCGCTCTGAAAAGTCATTAGTGTTCTCCGTCTAGCTTTATCTAAATTTAGGCAGCAGTTACCTGCCTTCTATTCTGAAATGTTTGAATCCTCTGCACTCTGGCTTTAATCCTTCCCTCGAGTGGACTATTACTCTCTTTTTTACTTACTTTCTTTGTTACGTTTTACACTTTATATTTCTCTTCCCGCAGCACCATTTTGCCTTCTGTTCTGAATTTGATGGAATATGCAAACGTATTTTTTTTATTTTATCTTTAATGCATTTTTTAATCGAGGTGGCCTGCACTGTAGCATATGTATGATTGAAGTGGGTTCGACTGCTGTAATAGATACTCAACTATCTCTTAGGGCAGAATCAAAGAAGATCAAATAAATCTGGCTAACTCCTTGGTGTGATCTTATACTGGTTTGCATATGACATCGTGGACTTTAGTAGGAAATAGTTGATCACAATAAGATAAAATTAAAAAATGTTCGTCATGAGGAAATCTATACGATTCAAATAGCCAAATTCACGGCAGGCGTTTTATACAGGCACAAGCACACTTGAGCACTCAAAGCTGAAATAATAAGACTGCTTTGCGTATGTAAAAATTTTGATTATGGAAATAGGTCCATGTAAATGCCAATAACAGAATAAAAAGGGAACACGAATGATCCTTTGTGGAATGGAATACAGAAAGGTTTGAAAGGTGTAACAGGAGAAAAGCCTCAAAGCAGCCATACTATGAGACAAATTTTAGGAGGGGGTGGATAGCATGATGGAAGAAAGAGAAAATGAGCGGAGGTACTACAGTAAGAGAAGACGGGACGCAGCAATAAACCTCAAGTAATGCCTACAGTGCAGCGCGTTTAAGCTACAATGAACTGGGTTAAAGAACGTGGAAATGTGTTGAGGTGGACCTAAATAGATACTCGTAGGCGGGAGAGGTTTCATCCTCTCATCGAATTAGAAGACTAAGTACATCACGGAACTCTTAATTGCAGGTAGGAGTGGAGACTAATATTGTATATGATATTGCATAATGAGTTTTAAGTGGGTTGATTAGGTCCTCAAGTAAAAGGCAGAAGATAAAATACTTTCCTTGTTATCGTAACGATAATCGAATTATTTTTGGATGCTGGTGAATCTTTTCGTTTATTATTATTATTATTATTATTATTATTATTATTATTATTATTATTATTATTATTATTATTATTATTATTATTATTATTATTCAGAAGATGAAACCTACTCATATGGAACAAGCCCACGGGGTCTAATGACTTGAAATTCAAGCTTCTAAAGAACATGGTGGTGTTCATTAGGTAGTAGTAAGAGTAGGTAAAGGGAAATACAGAATTAGGGATCCCACTTATTACAAAACAAAAAGAAAGAAAAAATGGGTAAATTATCAATTAGGTTAAAATGAATTAAAATGAAGGAGAATAGTATCAGGTTAGTATAATGAATTGCACCTTCGCTTATAACCGAAGTGAATCATTAAATGTCAAAAGACGCAGTTGAGTTTTAACATCTATTTGAGTCTTAACAATTATTTCGTAAATGAACAATTATTTGAGTCTTAACAATTATCTCCTAAATGATCATATGATACCATACAGACAATGCAAGGAGATGATTTGAGCTTGGGAAAATAATCATAATGAAAATAATTTTCATGACAAGATCTAAGGCTTCGCAAAGGTGAATTTCGAGACGATGCTTTTATGGAAGACCTGACTTACGCCAGTCGAAAGACGACGAATTGAAGTCGAAGTCTCCAACTGCTACTGCTGCTGCTTTGAACCTCTGATATTAAGCAACACAAGAAGGTCACCTATAAGAGGCAAACAGAGAGAGAGAGAGAGAGAGAGAGAGAGAGAGAGAGTATGCTTCCGGCTAACGTTTATTTTTTTTCACGAACCTCGAAACAAAGGGAAGCGTCTGCCTTCGTTGGCGCAGTCGTTCGTCTTTGTGAGGACTTTAAGCAAATGCTCGAAGGTAATTGTAAATGTAGTTTTCATTTGAAGAAGAAGAAGAAGAAGAAGGAGAAGAAGAAGAAGAAGACGAAGTCAAATAAGGCTTTGAAAAGGTCAAGCAAGACAGCTGCAGCGGACAAGCTACTCAAGAAGAGGTTCTCTAGGGTTGAAAGCTACCGCAGAGGCGTCTGGTGCATTGTTCTATAATAAAGAGCTCGAAAATAACGGAATAAATAACCGAATTAACCGTACGAGAATTGGTGGAAACTAAGACGAAAAGGCGGTAACTGGAACTCGAGCAGTGTTGTAAATCTCGAGGCACGATTGGTAAAGGATAGTTACAGAGCTGTTTCTTGAGTTTATACTTTTGTTTGAGATGCCGTTTTATCTTTATTAAATCAGTTTCGACTGAGTTTTTCCGTTATTTATCAGATTCGCTGCATCTGACGTCGTCAATGACTGACTCGCTGACTGAAAATATAATGTCCGTAAAATTTTATGCTGAGCTCTGTTGTTTTTGATTGTCAAAATGCATTTCGATTCATGATTAAGATATGTTTAAACAGACGCAAATAAAGAATCGTTCATTAAAGCTACAATCGTTGATGCAATCAGCCTCTTTCTTCTGAATAATTAATCTCGAAAATTGCAGAAGACTAAACAGGTGGAAAAAAAGAAAGATCCTTTAGAAATGGGAAAACCTGAAAGTGCTTCGCCTTTAATGTCAGTACCAATCAATTAGCTCTGCCAATAGGTCCTTTTGAAGTACGGAAATTCCTTCCTTTTGTAGCAACAAGAAAGTGAATTACTTTGTTTGATTCCCGACTGAGGGAATGTTTAAACTTCGTTTCCGCTCGGTTTGGGTTTTAGTTACTAGTGGGATGATGTATAGACTGGACTTTTGTGTGTGTGTGTGTGTGTGTGTCTGTGTGTGGGAAGGGAAGAAGTGTATAATTATGAATGTGAATATTTATGTGCATCCAAAAGACGTTACGTCAAAGAGTCTGGAATAAGGAAGTACTAGAACCAAGCATCCAGGTAACTTGAAATTGTACAAAATATTAGTTATATTTTCTTTTTTCTAACTTTTAAATTAGAAATTGTTCTACAAAAATAATATAAGCAATATAAAATTTCATATTTTTTCTAGATAGTGGTTTCAGTTAACTTCATTAAAGGCCATTATTACCTTACAGTAGCTGTAATGCCTTTTAGCTCCCCGAACCAGCTAGTTTAACTAGTTACTGCCGAAGAATTGCCCTTTTACAGAATAGTGTTGGGATCTTCGGGAAAGGTGAAAGTTTTCCTTTTCTTGAGAGCTACGTAATTCAAGCAGTGGCAGACCAGACTCGGTCCTACAATGAAGGGCACACACTAAAGCCCCGTCCACACGACGGGCAAATGCCCGGCAGGCAGACACTGTTCCAAATTCTCTGTGGTATGAGGTGAAGTGACGAAGCTATACTGGTAAAATAAAATGTCAGGTTAAAGCAGATCATCTTAATCTTCAGGTCAGAGTGTTATGTACACAACACTTTCCCCTTCCATTTTGTTCTTAGCTTTTCCAAAACTGATGGAGAATCATGGTTGGGATTGACGAAATATAGTAAATGTAGTCATTAATTAGGATGTTGTATGGAAAATGCGTATAGTAATGTCTGTTAATGTACATCATCCAATGAACAAGCAGAGAAGCTATATACTTGTAACTTGACAAAAATGGAAAATAATGAAATCCGGATAATTCCATTACTTAATGATAAACACACTTATATGCCTATGTGTATGATTTGCACACACATGTATGTATGCATATGTGTGTTTTTCTGTCTACGTATGTGTGTGTCCTATTTGTTCACATGTATAAGGTCAGGGGACTTACTGTAACCCTTCTCATGGAGAAATTATTGGCATGGATTAACCAAACCTTTAGCCTTGACACGGAATCCAGAAGCCATCAATGTGTTGTTTACATTTTTCGATGTTACGTAATGTAGAAATATTGAGTGACAGATGACAAACGATTTTGACACGTTCAGGGATGCAAGTGTGCTGGTAACTCTGCTTTTGTTATCTTTTAGTATATTTTCCACTGGAATATATGATAGAACTAGGATTTTGCTAACTGAAGGGAAGGTTATATATATTATCTCTCTCTCTCTCTCTCTCTCTCTCTCTCTCTCTCTCTCTCTCTCTCGTTCTCTCTCTCCTCTCTTTCTCTCTCCTTCCTTTAGGTAGAAGCTTGTACATGAAGTGTAAGAAGTAAAACCAGATTACAAACAGTTGCTAATGGTTGCGTGAACTCTTGATTATATTCCTGATCATTTTTTCATTACCAGACGTTGAAGCAAATGTTAATTGGGCTGTTTGATCTGGTAACACTGTTTCAAAGCGAGAGAATTCCGGGCAAATCAGAGTGCCTGCCGGGCATTTGCCCGTCGCGTGGACGGGGCTTAAGCATTGTTTAAGATATCGGGCCCTTTCGAGCAGGACGGATTTCGCCGCCGCTGGGATTGTTTATATTATTTGGCAACACTTTTAAGATGATTTACCGAGAGTAAATAGTTCATGGGACCCACATCATGACAGAGACTTTATTGCATAACATCGCAGACGGACAGCTTGCCGGTGGATATAAGATGCAGGTTAGCTAATTGTAAGGTTACCTGGCCTTATTTATTGGTTTGTGTTTTATATTCCTCAACCATTCGAGTAAACCATAATTATTTTTTTAAATCCTGCTAATATTATTTTTTTTAGAACGTTGGATTGGCCTATTTCTTTGGCTACAGTTTTTGTCATATTTAATAGCGAAATTATCGTGGCTGGGTTAAGTGATAATTGTCGTTGACTTGGTGAGATTTGTAAATTGAGTGTTTTGTGTTTAAGTTTGGAATCTTGAGACTTTTATAATTTAAGTGTAATATTTTTGGATGTTTTCACAAGTTTGGTTTACGTTTTTTGTAGTGCTTTTCTCTCGTTCTATGTGCAGGTGACGCGGAATGGTCCGTTTCTGGGTGCACTTCTTATAACATCTTAATTTGGAAGTGCAACGGATGTCTCCCTTATTGTTTTCATTCCAATACCAAGACGAAGTGTACTTTGGGGAGCTTATTTGTTGAGGTGCTGAAGCGATGTATTATGAAATATAGGTTATTCTTTTATATCTCTTGCATATTTTTTACTCCTTTAGACTTCAAAAAGAAGATAGTATATAAAATTCTGCGTAGAAATTGCCTTCATTTAAAGCCTTAAGTTGAGATGAATATGGAATTAGGCCAAAGGCCAAGCACGGGGACCTATGAGGCCATTCAGCGCTGAAACTGAAAATGACGGTAAAAGGGGTTGATAGGTGTAACAATAGGAAAACCTCGCAGTGGACAATATGATGGAAGAAAGAGAATATGAAAGGAAGTACAGCAAAAGGATAGAAAGGGGGTTTAATGTTGAAACAATTCCTTATTTTCCACCTGTTATTCCATGTAAACAGAACAAAAACCCAGAACCGATTTTTAATGTTTCTCAGTCACTGGGAGAGAATTAAAGAAAACCTCGAGGATCTCTAGCAATCTCAAGAAATTTTAGCGGAGCATTAATTTCCCTGCAATCCGAGCTTTGATCCTCAGAAGAAAATCCACACCGCCAAGAGTACAATTTTAACGTACCATACCCAGCAAAGGAATTCCTCTTCCCTTCGGAACCGCTTGTAAATTCAGATAAGTGCCATGGCACCAGAAAGAGGCACTGGGATACAGCTCATCATTAGCAGTAGTCATGATGTTGGTTTTTTTTTTTTTTTTTTTTTTTTTTTTTTACTATATTTTTCCTAGAAAAGCACATCCGTGGTTTATCATCCTGGCTTATTAATGTTAAGCTTCTGGACGTGAGGCCATGCTTGCTTTAACTGCACATGCGCAAGATTGGGATTATGAAACATATTGCAATATATTATATTCTCGGGTCTGAGCTCTGCTATATAAAGCTTAACTTTTTCTTCGGGTGAAATATAGATGTCGTTGTTGGTGGAATCGTCGAATGAATTTTTACTCTCTCTCTCTCTCTCTCTCTCTCTCTCTCTAGACTTTGCAAAAACTTTTGACAAGGTAGATCATAATATATTAGCGAAGAAAATTAGAAAACATAATATATAGTGGATAAAGTAGGAAGATGGTTAAAAGTATTTTTACACAACAGAAAACGGATAGTTATTGCAAACGATGAGAAATCGGATGAAGCTAAGGTAATATCCGGTGTGCCACAAGGTATGGTGTAAACTGCATTACTGTTTGTTATTATGATTGCAGACATAGACAGTAATATTAAGGACTCGGTAGTGAGTAATTTCGCCGATGGCACAAGAATAAGTAGAGAAATTACTTGTGATGAAGATAGGAACGCTCTACAAAGAGACCTTAACAGAGTATATGATTGGGCAGAGGTAAATAGGATGGTATTTAACGCTGATGAATTTGAATCAATAAATTATGGAGATAGAGAAGGAAAGCTATATGCATATAGGGGACCTAATAATGAGACAATCACAAATAAGGAAGCAGTTAAAGACCTTGGTGTGATGTTGAATAGGAACATTTTATGCAATGATCAAATAGCAATTCTATTGGCAAAATGTAAAGCAATAGTGGGAATGTTGTTACGGCACTTCAAAACAAGAAAAGCTGAACACATGATTATGCTTTATAAAACGTATGTTCGTAGTTCACTTGAATATTGCAATATTACTCAAATAGAGAGTGTACAAAGGTCCTTTACAGCTAGAATAGAAGGAAGTTAAGGATCTTGACTACTGGGAAAGACTACAGTTTTTAAAATTTTATAGTCTAGAAAGGAGAAGATAACGCTACATGATAATACAGGCATGGAAACAGATAGAAGGAATTGCCGAAAACATAATGGAGCTAAAAATATCAGGAAGAGCAAGCAGAGGTAGATTAATAGTGCCCAAATCTATACTAGGAAAAATAAAGAAAGCACACAGGAACAGGACATTAATCCACTACGCACCAGCATCGACAATGCAGCGTCTATTCAATGCGTTGCCAGCTCATCTGAGGAATATATCAGGAGTGAGCATAATGTGTTTTAAGAATAAGCTCGACCAATATCTAAGCTGCATCCCAGACCATCCAAGATTGGAAGATGCAAAATATACCGGAAGATGTACTAGCAACTCTCTGGTAGACATTAGAGGTGCCTCACACTGAGGGACCTGGGGCAACCCGAACAAGATGCAAGGTCTGTAAGGTCTGTAAGGTCTGTAAGGTCTATCTGTGCTTCTCAAATTGATGTATTTATGTCCTCGTTGCAACCTTGATGATTATCATAGAGAAAACAAGAGCTGTTTGTTTGTTCGTTTGTATGGTGTTTTTACGTTGCATGGGGAAACAAGATCTGGTTACACTGTTTACTTATACTGTCTATCAGTTTTATGTTATTTAATGATTTTATAACACTTCTATTCAATATTCCCGAAAATTCAGAGGTCCTTATCAAAGGACATAATTTCGCGTCCTTTATCACATTATTTCTTCTCAATAAGACATCCAGTTGACATTTATACCCGATTCAATTAGTTTCTTACACAGAAAGCTCTTGATTCGCTATCAAACCTTTAGATTTTCCGATGACATACGAGTTAATAGACATTACAGAGCAGAACTGGGAGACTGATTTCTTTTTATTCGAGCCGCCAAAATGATTCAAAATTAAACAAGGATCATGCAGAGAAAGAACAAAGGAAAATCTACAATTAGAGCTTTAGTCAGACGATCGGTTACATTTTCTATTCTCTCTCTCTCTCTCTCTCTCTTTCTCTCTCTCTCTTTCTCTCTCTCTCTTCCTTCTCCTCCTCCTACTCGTATATTCAGCACGTTTGAGTCTCCTGTTATAAATAAACGAGATCTCCTTCCTTCTCTGCCTCGCGAATTGCTAAAATGGAACGTCTTTTGAGATGAAGTCAGGGTAAATGATATCATGTACGCGTGCACACGCGTATACACGCGCACACATAAACACACATTATACATATATATACACAAATTGGAGAGTTCGTTATTCTGGTATTACCGAGAGAGAGAGAGAGAATACCTTGGGGTTACGTTAAGATCCCTATTTTGTCATCCGGTGGCAAAAGCGTAAACAAATACTACGGAACGTCATGTGATATATGTGACACTAACCTTATAAAGGTCCTTCTAACACTCCCTATAATCAAAATCCTATAATTCATCCATCCATTACTCGCTCAGAAAGAAACTTTTTTAAAGAAACTTTTTTTAATCTTTTTTTAGAGAAAATATACAATATTTTACAATTTTAACCGAATTAAATTCAGAATTTTATCTGATGAGAGTATTATTGTCTTTCATGTATCAATACTACATAACCAGCTTAGATTCTACATATTTTTTTCAATTATTACATGCTTGAATTTACTATGTATATATAAGGCCTAGAGTTATAATCAATGATATATTGCCAATATGTTCGCTGTGACCTATTGGAATGTGGAGAACAGAGCCGAAGCAACGACCTGAGAAAAGCTGATAAATGGTTTCTGTCTGCATAGTTAGATGAGTCAATGTACGTCAGTTCATGGGCTCTTTTCAAAGTGCCTTTGGGAAACTAGTTGTAGCTAGTAATATGAGGCGTAGTCAAAATGTGCATTTGTATGTGCGTGTGCGCCTCTTCTATTGATAATGTATCCCTACCCAAGTCTATGAGGGACTTGGCATAGAGACGTCTTTGGAAGAAAGGCAAGATGCCGGGGAAGCTCTGCGAAAGTTTATCTGTATTAAGTGAGTGAAATATTCCGGCTGCATGGGTGAGTCTTGAACTATTTTAGCCAAAGAGTGGCTTATTGTCTGTTTTAACATCTATGAGAATATCCAATCTTTAATCTTTGTTGTTAAACCTATGTGTACTTACGAGATGTTTCTCATGTCTTTGAAACAGACGGTTCTGGCAGAACCATGGGGGGACCGAGGGAGTCCCGATGGGAGAATAGACATTTGGTGTAACCATTACTGTTTTAGACCTTTTAATATTGGGGGTTTATCTGAATTAAGTTAGTCTGTGAGACCTGATTGATTTACTATCTTTTGTTGTTAAATAAATGTATTTTTTGTAATGCAACTCTCTCATTTGATTACCTGTTAGCATGGAGAGAGAGAGAGAAAGAGGTAGAGAGAGAGAGAGAGAAAGAGGTAGAGAGAGAGAGAGAGAGAGAGATCGCTTAGAGAGAGAGAGAGAGAGAGCTGTTGCTTGGAGAGAGAGAGAAATTTGTGTGTTGGTTTGCCTGATGCTCGGAGTTACACGTTTACCAAATGAATAACGAGATTAATATCTCGTTAACAGATGTGGGTTTTTTTTGGGTGTTACATATATACATATATATACCCATACCAATACATTGTATAACCATACTCATTTCACCTACCTATATATCTGTATACTCTAAAATTCCAAGTTGGGAAAAAAACAGCAGCATTAAGTTGATATTATTGAAATGGCAATATCATTGAGAAGAGTCCATATTAAGATGACATTATCATACCTTAAAAACAATTGAAAGAATGAATATCAACTGGTTATTGCAGACTCGGAAACAAATTGGGGAGAAGATACAAGTGATAAACGCAGAATAAAAATCATATGAGGGCAATACTAAGACAGAAAAATCAGAAAGAGAAGAAGAATAAATGTCAAACTGGGATATCTCTGCGAATAACCACGGAGAGTCTACTTAACATCGGGAAATTCATGACCATAGCCGGCTGGCTCTAATAAGAGTGCCTTCAAAGATCTATCAGACATTTCTAAGAAGGCATTACACCACTTTGGAGGAGACTTAAAGAGGTATTCGGGTCACCTAATGATCCCATGGTTACAACTTTCTGAAACGTGAAGATTAAGTAGAAGAAAGTATTCCCTTCATGACTTCTTTAGTGATTCACGATACTTCCAGGATACTTACCGGTTCCAATAAATTCAGGGGGGAGGGAGGAATTACAGAACAACGGTAATTCTTGGGAAAGAAAACGGCTTTATATTGCACCTGTAATTGAATGATGAGAGCCTCAAAGTAACGACGGGTAATTCATAATGAATTTCTTCAGAAGGGGTCAATTTATTTCCGGCACGAACAGCAATCATTTTCGCTTTGCAACGTATTTGAAGACAATTAGGAAGTAATTTGTATAATTTGGTTCGTTTTACAAAAGTACACACCCACACACACACAGTACAACTAACTTTAATATTTAATTTTGTCGAGAGACGTCACTAGAATTGATATTAACACATTCTACCGAATACTTCGTTAATGCTCTATGCAGGCGAGGAAGGAAGAGCACCTCGTGAGTGATGGGACCTCCCGTTGCGATAGTCAGCTTCTTGAACCCACATTCTCTCTCTCTCTCTCTCTCTCTCTCTCTCTGCTTTTGAGAATGATTATAATGATGAGGATTGAAAAATGTCAATAATAATAAATTAATAATAATATGATAATAATAATAATTCCTGAGAGAGATAAAGAGCCGGAACCTCCTCCGCCACCTTGAGTGAGAGCTCCCCCGCCACCGAGAGGGAGGACTCAAAGACAGAAGAAGAGCAGAGAGAGAGAGGGCGGAGACTCACTCAGTCCCTCCGAGGCAGAGCAGAGGGAGGGAGGCGGGACCTCAATAATGCCAGGCCGTTCATCGCTGGAGGAGAACCACTGCACAGGAGGAGGAAGGGAAGGGCGGCGGGCGGGGGAGGAGGAGACCTCCCCAGGAGAAGGAGGAAATCTGGCGGACAAGATGGCGACTGGATGAGGATGCGGGAGAGGAGAGAGAGAAAAAAGTCTGTATATATATATATATATATATATATATATATATATATATATATATATATATTATAATATATACATATATATACACACCATGGTGTAACACGAGTTTCTGCCTTTAGATATAGTGTATTAGATGCGGAAGGGTAGTTGTACCACTATAAGTGCCATCTGCCTCTTGTTTAGATAAGGGCCGTCAAGAATCATTGGACATGGCTTCTTCAAAGGACTTACCAGGAGACATTTGAATTTCGGAGACCAACCTGAATTCTGTTAACGGATAAGACTTGGGAACAGGCACAGCGTTGAAAGAGGCAGAATCTTTTCAGATGGAGGCAACTTTGAAGTCAAGAAATCCAGAGCTGACTGACGACTGACTAAAAAGCCTTATCGTTATCACTTGAGTATTATTCTCTGCTCAAGGTCCGTTTGGGGAAAGTGCCCTTAGGGGATATGTATGCATATCTAGAATGAGGGAAGTTTTCTTGGGATGTCCTTTGACGACATTTACGAAGTAGCTACAGACTCATTCATATAATTCAGTCTAGGATAGCGATCTCGTCGTTCACAATGACGAATCCATCATTCCCAATCATAGTTAGTTATTGTCATTAACGTATTCATTGGTATCCACAACGCAATTTCATATCCCGAATGTCAATTAAAATGAGGACTGCAGTACGATTTGGTCATTCCCGTCTCAAGTCACCTTAGGCTAGAGGCGGGCTAGACGACCCCTTGTGATTTGGAATGCTCTACTGATTACTGAGCGAGTAGAAATCGTATGCAAGTGGAGTTTGGTCAACTTTTGATGTCATACAAAGTAGTCCATCTATTCCAGTTCCTGGACTTGCATTCATCACCTTTCCATTTCTTACATTCTCTGCATCGCTCCTGACAGTCAGCCAGTCAGTAAGTGAGCAGGAGGACAGACAGTGTCCAACTGTACAGGGCTGTAAAGGACTCTCGCACTTTTCAGAAAAACCCAGATTCAGATGGAAAAACCCAGATTGCTACATATAATATATATATATATATATATATCTATATATATATCATATAAATAATATATATATATATAGATATATAATAATATATAATAATGACAAGAATTTCAGAAGAGTTCTGGTAACATTTTCACCAAATGGTTAGTGTCTGCATTTCCGAAAACGCAAAATATCTCTAAAGATGACCCACTGCCCCTCTGATCCCACCAGAAAATGGGTTTTGCGCCTCATGGTTAATTGAGGATGGTTGGTGCTCACAATTGCATTTGTGATATTTGATCGTTTGCACAACCATGAAAATAGATCGGAGTTTTCTGCATTCATAAAGATGGCGGTTCATGGGGTCTGCTGTCTGACAGCTCTGCCTTTGGTTGGAGAGAGAGAGAGAGAGAGAGAGAGAGGGTCATCTAGCACCACGACAGTGTGTGTGCTCATGGACAGTCCACATGACGACTGGCGCTGGTAATTAATCACTCGTATTCAGACGCCATATTGTTGTTGCTATGAGAGAAAATATAACGCATCCACCTGTGATGTGATGCGATGCAAAGGTTAGGGTCAGCGGAAGCCGTGAATGAATGAACGAAATGTGCCCACTCGCCCATCATACGGCTTCGTGAGGAGCAAAGGCATTTTCCCAAATGTGTAGAATTTGCCTCCGTGGCCTAGCTATATATATAAGGCAGGACAGGGCCAGTAGCACCTTCAGGGGAAAGCACGCCTAGAAAAACACTCGTCATTGGCCTAGCGATTCACTCTGGAGCCTTCAGAATAATAATAATAATAATAATAATATTTAGCACTGTCATTCATACATTATTCGAACACCCGGAATACAAGAGAGACCTGCATGAGGTCCTACGGATGGCGATACCTAAACATCAATATTATAACCTGATGATTTTATGGCAAAATTAGAGAGAGGAGAGAGAGAGAAACTTCTTCACACACACATCTCGTGAGGTCCAATGGGGGATCCTTGTCTGAACCTAAATTAAGTCGAGATGTTCCGGGAATTCAGACAAAATTTTTGTGGAAAACGTCAGCTCTGGTTCTTTGAAAATGTCACCTCTCTCTCTCTCTCTCTCTCTCTCTCTCTCTCTGACAGCTGTGAAATAAATCCTAGGTTTTGTATTATAATTTCCATTTCTTCCAATCATCTCACTGTTGTAGGGCACAAATTAGACAGAGAGAGAGAGAGAGAGAGATTTAATGAATTTAACTTATCTAAAAATACAACTATATATATAATAAA
This sequence comes from Macrobrachium nipponense, assembly GCF_015104395.2. Lineage (NCBI taxonomy): Eukaryota > Metazoa > Arthropoda > Malacostraca > Decapoda > Palaemonidae > Macrobrachium > Macrobrachium nipponense. Next base: position 3,020,305 of record NC_087214.1, on the reverse strand, counting down.
GTTAGTGCAACTTGAACTACTTGTAACTTATAGTAATAGCATATAAGTAATTAATTCTATTTATATTTTTTAAATAAATACTTACCTCTCCATTACATAGCATCTACTAAAAGCTATGTATTGGAGAGGCAAGTGAGAGAGAGAGAAGGTAGGTACGTGAGGGAGGAAGGGGGGTGGGTGTGTACGAACACCCGTGTACGTTTCTGTGTGCGAACGTGCACCCAGCAGCTGATTAGAGCAGTTGGGGGGGGGGGGGGGCCGTTAGTAGTAGCATTAGCAGCTCGGTAGGGACAGGGTTGGCAAGTCGGGCTACTAATCGCAAAAACAGCAACAACAAAGTAGTTTGTAGGCTTACTCCCCGAGTAAGCGATAACAGCACAGGCAAAGTAGTTTGTAAGCTTACTCCCCGAGTAAGCGAGAAAAACGACAAGACCAACAACAGTAGTTTGTAGGCTTACTCCCCGAGTGAAGAACCCCTATAATTATGGAGACACTCATAAACCATAGGTGAGAACTTAAGAGGTTAACCAAGTGTTTGTCTTCGTTGACGCATAATTGAGAGGAAGAGCTATATTCAGCCCTGGGGTGTCTGAGGGGGGGAGAGGGGGGGGGGAGTCGGAAACATGCGCTATAAACCCCGTTATGTGAAACATTAACTGCTGATATTATTTCAATATATTTCTAACGAATGATACCTATATAAGAATGACTTATATTAGTTATTACCGTGATACCAACGACGCTCTTCAAAAATTGTTTATGCAATTTGTATATAGTTCATTGAAACAGAAAACAATATAGAACAAAACTTTTACGGCTTAATTCATACATGTATCGTGAGTTCTCTCTCTCTCTCTCTCTCTCTCTCTCTCAATATGACAATAGGACTTGGACAGTTTTAATTTCAAAGACATTTACTTTTGAATGTTTCTCAAAACAGAACATCATCAAAGTATTTTCAAACTCAACATCGGTTTGAAGTCGACATAGGCCTACATAGGTTGCTGCTTGTTGTTCAGTCAGCAGCAACGGCTTCTTGTTTAAATAAACTAATGGCAGTAATTTTAAAGGAATTTTGCATTATATTATGGTGCCAAGACTTCCTTCTTAACGAGAGAGAGAGAGAGAGAGAGAGAGAGAGAGAGAGAGAGATCGCTGCCCACCAGTGTCGGGATAATTGCCTATTAACCTCGATAATTCGAACTGAAAAATGGATGTAGCACAACTCTGTATTGACTTTTCAACCAAAATATTTCATTTTATTTATTGAAAAAATATATGAAGCATTAGTTATCTTATGTTGGAAACCGTTAAGACACCACAACTGGGTGGTAAGGACCTTCCCTCCTTCAGGGACCCCCCACCCCCAAAGGAGAAGCCTTTAGCCATTTAATTCAGACGTTTACCTTAGTAGTATTAATTAGTACGTGCAGGAAACGTAAGTAAAATTATATAATGATAATAATCGTACAATCTCTGTAATATATAACCCATAATGAAAGCCATTTTATGAAACGATAAATATATGAAATTCTTAGAGGAACAAGTGCTACAGTTATAAAGGTAGCATTAGGCATAATGTCTGTGGCTTGTAGCCTTCAAACTTTGTTTATATTATCATTATTATCATGTAAAAGGACAATTTATATAGACTTCGAAATAAATACCAAAAAAGGAAAGAAATCGAATATTTTATTATTAGTGCAATAATCAACAACACTGGACTAGGCCTAGCTAGCGGTTGTAAAATGTGCACGAACACATTATCTTGAGATATCAACAACTGAAACTAATATATTACAGAGAGAGAGAGAGAGAGAGAGAGAGAGAGAGAGAGAGAGAGAGAGAGAGAGGGAGGGGGGCGGGGAGAGAGTTCTCTGGTGCGTTTGTCTATCATAATTCAATAATTACCGTTACGTTGAAAATACGTAAATTTAACAAAACAAACGTAAAATTCAAACTTCATCTCTCTCTCTCTCAATAAAACCATTACCCTTACGCCTATGAATACAAAGTGCTAGTGTCAGACACACTATTATTATTATTATTATTATTAACCTGAGGTAACAGAAGATAATAATAGGAAACGGAGAAAGTAGATCACTTATTTGAAACGAGAAAACCTAAAAAAAAAAAAAAAAAGCAATGAATAAATTGACAAAAGTGTAATATAGTATTACAGGAATTTTGGAGGTAAGTTCCAGACACACACACACACACGCACACACACATACACACACACACACACACACACACACACATATATATATATATATATATATATATATATATATATATATATATATATATATATATATATAGGTCTTGCAAAAGACATTGCATATTACTGACATATACATAGGCCTAGGTACACTGTCTTATTAGGTATACATGCTAACTCCCTCCATCCAGTTCATATGCAAATGAGTGATTATTCACATCATGAATATGATAAAAAAGATATTAAAAAAAGTAACGAAATGCAAGACACATAAAGGGACAAGACAAGACATTCCAACAGAACAAACAAATATAGAGGCCTATTCATTCAGAACTCAAAAAACTGAAATCAGGATCTTTTGGGGTCATAACCCCACCTCATAAGAGAGAGAGAGAGAGAGAGAGAGAGAGAGAGAGAGAGCCCGAACCTCCTTCTACTCCTCCGCCACCTTGAGTGAGAGCTCCACCACCAACCACCGAGAGGGAGAGGGCAGAGACACACTCAGTCCATCAGAGGAAGGGCGGAGGGAGGCGGGACCTCAATGATGCAAGGCCGTTCATCGCTGGAGGAGGAGACCCACTGAAGAACAGCAGGAGGAAGGGAAGGGCGGGAGTCCTCCCGAAGGGAAAAAGGAGGAGGAAAAGGAATCTGGCGGACAAGATGGCGACTGGATGAGGATGTAGGGAAGGAGAGAGAGAGTATTTGCAATGTTAAAAACTGAATATAATAATAGTAATAATAACAATAATGATAATAATATTATTATTATTTCTCACCTTTGTTCCACTGGGAAAGAGCAGATTATCACTCAATGTTACCGGAGTGAGCGTCAGTAAGAAAGAAGTAAGAGATAAGAGAGGCGTATATGCATACACAGCCAAGGCATCCTCCTCGACCCTATTCCACGCTGTCAGAAGGCTGCTTTCTGCTTCATTCGTTGTGCCCAGACAGTCTTTTTTTTTTTTTTTTTTCTCTCTCTCTCTCTCTCTCTTTGTCTGTCTTCTTTAAGAGGTGGCTCTCGGGATCTGTTAGTTGGTTCCTTTCTGACTTGTGATACATATTATACGACAATTTTTTCTTACTTTCTCTCTCTCTCTCCACATTAGTTACCAAGTTGAAATGAAATCATATATTTCATTATTATTATTATTATGAGAATAAGAATTCCTGTCTATATTATAGGCCTATTTATTCCTCAGTCCCTCCTTAATTGTTGCCTCAGGTGGAGGTGACAATTAGTACGTCCCTGATCATTAATCATCAGCTCGATTATTCTGCTGATGAGATTCTTTCTTAATTCACTGAATGATTAAACCAAGCTGTGAATAGTACTACCACAGCTGTATTTGTGGAACTGCCACCTCTCTCTCTCTCTCTCTCTCTCTCTCTCTCTCTCTCTCTCTCTCTCACCACCGTAAACCGACCTATTTTTATAGTTATCACTATCATCATTAAATATAAAAGTGGCAACAGAGAGAGAGAGACAGAGAGAGATGCTTAAGGACGGCATTTCTGCCGAAATGTCGGTCCCTCCGTTACATACATTTTTTATATATATACCAAAACGTAGTGCAGTTTACGGCCTTTCCGGTAATATATATATATATCATCAAAATATGTATCCTTTACGCATAATAATATGTATATTTGTATGTGTGAGAAAACAAAACCGCAGCTGGACTCCGTCCCCTTTTGTATGGGCTCGTGACGGACACTACGTTTCCATGTGCACAGCCTCCTTATATATATAAACCAGTTCAGTTCTTTCGATGTCTCCGTTCGATCCTCACAGATGCACTAGATCAGTCGAATTCGATTTATGCCTTGATGTCTTTTCAATGGAAGCTTTTTGGGCCAAGTATGACCTCGATGAGGTCTTACTTGGCAATGATTACCTTACCGAGGTCTTCCTGGAAAGGATGACCCCTCTGAGATCCGCAGGGCGATACTTATCTCGTCGAGGTCAGCCACGGGCAAGAATGACCTAGTGGAGGCCATCCCAGGCTAGGATTACCACTTTGTAATATCTGAGGAGAGAGAGAGAGGATGAGAGAGAGAGAAGAGAGAGAGAGAGAGAGAGAGAGAGAGAGAGAGAGTTAATTTTTTTAGGTATCCGAATGTACTAAAATACCATTTTCTATAAGACACGATTTTTCTTCCTGAGTAGAAAACGTAAGAAATAGTTAAATGGTTACCTATAGTAATCTCGTCTACCTCGTGCCTAAATTTCATAAATCAAATAAAAATCACTCTGAAGATAAAGATACTGAGATCATTAAATGAAGAAAGGCATTGATAATAATGCAAAGAGGATTTCTGCTCTTTATTCACCCTAAATAAATGGCGTTGCGTGCTAGGAATACCAAATACAGGATATCTTTTATCATGTAATGTTTTAACATGTTTGTATACTGAAGACATCTATTGAGTGCATGACAGTCTTCGGATGAAGTGTGGTTGGTTGTTTGAAGACGAAACTATTATATATTGTTTTAGCAATACCACGAATAAATCCTGTATCGAGATATATGATAACTATTATTAAGGAACTTTGATATATCTAAAATTGAACCTTAATATTAAAGGGACGTTTCGAAGAACGGGAAAAGTTGTCAACAAAGGACCAAGTTCGTTCTGGTAACAAACAATGGCCGGATAGGAAGCAGGATTGCCAACATTCATAAAGGCTTTAACAGACAATTAAGGCCAAATAACGAACTATTCTGTAGGAAAATGAATGAATTAAAGGCGTTAATTGATTCCCGTAAGGAATACTTTGTCATTTTCATTCCAAAAATTACCAAATAGAGTAGAAAAGACCGGATTCTCTCGTTTAAAAGTCTTAAAAGTTGGGATTCATGACCCATCAAGGACTATTCATATCAAACATCATGAATCCTTTAAATTTTATTTTAACAAAAATTTTGCCGTTTTGGAAATATATTCAATTAAAATAATTGTTTCTGGTTGAAAGTGTGTCTCGAGTTTGCTCAAATTCGGGGAAATTCGAAAATTGGTGTTGGAATATTTCCGATTTTTGTTACTCAGAAAAACCGACCTTAAAATTCCAGGATACGATAGGAAATCGAGAAGCAACCCTGGGAATATGAATAATTAAAATGGATATATGTATATATATATATATATATATATATATATATATATATATATATAGTATTATATATATATATATATATATATCATATATATATATATATATATATATATATATATATATATTATATATATTATATATATATATATATATATATATATATATATATATATATATATATATATATATATATAATAAACAGATGTAATTTCCATTAATTTAGGTAACAATTACACCCAATTTCTCTGAGCAGAAAATGCTAAAAGTGTATTTTCACTTGGTAATCTGTGACCCTTATCAGTTTCACTGTCATATTAAGCATTTCCTGGTTTATTTATTAATGTGTTTCTTTATATGATATTACTATAGAGGATATTCTGACTTCATGACAGACCTAAGAGATAATTTGATTTTTATAACCTTGTGGAAAGTTACAGAAACTCGGACAAATAATCGTCCTTTTAGGTTATAAGTTTTGTAAAAATCTCGTATTTACTGACCAATATCTTCAGGGTGAAATACCTTAATCAATGGGAATTTATGCACTGATGAAATGCATAACCAAATCAGCTATTAGAACGTAGCCAGCTATTATTTTCTGGAATATTTTAGTCAGGGGAAAAGTTAAGAGGAATCGCAGTGCTGACACCCTGTAGGTGCACTCTGTAACCCTGTAAGGCAGTCATACAAACCCTTAAAAAAAATTAAAAGTACCACCCGAAAGTAAAATATCATTTATGTGAGTTTTTGCCGAGGTTAAAGCTAAGAATAACAATATAATACCCTCTCAGTATAATGTACTGCCAGTTTTCGCCGGCTATAAGGGATGTGAATGTATTACCAGAACCCAAATCGTGAATTGACTTCAAATGCTGCATTGTTAGGCACCAATAAGCATAAATAATTGAAAAAAGTAAAGTATTTTACTTTTTTATGCAGTCATTGCAATCACTTATTCAGCAATTTTAATCTTGCCCCGCTATCAAAATGACAGTTTCTTGGTTGAGCACCTATTTTCTTCGGGCGGTCAATAGATGGCGTCTGCTGTCCACGATTCTGAGATGAAATCCGGTCCAATCCAGTTTCGAGTGACGATTTTGCAGACGTCACGGTCACAGTCACCTGAGGCACTTCGGTACTTTGGGGGAGAAGGAGGCACCGGCCTCTTAATTTCCGAACTATCAAATGGTCTCCTCTCGTGAGAGATTGTTCTTTTTTTTCTATTTTGGAAAAAATTAATAAATACAAATGAAAGTGAGTCTATCAGCCGTTTCATGGAATATATTGCGTTCGTGAAAGCTACCCGAGATATATTGCAGATATTTTTAAGCTTGCAATGTCAGTAATTGTAGTTTGGATGGCTCTTTTAACGTTTATCAGATAATCTGTAGTGTGACTCCAAAAGCAGCAGGCATCAAGGAAGGACGTGTTCCCACCATTGTAGTTGTTTTTGAAGTTTAATTTATTTACTGGACAATTAGAGGGATCTGACCGTTCATGGATGGTTTATGGCTGAGAATATTAACAGCAGCTATATAGGCTTGGATGGAGCTCGGCAGATCGTCATAATGGATTTAGATGTGACTAGTAGCAGCGATGACGAGCAACCCTTTATCACAGTCCAAAGTAAGATACAGAAGAAAAGGAAAATGATGAGCAGTGCTGAAGAAATTATTTTAGGTGAAGGCTTTACAACAAAAGAAGGTAATGTTATAAATGCTAAAAGGCTTCGGCTGTATTTTCCCTAGAATGTTTTGGGCTTCCACGATCAGGTACCGATGGGCAGTTCGGCTGTCCAAGTGTCATCCTGAATTTGAGGTTCTATTTAAGGAAGGGAGAAACATCCCATATATTACAGTGAAGGATGAGGTAGCTGTTGGTTTTTTAACAAAAAGTGGTTTTGAAAATATTGTAATGGAAAAGCCAAAGGATCCGTTTGGTGTATGTACAAAGGTAATTATTTTTGACTACCCTAATTATTTGGATCCATGTACTAGTTGACGAGCTATTCATATGGGCAAAGCGTAGAAAAGTTAAAGTTAGTAGTGAGTATGTCCCTAAACCACAATTAATTGCACTTATGAAGGGTCCTCCAGTAGAGAGAGTATTTATCAAGTGCCTGGGATACAAACGTGTTGCTGTGTACACTGACAACCCTGTCATGTGTTATAAGTGTTGCAAGTGGGGTCATATGGCCTGGAAGTGCTTAATTGAGCATCGTTGTCGATTTTGTGGTAAATCCCACGAGTCGAAGGTGAGTGGTGACGAAATCAAGGAAAAGGAAGTAATCGAACCAAAATGCTGTACTTGTGGGGGTGCACATAATGCCAGCTCTAGAGTGTGTCCTCGAAGGCCCAAAAGTCATCGTTGCTTAAGACAATTAATGAAAATCCAAGAAATGATAGTTCTGCGTTTATTCATACTCAGGTTCCAGTGGTTAGTGAGAATTTCTGGGAAAAGCGTATGGAACAGCAAAACCAAAGTTTGGTCAAGAATAAATCTCGTGAGGAGACGCAAGTTCATTATAATAACTTTATCTCAGAATTTCGTAAAGAGATTGAAGAACTTAAACAAGCCGTGTTAAGTATTAAGAGTACTAGGAATCGTATATGTTTGCAAAATAAGGTTATTCTTAACGAAAGGGTGACTCAAAATGTTGAGGTTGCAGAGGTATATAGTAATGCAAGGCTGGCTTGTCAGCAAATAAGCCAGATTATGTGAAAAATGTGGCCGGAGATTTTACCCTCATCCCTGATTCGATAACCTAATATATGGAAAGTCCAACCAATGATTTAAAAACGAATATCCTTCATTCTGCAAGTAAGTTAAGAAAGAGTATTACTCAAAATGGCACATAAACTCCATATTATATCCTGGAATATAAATAGTTTAAGAAAACGAATTACTGATTTGCATGCATATACTCAGTCTACAAATGTTGATGTAATAGCTTTGCAGGAAGTAGGTAGAAACGTTTCATCACCACAAATTAACGGTTACTATCATTTTGAATTACAAGCCGATGAATCCACGAATTGCAGAAGTTTAACAATTTACATAAGAAATACTATTCCAGCATCATACTACTGTGCTAGTAAAGTCAATGGTACTGAGTGTTTGGCTATTAATGGAACACTTCAAGATGCAGAAATATATATTTTTAATGTTTATGTACATGCAGATTCTTTGGCTACTGAGGATCTACCTGATGTCATTTATTACTCGGTGATTTAAATGCTAGACATATTAATCTTGGTAGTTGCTCCCAAAATCACAATGGAATTATTTTATATAGATTTTTAGATTCGGTTGAAAATGCCTCTGTACTTGGTAATAGTGAAGCAACTCATGTTAAAGGAGGCAGGCTTGATTATGCTATCCTTTTCAATATGCCTGGAGTACAGACAGACTTCTCTGTTGTAACCACTTTATTAAGTGATCATTTTGCTCTTAGGATTAGTTTTTATTTAGAAAAGATTCCACTTATTAACAATAGAAATCGATATGTATTACATGATAGGCAGAAAGATGATTTCATAGAGAAAGTAAGTGACTGGTACAAAGAGTATAAACTGTTAGGTATTGAGGATGAAAATGTTTTCCTTGATGACTTGCTAGCAGTAATAGAATCCATACTTTATAAACCACAGAAAAAGACTAATTCTGCCAGCAATCATAAACCTAGGTATCATAATGATAAAATAGTGAAAGGCTGGAACAAGTTGCTACGAAAATGCCACAGGGAATGGTCTAAAGACCATAATAATATGCAATACAGAGAAACGATGGTTACAGTGGCTGAGTATGCTACAGAAAAGAGGCAAAAGGTTAGAAGTGAGTATTGGGAAGGTTTTTTACGGGACATCTTTTCAAAATCATTGAGTCAAATTTGGGTTGGTGTCAATAAAGTAAGGGGAGTTAAAATGAAGACTAATGCACATCCTAATGCCAGAGAAAAAGCAGAGGCATTAGCCGCCAAATGGTCGTATGCGTCGAGCTTAGATTCTCTCCCTCGAAATATACAGTAAGCCTTAGGAAGTTACAGAAACAAAGACATAAACTGGTTTGTATGCAGAAGAACTTAATGGATGACGCGTGTATTCCTTTCACTCGGGATGAAATGTTGAATTGTGTTAAGAAAGGGTAAGTCAACAGCTCCAGGTAAAGATGGCATAACATATGATGTTACAAACTGTCTTATAACAATGGAGGATAGTCCTCTTTTAGTGTTATTTAATGTCATATAGTAATAGTCGCTTACCTATTAAATGGACAATTGCCCTTATGATACCTGTACCTAAGGGAAATGACGATTATAGACCTATCTCCTTGACTTCTTTTTTATCAAAAACTATGATACTTATGGTTCTAAATAGGCTATTGTATAAAGTTGACGGGCTCCTTTCTCCGAATCTTTATGGTTTATTTTTAAAGAACAAGAGTACCTCTGATTGCATATTAAAGTGTCTTAGTACTGCTCGTGCCAACTGCAGAATGTTTTTAGATTTAAAGGGAGCCTTTGATAAAGCCAATAAGGATGTGATATTGGAGTGTCTCGTTAAAAAGGGTATAAAAGGCAAGCTACTGACTTGGATTTCACAATATTTGAGTTTCACAATATTTGAGTAACAGAAGGGGAACTGTTATGTTCCAGGGTTACGAATCGACTGAAAAGTATTTTGAACTTGGTACTCCACAAGGGGATGTGCTCAGCTCCATGCTCTTTAATATATTAATGGATGAAATTGCAAGTTATGAATTTCATGGAAATTCACAAGTAATCATATATGCAAATGATATTCTCATACAATGTACATCAGAGGAGACTTTGAGTATTGTGTTGGCTGAAATATCAGACCTTTGTATATCTTTGGGTCTTGTGGTGAATGAAAGTAAAACAAAATATCAATCACGAATGGTAAGTGATAAAACATTCTGGCTGAATGGAGTAAAACTAGAAAGAGTGATAAGTTATGAATACTTGGGTATGTATATCGGTTTTGGTAAGATAAAGGGATCAAATTACCTATGTGAAGAATATATGTATTTCCCGGCTTAAGCCTTTACGTGTATTGTTTAATTATGGTAACGGTGTAGGTATTCCAATATTAAGGTCTGTATAACTTTCCACTGTTAGAAGTATCATAGACTACTCATCTCCAGTCTTATGTTGTTATACAGATAAAGATCTTCGGCCCTTGGAATTGTTGCAAAATGAAGCAATGAGGGTAATATTAGGTTGCCCTAGAATTGCAAGGATTAAAATAATGCGAATGGAGCTAAATTTGCCAAGTGTCACTCAAATAATAAGAGAGGTAATAGTCTCCTCATTTATAAGACTGATTAGACAAAATGATAGGCATCTCAAAACTATTGTAAATAGATATGTAACAGGCGTTCCAGGATTCTTCAGACTGAATGAATATTCACGAAGACTTTGTAAAATATTGAGTGACTATAATGTTTTTTATTTCTGTGTACCTTTGCCTAATTCACGTCCAATAAAACCTTACTTGATTTGAGAAAAAGAGAACAATCCCCATGAACTTAGACAGCTGTTTTTGGAGAAGATATCTCAGTACCCTGGTGATATGGTGATTCATGCGTATTGTGATGGTTCTGTCACTGGATGTCGAGCTGGTCTTGGTGTTGTAATTAGAGAATATTTAGAATTTGGTATTAGCACAGAGGAGAGAATATCTAAATGTATTAGTGATCACAGCTCATCTACCACTGCTGAGCTGTTTGCTATTTATGAGTGTTTGAAATTTGGAATAAGTAAGGAAAAATCTGTAATAGGCTTTGTTGACAGTCAGAGTGCTCTTTTGGCTTTAAATGCCAAAGTACCTTCTGATGATGGAATAGTTACCAAATGCAAAGAGTACGTTTCTGTCATAAAAGCGTCAGGTTACAGTGTAAAATTTGTCTGGATACCTTCACATTGTGGTATATTTGTTGATGAATTAGCTAAACAAGGGTGTAATAAAGAATGTATAGATTACGCCACTTCAGTTAGTATGAGGAAAATAAAGTCACACATGGCAAGAGTAAGGGAAGGATGGAACATTGAGAAGGCTAGGGCAGTCATGAGTAATGGCAGTAACAGTATGGCTCATTATGATTATATTAGTAACAACACACGTTTTACTTATGGGAAGTCTTCAGTTAAATGTGATGGAATTGTTATGAGACTTGAACTAGGCTATAAATACTATTGGGAATACAAGAATAGAGAGGGTAACCCTTGTAAATTTTGTGACGCTAATTCGCACACACTGCACCATTACATTATGGAATGTAGTTCTTTGGCAGAATTTAGAAATCTTAATAATAATTGTTTTGAGCAAATGGTGTGTTTTTTCATTAATAATAATTTCTACTAGAGTATTGCACAAAAATTTAAAAATATTGACATAAGGATTTAGAATTGATAAATTACTTTATTACTGTTTTTATTGGTAGAATGTTTTGTGTTTGCCGTAATATTGTATACAACCGTGTTCCCCAGAAAATGTCTTATTTGTAATTGTTATGAAATGGAAGTTGTTATTTTCTGTACATTAAAATAATAATTCTCCTTTTATGTAAAAAGGGGGTATAAAATGTATTTTATGTAAATAAAATTTTGGTTATTTCCAACATTTAAGTCAATTTGAAGTGCTATTGTAGCATTCAATTTAATTATAACAGATGTATTTGGTTTTAGTCTATTTCTACTGAAATTGTGGACCTTACTGAAATGTCTGTTGTATGAAAATTATAGCTATGATTAAGTACTATTGTGTAATTATGATCTTGTGAAATAGTCTTATAAGGTTGTGTTAATTCACTTTTTGTAATTTCGAAATTTATGTAGAACGCCTTTTCATTTGTTAAAACTGGTTATAACGTCATTGATTTTTTGAGTGGGCTGTCTAGCAAGACTAACAGCTCCTTTTGACGCCTCTTTTCATGTCAATAAATTTTTTGAATTTGAATTTGAATTTTGAATTGACAATAAATCATTATTACTACAGTTTCTGCTATTAAATTCAATCCTGAATGTATATCATAGTTCAGAATCTATAAACAATTATATAGTCTGACTGAAATGGCAAGCTGTGTCAATTCCTTCATAAAATACTGCTGATATTTGTAATGTCAAGTGCGTCAAGATTCAGCAGCAATTATTTGAACTACTTAATGCATTGGAGTGAAAATCTTCATAAAATCATTAACATTCTCAGTGGTTCTCAACCTTTTTAGACCATTGCACCCTTTCACCATGAAACTCTTAAATTCCCTCTCCCCCGCCTAGGGAGGGATTTCCCCACTGGTCGAGGACCACCGATTTAGATGGGTAATCAGCACAGTGAGGAAAACGAGCAGTTTTGACTAAGTCAGATTCACTCACTCTTGATACGAGTCTCCTTTAGCAAGTCTGGCCGAAAAAATGTACAAAGACAACATACGAGAGAGAGCTTTCCCGAAGATTCTAACGACGAGAGAGAGAGAGAGAGCTTTCCCGAAGATTCTAACGACGAGAGAGAGAGAGAGAGAGAGAGAGAGCTTTTCCGAAGATTCTAACGACGAGAGAGAGAGAGAGCTTTTCCGAAGATTCTAACGACGAGAGAGAGAGAGCCCACTAAATT